>NC_143012.1:136734952-137087452 GCF_055824585.1 Amblyomma mixtum | reverse complement strand
TACAAGCGCGGTACTGCACTGTTCTGAAGAGGTGTTCACTGCGCTCGTTGGCGTCGGCCGCTCGTAGGAATAACCTCTGAGATCATCGAGGGTCTCGGAGGCCTCGGTTAACCGGTGGCAGAAAGAGCAACGGCACTCGGCGAGTGTTTCGCAGGTTCAGCTGATGTGCAAGGAGACGTGCCACTCGTGTAGTATTTGACGTCACTTCCTGCGCACCGGCATGGAGGCAGTGCGTGTCAGCCGAAGACACCATTAGAGAGGAGATGCCGTCACGCATGGCCGTCACGTGACATTTTGTGAAGCCGGAAACAAGCTCGGCGCCATCTTGGTCCGGTGGGCTCTTTTGTTTACATTTCGCCATGGAGGTAAAAAAACTTTTTCGCCGCCGCGCCGATTGCGCGCGCGTTTCAAAGCCAACGAAGGAGCGTGCTACCGCATGGGCACAGGCCCCCGCGCGAGTGGCGCTTGGCTACTTGCCAGTTTAGGGTGCCCTATGCTGGTGTTCGTCAGCGGCAAAGTTAATAAAGCGGAAATACCCGTGTGAGACAGGCGGCTACTTCCAGTTATTGCTTCGTACTGCGTCCTATTCGTGCTGTCTCCAACTGCTCGGCCCTGGGCAATTAGTAGCAGCCGGGAAAAATGCTTATCTCAACTCCTGCTAGCGCGGGAAGTGACCTTCGCTTTCAATTACTGCAGTGACCCATACTGACATGCAGTACCCATCGCCACTTTCGGCTACGTTTTTTTTTTTTTCTGACGGCGGAGATTATAAGCCGTCCTGGCAGTGGCGTAGCCAGAAATTTTGTTTGGGGTGGGGCTCGTGTTGTAGCACGGCCTCCTCATAGAATTTGCGGAGGGATCAAACGCAAAAATAATAACTGCATTGCCATTGAGAATGCCATTGTGCATTACATAAAGCTCACTGGCTTGAACAGGGAAATATGTATTCTTTAAAATAAAAGAATGTATATTTGTATGTCTTAAAAATCGTGCTAACTGATACCAATGCTTCCATGTTTTTGCGTATTTACTAAGTAAACAAAATATCCCGCGAAGTCTACAACTACATCAGTCCGAAACCAGCAAATCATTCAGTGCGTGCCACTGATATGAAAAACGTAAAGGCCATGAAATGAGCTAGTAGCTAAGACAAATATTTTAAGCTTGTGAACAAGCGCACTTTACTTTTAAAAGTGCGCTTTGTTAATTAAGAAATATTAGTTTTTGTAGTGTTCATTACTTAGCCAATAGGAGAGCTAGCCATCCCTTATTTTGGGCGAACTTTACACTTAAATGCTTTTCTGCTCGTTTGTTGCAATTTACAGACAGGATATTGAACGTTAGGACATTCCTGATTATCGAATAGCATTTATTTTTGCATTATTTTTTGGCCAAAAGTTGAAGTTCTGCAGTCGGTAGCTCAGCGCCCCATGATGCTTTGAGCGCCCATGGTGGCTGAAGTGGTCTCGAGGGATCTCCATGCAAACTCCCATAGACGGGCTGCCAGCTTTCCCTCTAGGTAATAGCATAGTATAGTAAGAAACTCTATGTTCTACCTGGCACCGTGGTTCCACGTCATCGGTCACCGATGAATCTCAACACCTGACTGCTCAGGAGCGCCGCAATGCTACCAGGCGAAGGCAACGCGCAGAAGAATCGCCAGAAGAACGCGCGCACCATTGCTAACGCAATTTACCCGGTTTAACCAGAGCTAAGCACTGCCATTTTTTTTCGATCGCACGATCGCACGCTTATATCGCCTTCGCGGGTTCGCGTGAGAATACGAAGCACTTTGCAAAATGCCAGTAAGCATGGCTAGTTCGGCAATACGTTGGCAAAAACTAACCGAGCGAGTGGCGGTTCGCCGCAAATGCGGCTCGCTGTTGCGTCAACGGCGCTCACGTGGCTTGTCACTCGTGCCCATGGAGGAAGGAAGGAGGAGGACGAACATTTATTTCCGCCGAATATGGCGCGGCAGCCACCTCCGGGTCCGCACGCAGGCGTCCGGGGAGGCAGTCTGTCGCACCGCGGCCGGAGGACATCCGATCCCGTCTAGGAGAAGAGGTCTTCAGCCTCGGCAGCCAGGCGGACGGCGAAGCACTGAGTTTTTTCGTCGGAGCTTCTCAGCGTGGTCTCCCATTCATCGCTAGTTTTAATCGCGTTGTGCCCTGGGGCACGAACGCATCTCAAAACTATGTGATCTAATATTGCCACGTAACCCCAAAATTTACAAATTTCGGTTTCTGCACCGTCCCTCTTCCACCCTCTGGCACCCGTCCAACTCCTCCACAGGGGCGAGAAGAACTTTCGAGCTTGGAGTCTTCTCCAGTCGTACGACTCCTTTTTACTGAGGGATCTATCCGGTGGCGGATATATCCTCCGGTCTTTCTTTAGATTTGCAGTTACATCCCTAAACGTACCAATACTTTCTTTGCTTTTAGATGATGTTGTGGAGGCGTCCGCAGCACCCCGAGGTAATGAGGAGCGGGCGAGCATGTGGGCAGCCTCGTTGCCGGCGAGACCGGCGTGTGCTGAGGTCCAGATTATAGTCACGCTTTCGGCGAGAGACGACTCGTTCAGAATTTTGGAGGAAGGAAAGTTTTTTTCCTTCCTCCAAGCTCGTGCCTCATGGCTGCGGTTGTGGCTGCGTGGCTGTGCCCCGCTCATCGTACATCACTGTATTTCGGTACAACGTCACAAAAACGTTGGTTACTCAACCAATATAGTAATGTCAGCATTGATCGCGCTAGCGATGGCTCTAGATCGTGAGAGTGAGCATTTAGGTAGTGTCCCGAAAGGGACCTTGGAGGAACAATAAATAAATAAATCTTTCGAACCGAATCGAAATATTTTTTAAACGTTTGTTGTGTCCAACACCTGTCCTTGAGTGCGCTTGCGTACAGAGGAATCCCATAGCAGGCTTTTTAAAGCCTCAGAATTTGGTGTCTCATTTCTTCATGCACTTCTTGTGCATGCACTTCTCTTCTAGTGCATGCACTATTTCTGTCTCTTCGAATGCATGTATCAATATCGTGGCCAATTCTGTGCTTTTGGTCGCGCGCTATGTTTAGACCGGTTTCCTGTAGCAGGTTTGCAATTGCTTTTCTAGCTATTGTCATGGTCAAGAAGTGCGAAAAAGGCGAAGCTCTAACTGAATTTGGAGGTCTTTTCTCACATGTGTTTATTGTGCTCATGTCCTGTGATAGTGTTATTTGTCGTAAAAAGTACGTAGTGAAATGAGGATCCACATGTGCGCTGAATTTCATTGGTGCCTGTGGTGGTTATTGTGTTCAGGAAAGTAAAAACAGTGCTAAATTTTACACAAACCACACAGAAAGACGGACAGCGCCCGTCCTGTCCATCTTTCTGCGTGGTTTGTGTAAAATTTATGCTGTTTTTACTTTCCTGAACACAATGTCACACCAACTAGCCCAGCAAAAGGGCCTGTGGTTATGTTGAAGAAAAATAATTTGATGCATTCATTACGTACAACAGATCGACTTTCATTGCATGTATTGTCGATCACAAGTAAAGTGTGCTACTATGCAATGACATTACAAGCTAGTATTTCACCAAGTAGAGAAAAGCGGAGCGTACAGCTGCAGCTCTGCACATTAAATATGAAACACAGGATTGAAATGAGGCACAGCACCATGAAACTTATACTGCAGCCACTGGGGACTCCTAAATTTCTAGAAGTCTGAAAAGCTACGGTCATATATATTATGCACAATACTAGATCTGTGGATGTGAAACATACACTATGTTGCCATGCTACAAAGGGTGGATTTACGGAGGGGGCAGTCACATTTTAAACGTATATTTTCTGAAATTTTTTAATTGAGAAAAAGGTGTTCAGAATGGTTGTCCTATGTAAAATTTCAGTCTTTTGGAAAAAGGCGACCCCCCCCCCCCCCTCCCCCATCCATAAATCCTCCCCTGCCGTCTACTATATGCACTTTGGCCCTCTCCGTTTCTGTCGCCTCTATGAGTGGCTTTTGGAGTTGTGAATCAAAAATCATTGTTGGCACGGCCACCATTACAACACGTTATGATACTACATTTTGTGTTCAGGGTGAAGAGCTCAAACTCTTTAGTATATTTGCCCATCCTCACTGCTGTATGAGAAAGCATTCCTTGCATGGCCAGCCGCACGAAAACATGCAATGAAGATAAGTATGGTATTCAACACCAACAACAAAATACTGCAGAATTTTTTTAATCCTCACTGCTGCAGCAGAAGGCACTGTTGACACTGCCAGCTTCCAAAACATACGCAATGAAGGCAGATTGCAGCATTCAGCGACAAGAGCTGCAATGAAAGGCAGGTTGAACTCTAAGGTGGGGTGTGGCCATGCATGGCAGCATTGTTCACTGCTGAATCGAAAGCAGACACGTGTTCACAATACCTTAATGATATTGTGAACATTAACCCAAATGTCAGGTTCATCATATATGCCGATGATACTAGCATTTTTTTCTCCGGAAGTAACATTCATGACCTGATACAAATGTGCAACACGACAATGATCACACTGGAAAGATGGTCACAAGCAAACTATATGCGCGTGAATGAAAAAAAGACTAAAGCTGTAATATTTCGACCAAGAAACAAACCTATCCCCCCACACGATAGTATTAACTTTAACTCGAGAGAAATAGAAATTGTTGATCACTTCAAATGCCTAGGTGTAGTTTCTTCGCATATGTCTTGGGAAGATCACGCAAATCATGTTGTCCGGCAGTTAGCCAGGGTAGCAGGCACGATTGGCTGCATTAGATACATTCTTCCGAAATCAATTAAACTACTTCTATATAACACACTGTTCTGTGCCCACATTAACTACTGCCAGCTTGTATGGGGCACTGCAACGTATTCCTCATTACAAAAAATTCATGTTCTGCAAAAAAAGTTTCTTCGCTACGTCTTTAATGCGGGCTATGGAGCACCCAGCAAAGCTTTCTTTCGTGAAACTGGCATAATCAAAATCTTTGATTTATATCTATATCGACTGAGTGTTCGTTTTAAACTAGAAACCAAAAATAACATAAGTCATATTCGACGTCTGGCAAATCTGAAAGAAAAAGAAGCGAGTTACCCTTTTAGAGAGCTTGAAACCTGGTTGGTGCCTACACCACGCATAAATACCGATAAACAGCGCCTGCAATATAGACTTCCTTCTCATCTAAACACATACAAATCTGCCAATTTCAACTTGTTTACCTGTACTCATCATGAGCTGCGTTGCTTATACATAGACTGCGTTACAAAATGATTTTTTTTTCTTTCTTTAAACTGCACTAAGTGGTGTTCTTTGTTTTCTTTAATTTGTATTGTTTGATTCATTGTGCTTTTGTTGTACTGCTAAAAGATACTTAACTTATGCAATGATGTTTGGGATGACCATGTAAATTGCACACATGTACAAACTAGAGGTGAGATTTTTCTTGCTGTTAATAATGTGTTTTTCTCTGAATTGTTTTCTTTTGTTTTTTTGTTATTTTTTTCTCGTCGCTTGTCACTGCTGCCCGGTATAAGGGGGCTGCGGCTCAGTCAAGCTGTCTATGACAGCTTTTTCTGCAGCTCCTCTGTCACTTTTTGAGGCAGAAATAAAATGATTGATTGATTGATTGATTAAATATGTTTTCAAAAAAATGTTGTCGCTTAAGCACTATAAGAGGTTTTTAATGGCATTTCAGAAAAGTGAAACCTTTTATCGGCGTCGTGTGTCATCGCGTTGTCACTACTACGAGTTTTGCACACTGCGTTCGCGCGAAAGTCGTCTGCGCACACACGAACAGCGTTTTCGGAATGAAAAGTCTTAGTAATGACACTCCGTGTTCCCGAAAAACTACGACTGTTCCGCAACAAGTAGCTCACCGCCCCATGATGCTTTTCCATGGTGGCTGAAGTGCAGCGCCGCCAGCTTTCCCTCTAGGTAATAGTAAGAAACTCTATAAGGTAGAACGTTGTCGCCGAGCTGCATCCTTAGCACGACGCTTTGCAAGACGTTATTCACGCTGTTCTGGAGTCTCTTGTGCACGTTGTCGCTTTCTCGCTTCTTCCTGTCGCTGCCACTTCTCCTCTAATTAGAGGACAGCACAGCAAAGCATTCACGCCAAGGCAAGACGCTTAACAACGCGGGAGCATGGGCGCCGCCATATTTTGTCACGTGACCATTCCGCCACGCTACCGAGAGAGAGAGAGAGGCTTCGTTTCCTTTCCTTAAAACCTTTTCCTTCCATTACAGCGCAGTTCGGGTATCCACCGAGATATGTTTTTTTCCTGGCCCACTGTTTGTCTTTTATTTATTTTGATTTGTGATCTTCTCTTTCTATTCTCTTTTCTGTGCTTATTTTTGTTTTTTTTATTGCGGAGTCGGCGGCCACCTGCGCTGCTCGTGATTTCACTCGGTTTCGCGCATGCGCAGAATATGGCTTTTGCTGCATACGCGGAACTCGGCTCCGACCCTCGTAGTGAAGCTTTTCGCTTCAAAACTGCGTCGAGGCTGGGAATCGAACCAGGCCCTCTGGCATTTGAAGCGGAGACGCTACCACTCCGCCACGAATGCTGAAGGTTTGAGCATGAATAAAGACGTATGTAGTGAACGCATGGCTCTCATAAATGAAATTAAAGGAATAAAAAATAAGAATAAGAAAAACAAAACCATTAAATAAAAAAGTAAAATACAACCAGAAAAGAAATATAAGGAAAACATAAACATAACAAATAAACAGAAATAAAAAACAAGTGAAAATGAAATATGAGAAATAATAATAAAAAATAAATAAGAAAAACAGCAAGAACTTAAACGAAACAAACAAAATAAAAATAAAATGTGAAAAACAAAAATAAGAAAGGCAGTGGGCCAGGAAACGCTTTCGCCTTGCAGCACTTTAGAGAGCCATAGTGCCCCCTGAATTTTGGGTGTTGTGTGCGAGACTGTAGCAGCTGCTGAGCTCTCTCCTTGACCCTGCTAAGAAGCCGGACCCTGAGCTCCAGCGCACCACCTGGCGGAAGATGCCGCTACTAGTCGAGGCTTGCCGGCCAGCCTCTAACCGCAGGTGCGCAACTTCACGTCTCCCAGGCCACCGTGGTGTTGGCTACTCCTTTCAACAAGACTACAAACCAACACATACCCAACACCAGCTAAATTACACCAGTGGTACCCTACACTGTACTCTCCGCAGTGTCCACATTGTGGAGCGGTAGCTAACCTCTACCATATGGTGTGGGCATGCCTATATAATCCCTTCGTTGACCCCATTCCCAACCCCTTGGATGAGCAGTGGGAGGCTATTCTGCTCAGCGATGATCCTGACCGTCAGCACTGGTTGGTGGGGAGGGCCAGCGCAGCAGCAGCAGCCAGTGGACTACCGGACTAGGCGGCCCACCCACATGCTCTGAGAACATTGAAGAAATAAAGATGTTTGTAATCAATCAATCACCCAGGCCACCGTGCCCGGGACGGGGAGCAACGTCTTTTAAGGCGAAAGCCTTTAATGTCTCATCGTTGCAAGCAGCAGTTGTCGACAGAAATGTCACGCTTTTCAGTTGGTCGAAACGGTCGTGACGTCACAGTGCGCCAATTTCAAAAGGGGCCAATTGTACTTTGGCTAGTAACCATGCAACCAATTGAAGGAATCATATAGTGGTGCTCCAAGAAAGTGGGACTGAGCTTAGTTAATTGCTTAATTAGCCAATTAGCCTAATTAACTTCTCTAGTCAGGCCATATAAATAAATAAAACCGAGTAGAAAATTGGTGGAGCTCGGGAATCGAACCCCGGACGGAGTGCGAGACGAGCATGCTATGCACTCCGCCATGCCAGCTCGATGGTTTGGAATGAACAAAGGCGCGTCTAGTGAATACAGTGTCTTCGCTCACTGCCATCCTCCTCCCTTCCCTTCCGGCGAGGTTTAGGTTTCCACCGAGATATGAGAGGCAGATAGATTTCCTTTCCTCAAAAACCAATTTACCGACGAGCGAGGCGTAGAACTCCCTGGCAGCGTTGCAAGACGCTGTCGCGTTCCACTCTTAGAGGCGAAGTTTAACATCTTAACAACACATCAGTGACCGCACTTTAGGTCAAAGAAGTGCACCCCCCCCAGTTAGACTCGGGTTCAGGTCTTCCTCTTTTGTGGTGGTGGAGATGGGGGTCCGTTTGGGCGCGACACGTTGCAGGAGGGAGATGAGACGTAGACGAACTTCTTTGCGGAAATGTACAAGCTGGGTTTATTTACAACTATTTACACATATACACATCGACCAGGGTGGTCGCTAGCATTCAGGACGATCGGGAGCGCCAGGCCAGAGCTCGCCCCTACGAAACCCTGTCCTGCCTGGCCGACTGAACTCGCGCTACACGTAGCGGCTCCTCGTCCTTCGGAACGTGGCCAGCGCAAAGCTAGACCCTGTCCGTCTCGCGATTCCGACTCTCCACCAAGAGTCCCTGCCCAAGTCTCCTCCTTTGGCGCCAAAACGCCTCCTTAAATAAGTTTCCCCAGCATTCTGGGCACCAACTTAGTGACCAATGAGAGATGGGCTTCTTACAACCAATCAGAGCGTTTTATCTTCACTCAATAGACCAAAGACACGCCGGTACCCACGAGCTTGTTTGCTCGCGAGGGCCGCATGCCTTTGAAGAAGTCGATAGCGCTTTTGCGCTTTTCCACACACAGTGAAAACACTTTGACAACACCACAAAAGCACGCAAGCACCACTTCCATCAGCTGTGGCTCCAAACACTACAGGGTGCATCTGAGCCCTCTGGCCAGAGGCAGAGTAATCACAACTCGTTACCCGAATGACCACTTCCATCCGGCCTCACGACCATTCGTAATTACACTCAGCTGCCTCCCACGCAAGCTTCCCCCTCAAGTGTCCCTGAAGTTTTCTTTCGCACTGTTCGACGCCGCGGTCGAAGGTTCATTGAACTTAACCCCGACAATAGCCGGGGTACGCGACTCGTACGCACTGTCCGCGGAACGGATCCCCTTCCGGCACCCCTCGCTGCCATTGCTGCTTTTACCTTTTGGGGCGGCAGCCCTTTGACCCCAGCGTTTCCTCTGTCTGCTTAAAAGCTACGCCGCTTAAAACATCTTAAGATAAGGATCAAGTCGGCGGCGTCCGGGGGGGATACGGAGATGGCCCGCTGCCCGGCGGCCCGCAAACTCAACTCCTCCCAACCAAGATTGTTGTGGGTACACTTGCTGTACGCACAACAAATTCCATGCACTGCCATCAGCTGACGCCTCGAGGGTAAACAGTGAATAAAAGTGGCAAATCCACAGCAAAATAACACACAGAAAACAAATCAGGCGTACTCATGACGTAAGCATGGGTCAAACAAAGCATCCGTGCAAGCACCGAAATTATACAAACGATAGCCTGCATACATGGATGAAGCATAACTGCGCACACATCACCAAGTCGCAAACAACCAAGAGCACACATGCTCAAGCACCAGTTCACACAGCACAGTACAAGAAACCCGCATCGGTAGATCCCCACCCGTTCCGTCCCCGGCGAAACATGGTGGCCACCACTGTCTACCTGTTGCTGTTGGACAAAGGTCTTATCGGTTCCTTCACTTTCATTCAGTGGCGGTTGCTTTACCGCTTCCTTCACATCTACGGCAAGCGCAGAACATGCCTTTCTCTGCTCCTCGTCATCCGCTCTGACAGCTATTACTTCCTTTGCGGGTTCATCAACGAAGGCCTCGATCTCTGTTTTTACCCTGTGTACTGCAAGCTCTTGAGTTTTACTCTGAACTCGCTTCAGCTCCTCAAAAGCCTCGGGTGTTAACAAGGCTTCCTCCGCAAGCTCCTCAGTTACAGCACACAGGATGAGCACAGGGGGATTTACACTGGCATCCTGTGATGACCTCGACAGACTCAAGGGCACATACCTTAAATCAGCTATGACCGCATGCCCGAACGCGTCTTTGAGTCGTATCTTGCCGGCTCGCTCTGAGGGGTTCACGTGTGGGACAACGCTTCTCTTGAGGATAATGATCCCTGCACCTGAGTCAACACAGGCCTTGAAAGGCGTTCCTCCCGCAACCAGCTCCACCCAGGTCATTTTTGCACCTCCCCCTGCCGCATTCACTACATATACGTCACATGTTGGCACGGCGTCGCACGCTGCCCTCGCGGTTAGTTTGGCGGCCTGCGACCTTTTAGCTGCCTCCTGCGTTTCCCGCTCTTTCGGCTTAGTCTGTTGGCAATTCCGCTGGTAGTGGCCTGAACGGCCGCAAGAAAAACACCTGGGGGCAGGCCCACGACCAGTGTTCATGTTCCTCAGATCCGGCTGTCTCAACTTATCCCCTTTAGGGGTATCCGCGCCTTTTTGTTCAACTTGACGGGGGCGCCTCATGCTATCCTCGTATTTTTCAGCGAGTTTCGCTAGCTCTCCAGGTTTAAACCATTCTCCGGTTTCATGCTGCAGTACGTAGGTCCTCAGATCATCACCCATAAGCTTTTTGAGCCGGTCAGAAATCAGCAACGTACGCAGCTCTTCTAGCGATTTCATCTTCCGGCTGCTCAGGTAATAGTCGAGGAGAACTTGCAGCCTAGTCGCGAATCGACTCCAGGTTTCATTCCCCTTTCTTCTCGAGAAAAACCTACGCTGATATTCTTCTGGCGTCAACTTCAGTTCCCCTAGCACGAACTCTTTAATTTCCTCATATGACATCAACCTGTCGTCCGCTTTGTCTGCTATGAGCGCGCGACACTGCTCGTTTAACAATGGCAATATTATACTCCCGCGCAGATCGTCCGGAACTGCGCAGCTCCTCAGCATATTGTCCGCATTTTTGAACCAAGCGGGCACCAGCTCCTCGAACGCTGGCATGGGAGCAAGGACCGCCCTTAACTCTTCAGCATATCTGCTCCTACCATCTCGACTTCCCAGCGCGCTGTTGCTCTGTCCCTTCTGTTTAAGTTTGAGGAGCTCAATTTCGAGTTCCAATTTTTTGATGTCCAGCTGCCTTAGAAGGACTGCATCACTGCTTTCCTTCTCGATCGGCGGAACATTATGAATTGCTGGACTCGGAGCAGACTCAATTTCCTGCAATACTGAACATCCTTCAGTTTCATCTGTTACTGAAGCCTGATCAGAGCTCTGGCTCTCCATCCCGTCTTCCGTCTGAGTTGTCCTTCGTGTGGTGACCACCATGCCCTACCGGCAAACGAACAGGGAAGAGACCCACCTTTGCTTCGGTGCTTTCCGCGTTTCGCCTGGCACACTCAGTGATGTCGCTCCAAGTTCTGTCGTCCACAGGTCAGTTCGCCACACGTCAGAAAGTCAGCAGCCCGGTGCAAGTCGTTGCTTGGAACCTGGACGCTCGGGGTTGGATGTTGAGGTTCTCCGCTGAGAGTCGCCCTGACAGGATCTTTCGTTGTAGCCCCGTTCGCCTGAAGGTGCAGATCCTGGATCCTCTTAGTGGATGTTGGACCAGCTTAAAATCTTCTGTACAGTGCAGTTGAAGTCGCTCACCCTCCGCAGAAAGCCGCTGCCCAATCCTGTCGACTGCGCCAGTTAGACTCGGGTTCAGGTCTTCCTCTTTTGTGGTGGTGGAGATGGGGGTCCGTTTGGGCGCGACACGTTGCAGGAGGGAGATGAGACGTAGACGAACTTCTTTGCGGAAATGTACAAGCTGGGTTTATTTACAACTATTTACACATATACACATCGACCAGGGTGGTCGCTAGCATTCAGGACGATCGGGAGCGCCAGGCCAGAGCTCGCCCCTACGAAACCCTGTCCTGCCTGGCCGACTGAACTCGCGCTACACGTAGCGGCTCCTCGTCCTTCGGAACGTGGCCAGCGCAAAGCTAGACCCTGTCCGTCTCGCGATTCCGACTCTCCACCAAGAGTCCCTGCCCAAGTCTCCTCCTTTGGCGCCAAAACGCCTCCTTAAATAAGTTTCCCCAGCATTCTGGGCACCAACTTAGTGACCAATGAGAGATGGGCTTCTTACAACCAATCAGAGCGTTTTCTCTTCACTCAATAGACCAAAGACACGCCGGTACCCACGAGCTTGTTTGCTCGCGAGGGCCGCATGCCTTTGAAGAAGTCGATAGCGCTTTTGCGCTTTTCCACACACAGTGAAAACACTTTGACAACACCACAAAAGCACGCAAGCACCACTTCCATCAGCTGTGGCTCCAAACACTACAGGGTGCATCTGAGCCCTCTGGCCAGAGGCAGAGTAATCACAACTCGTTACCCGAATGACCACTTCCATCCGGCCTCACGACCATTCGTAATTACACTCAGCTGCCTCCCACGCAAGCTTCCCCCTCAAGTGTCCCTGAAGTTTTCTTTCGCACTGTTCGACGCCGCGGTCGAAGGTTCATTGAACTTAACCCCGACAATAGCCGGGGTACGCGACTCGTACGCACTGTCCGCGGAACGGATCCCCTTCCGGCACCCCTCGCTGCCATTGCTGCTTTTACCTTTTGGGGCGGCAGCCCTTTGACCCCAGCGTTTCCTCTGTCTGCTTAAAAGCTACGCCGCTTAAAACATCTTAAGATAAGGATCAAGTCGGCGGCGTCCGGGGGGGATACGGAGATGGCCCGCTGCCCGGCGGCCCGCAAACTCAACTCCCCCCCCCCCCCTGAATTTTGACGGGTGTCCACCGAGATATGTGAGACAGTTACTGCGTAATTTCCTTTCCTCAAGTACAATTTTCATTTTCTTCATTACGGACCATCTTTGTCTTTCTTCTTCCACTCCCACTTCCTCCCTTCCTCTACGGTGCGGTTCAGGTGTCCACCGAGATGACAGAGAATTACTGCACCATTTCCTTTCCTCAAAAAGCGTTGCGTTCAAACGGCAAGGCATCGCGCCGAACGGGTGGTGGCATTCCGTGGCAGTGCTACAAAATGCTCTCACGTTCCACTCCTAAAGGCGAAGCTTAAGGGCCATTAATTAGCAGTTAATTAGTATTCAGGCATTAATCAGTAATTAACCATTAATTGGTGATTTGTCAGCACTTAATTAGTACTCAATAACATGTGACGCCACCAGTGCCACAGAATCAGCCAGTGGTGCGGAAAACGCTTTCGCCTCTACGCACTTTAGACAGTCAAAGTGCCCCTGAATTTTTTTGATGGAAGTAAAAGTTGATGAATCCAGCATCGTGTTTTGAAGCCAAAAGCTTCACTACGAGGGTCGCAGCCGAGCTTCCCGTATGCCGTATGCCGCGACCGAGTGACGTCACTCCATCGCCTGACCTTTCGACGCAGCCGCGCGCTACTGCGCATGTGCGCCGCCTTCTCACCGCCGCTACTACTGCGCGCGCTTCTCTCCTCCCTGCCATTTGACCTTTCGCTGCAGCCGCGTGTTGCCCGCGTCGCAGCCGGCAACTCTCCTCTCCGCATTCCTGCAGGCAGTTTTAACCGCGCCGATGTCCGTCTCCTTCTCCACACAGGCAGTGTGTGGACGGCCGAACGCCTCCACCGTTATCGTGGTGCTCCCAGTGCACTGTGCGCCAACTGCGACAGCCATGATGTCAAACCATGCATGACTGAAGCTTTTCGCTTGTATATCCAGGTTTAACCAGAGCTAAGCCACTGCCTAATTTTTTTGAGGAAAGGAAATGTATCTATTTCGCATATCTCCGTGGACACCTGAACCTCGCCGTAACGGGAAGGGACGATGATGCGAGTGAACGAAGACACGGTATTCACTAGACGCGCCTTTGTTCATTCCAAACCATCGAGCTGGCATGGTGGAGTGGTTAGCGTGCTCGTCTCGCACTCCGGAGGGCCTGGTTCCATTTCCCAACTCGACCAATTTCCTACTCGATGTTATTTATGTCGTCTGACTAGAAATCAGCCTAATTGCTTAACTGATATCATTCGCCCGTGTACTGTGCATTGTCAGTGCACGTTAAAGAACCCCGGGTGGTCGAAATTTCTGGAGCCCTTCACTACGGCGTCCCTTATAGCCTGAGTTGCTTTGGGACGTTAAACCCCAATAAACCAACCAAACCAATATCATTCGAATGCCATCGATGCACTGCGCGCCAATGCTGCAAACACCGGCTTTGAAGGCCAGAAGTGGCGGACTAAAACCCCTCAATAAACTAAAAGTAAAGACATATCCTCCCTCCTCCTCCTATGCCGAAGCTCCTTCTCTCAGCTCCTCCCGGGCGCCGACGGTGGCGGCACCAGGCCGGGTGAACCTAGCAGACGCTCCCAACGCTCGCCCTTTGGCGCGCAGTAGACCGCGCGTGCGTTTTCTGCCTTGGCTTCGCTAGAAAAGAGATCATGGCATGGGAGATTAAAAAATTAGTTACTCAAATAACTGTCCCCAGCAGCGTTAGATTCATTTATCGAAACTTTTTGTATTGCGATCAATTTGATTCGGCGCAAGCGGCGGAGACGGTGGGCGCGGCCGAGAATATCCTCAGATAGGATAGGATAGGATAACTTTATTTGGCTCTAGCACAAGTGTTTTTTTTTATGTGGTCAGATGAGTCCATCCGCAACGGTCGGTTGCCCCTATTCCAGGGCTCCGCTGGATGCTGCCGTCAGCTGAGCTCGCCGTATCAAACCGATCTGGTCATCGCGGCAGTCGCAGGAGAGCAGGCCCTCCCATTGCTCCACACTTGGGTTTTGTATAACTGGGACGATGTCGACTTTTTGACATGCCCATGTGATGTGATACAGTGTAGGTTTTTCATGGCACCACGGACAATTGTGTGCGTAAAGTGTGGGGTGAATTTTACTTAGTGTGTTTAGATTTGGATATGACCCGATTATCAAATTATAACATTGTGTAATACCTACCAGTCTCTTATTCAGATTGCTTTAGAAAGTTATAGTGTGTCTGTATTCAAGAAAAAACTGACGATTCTTTTCTCGCCCGGTTAAATTTCAGCTAATTCTGTATACTTAGTTGTTTTTTTTAGTGTGTGTTTGTGTTCTGCTTTTATTTTAAATGTGCATATTATGAAATGTTTTGTTTATTGTTAATTGATATTTATTATTGTCTATCATTAACAATTTTCTATTGTGATCATGTTTGCTCATTGTTTTTTTTATCTCATGTCCATTCGGCCCCCGTTTCCATGATGTGTGATCGGGGTGTAGGCCTTGTCAGGAGGCATGCTTGGTCTACCTCCTTTAGCCTCACCTCGAGGGCATATTGTATATAATATGGCCAAATAAACCTACTACTACTACTACTACTACTACTACTACTACTACCCCCGTTTGAAGTTGTCTCCATGTGACAGCCTCTTCTTTGTTTAAAGATTTGTGCGGTGGTGGGTACCGCATCCTGCTGCCTTTGTAGTTGTTGAGTATGGCCGAGTATTCCTGAGGTACTGGCAGGGATTCCTCAAGGTCGTTGACGTTGGATGCTCGGTAGTTAGTATATCCTCGAGCTATCCTGTCTGCCTCTTGGTTTCCTGCCACCCCCGTGTGCCCCGGTACCCAGATGATCTTATGTTTGATCGGCTTGTGTGGTTTTGCATGTGTTTGTTGCGTCTTGCAGTCTACAGAGCGGAGTATGCGGAGCGCTCTGTGACCGACTCTGCCGCAAGATAGTTGCGGCAGGCTGCTTGTGAATCAGTAAGAATTGTCAGTGACCGCCCAGTCCGATAGCCCTCCGCTGCCGCTAGAGCGACGGCCGCTTCTTCAGTGTTTTTTGCGCTCTTTGGCGAGCAGTGGACCGAGCGCTCGAATCATCTGTTTGCATTTTCTGCCTTCGATTCAGCCGCATTGCGATCATAGTATGGGAGGTTAAAAAAATTATAGGTATACTCGAACAACTGCCCCGACCTATGTTGCATTGCTTTATCGGAACTTTTTGTACTGCGATCGCTCTGATTGCGGTGCACACGGTGGAAATAGCGTGCGCGAGCGAGCTCGCGGTACATCACTGAACATCCGCAGAATATTGTTTTTCGACCGGCGTCTTCTGCCTAATCGTAATAAAAAATTAACCCCGCCAGTAGGAAGTGGTACGACATACGACTAGACGTGCGGACTAGGCTTTATATGAATGGTTGGCGGTGTAATGCTGCCATAATATATTCCTCTCAAGCGCATTTGCTCGTGCAGTCGGCTCTGCGTAGGCGCCTACTCGTCTCAGTTTTAATTTTTTTCTAGTGCAGGAAAGCTTAGCGGTTCTTTCAGAGTTACTATATATCTCGAACACGTCGCAGGCTAACGTTAAAAGGAACCGACTGACAGTAGTCTCTTACTGTTTGTTTGTAAATACCTAGGTGAATACGATGCTCTAGTTGCGCACAGTGACATGGTTCTGACCAGTAGAATTTTGATGTAGGGTTAATTGTTTCGGTTGAGTTACAGCAATCAAAAAAGGCTTTTAACCGCTGCATCGCGCGCAGCCACAGCGCTGCACGACTCGCTAGAATGTTGTTTGTTTAACTGATTGTCATCTTGGTTCAGCATACGCAATAATGGCGTATAAGAGGACATGGTCTTAAATCGTGTAATTATCCATAATGCGCAGCAGTCTGGACTGCCGCTGTTCATTAATCGCTTCCGGTCGAAGCAGCGCGAAAAAAAGTCGAGCTGAAAAACACAGACTCGCATTCACTAAGTCCTGTTCGAAGCAAAACGTTGTTCGTTTAGGAAGTGGCTTCACGCGAAAATTGAAAACGCGCACAAAAAAAAATGTATGCAACTATGTTTGACTGAGGTCCTCGCATGCATTCTCAAGTATTATCCACGCAGATATCGAGTATTCAAGCGATAGTTCGGTTACTATGTCTAGGCACATCAACGACCGATTTTGGAATGAACCCTGTCAGAACAAATACGTTCAGCATTGCGTGCAGCATGAATGCTAGTCCTGCACCACGAGCAGAATGAACAGCGGGGGCTTCAACAGCGAGAACCGCCCCTTGGTATCGAGTTCGTGAGCGAAAGAGTCCAACTGCAACAAAACAATTATGTTCGGCTATGCGCGCGACATGGAAGCTACACCTGCACCGCGAGATGCGTAAACAGCGTAAACAGCTAGCAGAGTTCAAAACAACACGAAACGCAAGTCTTGAGTCGAGCCCGCGAACGAGTCCGACTTCAACCACGAATACGCCACCTAACGCGCGCTGCATCAAAGCTACGCCTGCAGAGCCTAGCAGAGCCAGCAGCGTGAACGGCAGGGCTAAGACAACGAAAAGCAAGGCTTCCGTTGCCCGCGAGCAAACGAATCCATCTACAACCATGCCAAACGGCATTAACTGCGAAGAAAGACTGCAGTCGCTCGCGCTTCACACCAAATCGTCCAAAAGAAAAACACGCGACTGACAACTGAAGAGCGGCATTCGCATCGTAAAGACGGGGATTTTGCTTCATTGAGGGGCTTTATGGCGGACATCCTAGTGGCACCATCTGTCGTAGACAGAGCACACTGCTCGGCGCCGCTGCCGCGCGGCCCCAACGGCGCTGCCATCTGGCGGAGCGCGGCTGAAGCAACGTTGTTCAAGGTCATCCGTCCCTGCCGACACGGGCTACGCGACGAGGCGGAACCTACAGTAGTATTGCTAACAATATAAAAATTGGCTGTGGTTTGACCAATGGCCACCATAAGTAGAATTGCGGAAGCAACGGCGGGGCAATCGCAGCGGCGGCGGCACCTCCGAGTCACCCGTTTAGCAGAGGAGACGGCGGTGGCCCCATCCAAAGCCTCCTAGAATTCTAGGAGGCTTTGCCCCAGCGCCGCAGCTGTGCGCCATGTGACGTCACCCCTCCTGGAGAATGCACCCTAAGACTCATAGACAGCCTTGTCACGAGCAGGGTAACGTACAGCCTCCCCGGCCTACCACGAACTAAACAAGCAAGATACTCTACAAATCGACACCATACTACGCAAAGCGTACAAAACGGCGCTCAAACTTCCAGTGTCCACACCAACCGAAAAACTAATGACCCTGGGAGTATCGAACACCTTCGACGAACTACGAGAAGCGCAACGTAATGCGCAATAGACAGACTCACTCAAACCAGAACGAGAAGACACCTACTGGAGAAATTAGGGCTACCCCTAGGCACACAAAGGAACAAAGAACAGAATAATGATGAGGACAGAAACAACCTCCGGGTAAGACCAATACCCTGACACATGGATCCTAACATACATCATGAAAGACGACAAGCCAGAGTCCGAGCACTCACCAGGGAAGTGAGCGACAATCCCAACGTAGTCTACACAGACGCAGCAAAGTACCGATACCAACGCAAAACGATCGCCGTTGTAACAGACGAATGAGGGCAAGAAATAACCAGAGCAACGATAAACAACCCAAGCATATAAATAGCTGAAGAAGCCGCCATTGCTCTGGCAATGTCGCACGGCAACGCAACAGGACACAACCTCATTAAAGTGACGGACTCCAAACAAGCATGTAGAAACTGCACAAGAGGCAGGGCCGACAGCATCGCCAATAATATTCTACACACGACGAGAAGACACAAAAACACTAAACATATGGTCTCCTCGATTTGGCTGCACTTTCTGCACCAGTTCAGGCGGTGCTGCACTCGCGTCCTCGATTTGCCAGTGCAGCTAGCGCCACCTGCACTTGGGCACTCGATTTGACGTAGTGCTGCACGAATTCTCCCAAGTTCTGCTGCACTTTTGCACTAGCCTCCCGGCGAGTTCTCTTCTCGTGCAAGCAGTCCAAGGTGCTTGGCGCGCTCCGTAGCAGACGGCTCCGTGGCCACGCTTGTTTTAGTGAGTGGCGTTGAGACCATGATTGAGACGGCTGCATACCCGTGCTAGACTCGGCATCTGCACCGTGCCCTCAGTAAACAGCTGAAATAACAGTGCGCGCAAGTGCGTGTGTGCATGCACAAGTGAGTGTATGTGCGTAAGCGACTGGCTGGCATGGCGCAGTGCGTGTGGGTTCTCATCTTTCTGCCCAGCCTCGCATGTTGTTTTCCACCATCTCTATTTTGTGTGTAAATATTATTATTACTCGCAACACGGTGGAGCATTTGCATAAGTGGCAAATGGAGAGATGTTTTATAATACGTGGGTGATCGCAATCTTTGTGATGACTCCTCCGCTTGCAGCAGCGATCGACTGGCTGACTGGCATTGAGGTCGCCGTCAGCCCACACCTTCGCCTGCCAGTTAGTCTCCGATAGTCACTCGGCCGTCATCGGCCGCTGACAGTGAAAGCGAGTTGTTGACTTTAGATATAGTCCGAGTTATCAGGTAACTCTTTCCTTCTGTAATCGCGGCAGTCACATTCCGATAGAACGACGACAGCCCGGATCACGTGTATGAACTGTCAAAGGTCGTCTCGAGCGCAAGTCTAAGTAACCTCTCGAGTTCAATGTTTGTTGCTCTTCAAAGTACCCGTTCAATCGGTGACGATCGACCGGCCTGCGCCACTTTGCACAATGCAACGGAAAGGAGGGTATCAAATTCTTCACCACTTTTGGGATTAACAATTTTTTGAGCCACTCCACGAGATGCGCCACTTCGAAGAAATGCGCAGTGTTCAATAGAGTTAGCACAGTCCCGCGCATATGTCAAACCACGCGACAAACACCAACACACGGCCGCAGCAGACGAACGCCTCCGCACTTTTGCACTCGATTTGGCCGCTGCACCGACAGCACTAGCGCCAGGCTACACTCTCGCTGCAAGAACTGGCACTGCACTGGCACGGCACTTTTGTGAACTAGTGCAGAAAGTGCAGCCATATCGAGGAGACCTATAGTGTCACGTTGTAGTGACGGCAGTCCAGCGGTCAGTAGGACACCAACAAGACCTGGAAATGAAGCTCTTTATTTGGGCTGACTTGCGCCCGCAAAACAACTGGATCACTCGGCGGCGGCGTAGAAAGAGAAGTTTATTTTTTTCTAATGTCAACAAAAATACAAAGCAAAACTGCTGAACTCAATGCTCTGATCAGTCAAGCACATGCGCAGTGACGCAGCACTGAGCACGTCAGTAAGGCAGTAAGAAAGCCGACACTCGACCGCCGCGCAGGACGATGAAATAAGTCGACCATTTGCGCAAGAAGTCAGCCTCACTCACTGACAGTGCGTCCACGCATGCTTGCTCAAAGAGGCGCGTGCGGAGGCGCTGCAACACTGGAAACATTGCTCTTTGCGGACGCCCATTTAAGGAAGCCGCTCCACGCTGCCGCCACAAAACGAACATGCCGACACACAAGAGCATATTTGTAAACAGTTCGCGCGAACTAGTGCGCGCTTCGAGGCGGGTTAATAACATCCGTGACACTAGTACCCAAAAGGTGCGCGCCACTATACAGTCGAACATAGCGTGCCGCAACGTTTCTAAAAGACCGCATTGCGGGCATCGGGCGGAGGGCGCCACGCCCCACGCCGCAAGGCGGTCTCTTGTGGGCAGGACCCGCCAGCCTCGCAGCCAGCCGAAGTCCCTGACATCTGCAGGATGCGCAGCTGAGGTCAGTTGGCGCCAGAGTGCCCGTCTCGTTTTCTGGAGTTGTTCGCGTGTCAGCCCAGCTACCGTTAGTGCTTCACACATCCTGGAGGGCGGGGTTTCATCAACATCCAGATCGGGCACGCTGGCAGACACCGACGCCAGTGTGCGACGCACGTTAACGCAAAATGCCGGCGGCTGCTCGGCTGTAGGGCCAACCACGTGTTGTGTAAAAAACACGTTACGCGCTGTACCCAGAAAGTATGTGAGGAGTGTTCTCCCGGGATAGTCTGGGTTGCGTACAAGATCTCGTACTCCTCGCAAGGCGAGCACATTGCACATGGTGCGGATACAAGGTATACCAAACCCACCCATGTACGATGGAAGGCGCATGAACATTCGTGACACAAGTTCGGTTTTGCCCGCCCAAACGAAAGAGCCACAGGCCGAGGTTAGCCTGCGAGCAAACGTGCGCGGTGGGTTTGCGACGCGGGCGACAAAAAAACATGCGGCTAGGATTGTGGACTTAACTATATAGCAGCGCTCTTCCATTGAAAGGCGGAAAGTTGACGCCACCGAGAGGAGTTTCTCAGCGTTCGTGCGGAGGTTAGTCCAGGTTTCGCGGGCTACTTCTCCGCTGGCGAGGAATACTACTCCCAGGACTTTCATTCCCTGCACCCACTCCACCTCGCCCGCAAGGTTCGGTGCGAAGGTGCCAAACCTTAGTGCCTTGCTTTTCGTCCTGTTCAATAGGGCCCCCGATATCTCGCTGCACTCGAGAAACAGCCGCGAAAAAGCGGCGTAGCTATCCTCGTCCTTGAGGAAAAGCGACACGTCGTCGGCGTAGGCCGAAACTTTGATTTGGCCCTGGCCAGGCAGAGGGAAGCCGCGTATGGATGGACTGTCGTTAATGCGCCGGATGAGTGGATCCAGGCATAACACGAAGAATGTTGGGGAGAGAGGGCATCCTTGCCTTATGCCCCGGGTGACTGAGAAGGCAGCGCTCTAGTGGCCGTTTACGGAGAGATGAGCGTTCAGGTCTGCGTAAAGTAAGCGCAGCCTGCTGACAATTTGCGGCGGGAATCCGAAGGCTTCGAGGACTCCGAACAAATACGAGTGTTCCACCCGATCGAATGCTTTCGCCTGATCGAGCGAAACAAAACACCCGGTGAAGCCCGTCCTGCTGGCAAATGTGAACAGGTCTCTTGTGAGTGCCAATGCAGCAAACACAGAGCGGTCAGGCACGCTGCTGGTTTGAGCCCGGTGGATTAGGTGAGGCAGGATAACGTGGTAACGTAAGCAACAAACGTGCTCGTCAGTCGCCGAACTACGAATGCCCGCTGCCCGCGGCATCGTTCAATTTAAAGCCGGCAAGGAAACTTCGAGATAACAGGTCGAGATGATCTAGAGTAATCTGGAAACACGTAGATGCAGCTCGGCATGGCTGTGATCAATCGAGATTAGTCCGGTCGCTTCTCGCGTTACGAACAAAAATGATAACACCCCTTTTCTGCAGCCTTGCGCGAACGAACGGACACTACAATGATACGTGCCATTACCCCTCTCCCAAAGAAGCATCGTCTCGATGCTTTAAAATGAAAATAAACACGGAGAATGCAAACTTCGAGTACTTTAGCGTTCATAATATGGCTTCAGGCGTACGACATGTACGACTTCAGGGCGTGTGCGGCGTCGCTGAGATGCTGTCGTGCCGTCGGGGACGACTTCATAGTCAAAGTCACCGATACGACGGAGTACCCTGTACGGGCCAAAGTAACATCGCAGCAACTTTTCACTCAATCCACGGCGGCGAACTGGCGTCCATATCCAAACACGATCACCTGGCTTGTAATGCGTGTCTCGTCGGCGCAGATTGTAGCGTCGGGCATCGGTGTGCTGCTGGTCTTGAATGCGAAGCCGCGCAAGTCTTCGGGCTTCCTCGGCGCGATGAAGGTAGGCGGCGACGTCGAGGTTGTCTTCGTCGGAAACGTGCGGAAGCATTGCGTCGAGTGTTGTCGTGGGCTTCCTGCCGTATACCAGCTGAAATGGGGTAAACCTGGTTGTCTCCTGGACGGCAGTGTTATAGGCGAAGATCACGTAGGGCAGAATGGAGTCCCACGTCTTGTGTTCGGCGTCGATGTACATGGAGAGCATATCTTCGATGGTCTTGTTCAGACGCTCTGTGAGTCCGTTGGTTTGTGTATGATAGGCAGTTGTCCTCCGATGGCTTGTCCGGCTGTAATTTAAAATAGCTTGCGTCAGCTCCGCTGTAAATGCCGTTCCTCCGTCTGTGATAAGCACTTCGGGGGCGCCGTGTCGCAGGATAATTTCTTCGACAAAAAATTTTGCAACTTCTGTTGCGGTACCACTAGGCAACGCTTTTGCTTCGGCTTAGCGGGTCATGTAGTCGGTGGCCACAATGATCCACTTGTTACCTGATGATGAAGTCGGAAAGGGGCCGAGGAGGTCCATCCCCATTTGCTGAAAGGGCTTAGTTGGAGGTGGTATGGGGTTCAGGACTCCGGCTGATCTAGTCGGAGGCGTTTTGCGTCGCTGACACTCACGCCATGTTTTCACGTAATGGGAAACGTCGGTAGCTAGCCGCGGCCAATAGTATTTTTCTTGGATGTGGTGCAACGTGCGAGCAATCCCAAGATGCCCTGCAGTCGGCTCATCATGCCATGCCTGCATAATTTCTTGCCTCAGATTTTTGGGCACGACAAGAAGATGCACTGTCTTGTTGGGCGCAAAGTTCTTCTTCAGGAGAACATTATTGTGAACGACGAAGGACGACAGTTGGCGCTTGAACCCCCGGGGAGGCGATGCGGTCTTCCCTTTCAGGTAATCATCTAGGCTTTGCAACTCAGGATCCGAGCGCTGCTGTTGTTGTTGTTGTTGTTGTCCTCTAGAAAATGGCGCATACCCACTGCGGGGGATTGGCCAAGACACAGGCGGCAACTGATAGGTGTACAAAATGTTAAACAAGAAAATAATTGTGGGGAAAAATAAAATAATCATGATAATAATAGCAATTAGGAAATAAATGAAAGGATCTCAAATGTGTAATTGAAATAGGTTAAACAAATACTGTGAGATCGGTGACTGAAATAGAGAACGGGGCTAAATATTCCACGTTTCAGAAAGCTTTCATTCCAGAGAAATATTGATCATGAGAAAGACCAGAGCTTAAGACGGCAGCCGTTTAGTGTCTGTAAGGAAGTTTTGCATGGCGGAGAGCACATTCCAGTTGCTGTACCCAAGGGAGGAAGCCCCAAGAGACAGAGCAACCCCAGCTGACAGACTTAGACCAAGCTGTCGTAACGGAAGCTCCAGCAGGCGGCTCCGTAAAGAGGAGAAACGGCCGCAGGTCAACAAGAAATGATCTATCGTTTCGGGTTCACCGCAGAACGGGCACAATGGGGAGACCGCCAGACCAGATCTATAAAGGTAGAAGTTTAAAAGAGGCACGCGACAACGTAGACGAGTGAAGGAAACCTCAAGCTTGCGTGATCGCCATCCTTTACTGCACCACGGGTAAAGGAGATGCCGGAATTCGGGAGAGGAGGTCAGAGCTGATGCTGCGAATTCTTTCAAGAGCAGATACCTGCGAAACCTGGCCGCGGTAATATATGCGCTGGGTGGAAGCACAGATACGACTGGGCCTTGAAGAGATGCCTTCGCCAGGGTATCAGCAACCTCATTCAAATGGATTCCTCTGTGCCCAGGCACCCAGACCAACCGTAATGAACACACGTGGGGTGGAACCAAGCATTTGAATAACCGAAGTGCCTGAGATGTTGTAGGCGCGGTGAGAGAGGAACACAACGATAATGAATCTGTCATAATTATGACAGAAGACAAGGAGCTGTTTAATTTGCGCAACGCTAAGACTACTGCTAGAAATTCGGCCAAATAAATAGGGGTGTAATCGGGAAGGCGGAGTGAGAATGACCAGTCAAGGGAGATGGAGAAAATGCCAACTCCGGCCTTTTCTTCACACTGTGAGGCGTCTGTCGCTATGAGCACATGAGATTTAAAGCACAGCAGGTAATCCTGCAATAAACCGCTGAGCAAATGAAAAGGCATTAACTTTGCATGTTTTGGAAAGATGTCATCGAAGAAAATCTGAATAGATGAGTTGGCGCATACCGGACGGATGTCCGAAATGCGGACGTTTAAGGGGTCCAGGAGGGATTGCACCAAACATATCTGAGGGGTACGGAAACGAGACCAGGTTTCGTTGAAAAATAGCCTAGGCTGACGAAGGAAGATCAAATTGGAGGCATGGAGCGAAGAATCGCACATTCTTACGAACGTTTTCACCGTTAAGAGCCTAAATCTAGAAGTCAATGATGGAGTACGCGCTTCCAGGTACAAAACGGAATTCGCCACAAATTTTGGAAGGCCCAAACAAAGGCGCAACGCCTCCCGCTCCAAGAGAATCAAGGGGCGAAGTTTATACGCTGGTGCACCAGAGCATAAAACACAGCCGAACTCTAAGACTGGACGGACGTACATTCTATAAATCATAAGAAGTGAGTGCCTTCTCATGCCAGAACGAACACTGCTCAGCCTGCGCAGCATACCGACTGCTCGGACTCCTTTCACAGTGATCTGCTCGATATGGGCCGCCCAGGAAAGAGAAGGATCATAAATTACTCCAAGGTATTTGACACTTTGCACTTGAGGAATTACATGGTTCCGGTAAACAATGGAGATATTAACTGGACGAGAGAGCGGAAAAACCAATAAAGCACATTTATTGACATTAAGGGACAGATTAATGTCTCCTAACCATTGGTCTAGGACATTGAGGTAGGACTGTAAGGACTGGTACAAAGAGGAAATGTCGTTCTCTGAAGCAAAAAAGGCGATGTCATCAGCATACACATAGGTGGCCACCTGAGGACTGCAGGGAATACTGCTGAGTAAGATGTTAAAAAGTACAGGGGAGAGGACCGCCCCTTGGGGCACTCCTCTCGATTGTCGAAATTTGATTGATGAAACACCGTTCTGAAAGCAGTAAAATTCCCTGTCAGCAAGGAATTCAGCAACCCAAGCCACAAAGTATCTCGGAAGTCCTACTGCCTGCAGTCTTTGCAAGAGCGTCCTGTGCTCAACGCTGTCATAGGCTTTAGATACATCTAAAGTAACAAGCGCTGCGTATTGATTCCGGCGCCGAGCTAACTGTATGCGGCTCTCCAGATCGGTATGGGCACACCATATAGAGCATCCTGGTCTGAAACCAATCTGGCAAGGGTTCAACAACCCAGCCTCTGAAATAACAGACATTATTCTACCATGCAACACCCTCTCAATTAGCTTAACGAGATTCGAAGTTAAAGAAATTGGCCTTATATTGTCTAACACATAACCATCTCCCTGCTTTTTAAGCAACGGGATAATCTTTGCTAAACGCCACTCATTTGGAATCCATGGCCCCTTAAGAGAGTAATTTATAAGCGCCAGTAAGTCGGTGGGAGATTCCTCGAACAATATTTTAATCATAGAAGAAGTCACACCATCAGGGCCAGGGGCCGCGGGTGGAAGGCGGGATACAGTGTTCGAGAGCTCAGTGAGGGTGACCTCCTCGAAATCGTCCAAAGTGGCAAGAAATCTCTGAGGAGAAGGAAGAAGAGCCGTAAACCGGCGCTCAAGACCTCTGCCTATCTCTTCCAGGGACTGTGCAAGTTCAGCCGGTGACTGAACTAGGGAGACAGCGTTCATGGTGGACGAGATTAGTTTCCTGGATTTTAGGTAATTGAATAGAGCACGCCTATTACCAGATTTTGAAAGGAATTCGTAGCGTTCAGTATCGTGCAACTCCTTTGCACGAGATACGGTGCGCTTAAACGTAGCTGCAACGAACTTATAATCGATCCAGTTTTTGGGACACTGATTATGGAGAAGTTTCTTCCAAGCAGCCTTTCGGCGCCTATAATCGCGAGCGCACTCTGCGTTCCACCAAAGGCACGGCGATGTTCCCTTATGTGCCTGAACCAAGAACTAACATTCAGCAAAGCGGAAAGTTGGGCAAGTTGGATAACGTTCATGATGTAAAAAATAGCGCACAGGGAACACACGGGACGGAAAGTAAACGACGCAGACAAGCGCTACTCGCAACTGAGGTTTATTGCTGACGCGCGCAATATAAGGTAGCGCTTGTCTGCGTCGTTTACTTTCCGTCCCGTGTGTTCCCTGTGCGCTATTTTTTACATCATGAACCAAGAACTCCGATTTTTTACGAGCTCCATCCAAAACTGAACAAATGCGGATGGCATTATCTCCACTGTTGGAATGAGATAATTCCTGAAGGTCTGCTTTGAGGGCATTTTTAAAACTGTCGTAATTTATGAATGTGCGCCGTGTGCTGTTAGGAGAGGTCAACTGGCACATAACTTGGAAGCTGATCGGAAGGTGATCACTATTGGAGGCACAGTCAACTGGCGCCCAAGAGGACACAGTTATTCCGGGGGAAGAAAATGACAAGTCTAACGCTGAGCGAGCCTGACCACGGACAAATGTGGGGAGACCCGAATTTAAACATATGAGGTTATTCACACAAGCCCAGTCCCATAAGAGCGTACCGCAGCGATCTGTACGAAACCCCCCCGAAACATGATGCGAGTTGAAGTCTCCAACAATTAAAACCTGTTTCCTGCAACTAGACAAAAACGAGTCAAGAGGCCGAACGTCATGCACACCTGTTGGAAAATATACATTAGCCAGAGTGAGTGGCTGATATCCAGGAATATTGAGATCAAGAGCCTGAATTTCGCACTGCCTGTCCATATATTGAAATGACACAGTTGCCCTGTGGCAAAATTTTGTGGATACGAACAATAGCAACCCACCACCTCTTGAGGGCCGGTCAAGCCTGAAAGAACGATAATTTTGTAAATTGTACCTAGAATCTTTAGAGAGCCACGTTTCCTGAAGAGCAATTAAATCTGGACTTAATTTACTGATTAAACAAACTAAATCTGTTGAAGCAGAAAGAATAGACCGGCAGTTCCACTGCAACACCTTCAACGACCCGATGTCGCCGAAAGGGCCGCAGCGGAGACCGCCTGATCCAAAATGCTGCCTTTGGGTGTAGATCTAGGGTGATTCTTTTTATTCTTCGACTGAGAGCAAGACGGACTAGCACCACCTGTCGGAGACGCACTGCGCTTTTGAGCACGCATCTCAGTCTCCATATCAACGCACTCTTCAGATGAGAGTTCTGTCTCACTGTGATGTGAATAACTGGTTGTAGGGATAGACGAAGGCTGTGATTGAGTCTGACTCAGTGAATTGGAAGTCACGGGCACAGAAGGTTGGGGAGGTGCAACCAATGGAGAAGTGATTGTGCCACAAAGGGGGGCAATAGAAGCTTGCAATAAAGTGGACATTTGGGATGCCATGACCTGCGAAATGCACGCGGACAGATTTTCAACTATGCGATCCATGGCACTTGCCATTGCTTTCTCCACCGCCGCCGCAATCGCTTGCGACAAGGAGGAATCCACAACGGTTGCATGCCGCGCTGCCACACTTGCATAGCCAGATGTCCTATCTTTGATGACTGCAACTGCCTCACGTCTTGAGCACCTGCGCTTGTCAATCAACTCTAATACTTGCACTTCCTCAGCCCGCGCTGGGCATTCGGAATGGCTTGCTGAGTGTCCACCGCCACACAAACAGCATTTATCTTGTTGAGCAGAACACCCAGCGAGGTCGTGGCTCTCTCCGCACCCACAGCAGCGAAAACTCGATTTACAGGCCTTGGCGCTATGGCCAAACCTCCAGCAATTACGGCACTGAAGGGGCCGAGATGTAAATTGATCCACACGGAAAATCAAAGGCCACACCTTAACTTCAGATGGACAGGACAGCCCCGCAAATGTAGCAATAACAGTCTCCGTCGGTACCTTTGTTCCATCCACCACACGACTGCATCGGTGAATGGCGATCACGCCAGCCGAAGTGAGCTTTTCTAATGTCTCGGACGCGTTTAGACGTGGGTCTACGCCACGGACTAGCCCTTTCGAACACGCCAGATGAGGAGGTATGAACGCGCTCACCGGGTGATTGGCAAACGACGAACACTTCAGCAGGTCGGCTACGCATGCCTGGTCTGGCGATCTGCATACGATCCCTCCACGGCCGAACTGCCGGACGTCTGTAATCTTCATGTAATGGGGGGTGGTAGATTTAAGCGCAGCCTGAACAGCCTCGGGGTTATTCAGCTTGATGGAGCCGTCATCCGCGGGGACGAGAGCAACCGGTATGCTGCTAACTCCGCCACGGAGGAAACAATCAAGAGGCAGCTCATCTGGGGCGAGACAAGCTGACCAGGGGGTGTTCCCCTGGCCGGGAGAGTTTGTGGACATCAGTCCACGTTCCCGCGTTCAGTCACCCTGGAAAATGTGAAGAAAACACAAGAAATCAAGCAGAAATTCGAGGAATAACTCAGCACCGCCTGGTACTTAGCCGCAACCCAACAGCAGCGATCAGTGCGCTCAGGCCTGAGAGAGTACGCCCAATGCTCGTCAAATACCCGCGGAGCAGCGCTGCTGCTCCGCGAAACTGCTGGCGCTTACCGGTCTTCTTCTTCTTCACCTCTTTATAATGGCACATACCCACGTGGGGGGATTGGCCAAGGCAAGAAAGCGTCGTCGTCTTCCTCTTCCGGTGCTGCGTCGACGGGGGCTCGCGACAAGCAGTGTGCGTCGGAATGCTTGCGGCCAGATTTGTAGACTACAGATATGTCGAATTCTTGAAGACGCAGGCTCCAACCAGCAAGGCGGCCGGAGGGGTCTTTCAAATTGGCAAGCCAGCATAGAGCATGGTGATCGCTCACAACCTTGAATGGTCGTCCGTAAAGGTAGGGTAGAAATTTTGACGTGACCCAAATAATGGCGAGACATTCCTTCTGGGTCGTCGAATAGTTGCCTTCGGCTTTCGACAGGGAACGGCTTGCGTACGCGATAACTTTCTCCTGTCTACCATTTTTCTGAACGAGGACCGCTCCTAAGCCCACACTGCTTGCATCGGTATGAATTTCGGTGTCGGCGTTTTCATCAAAGTGCCCGAGCACAGGAGGGGACTGTAAGCGGCGCTTCAGCTCTTTGAAAGCTTCCGCTTGCGGCGTTTCCCATTTATAAGCCACGTCAGCCGTGGTAAGTTGGGTCAAAGGTTTTCTTTCGTTAAAATTTAAGCAGCGCTAACTTTTAGGACGAATACACAGAGGACATTACAGGACAGGCGCTGACTCTTCTCTCTCTCTCTGTCCTCTGTGTATTCGTCCTAAAAGTTAGCGCTGCTTAAATTTTAACGAAAGAAAATGCATAACCAACTAGCCCCGCAACGTGTTTTACTAAGTGGGTTAAAGGTTCAGCGATGCGCGAAAAGTTCTTCACGAATCGCCGGTAATAAGCACACAATCAAAGGAATCTGCGTATAGCTTTCTTGTCATTAGGCTGTGGAAACTCGGCGATCGCAGCCGTCTTGTGAGGGTCTGGGCGAACTCCATCCTTGCTTACGACGTGACAAAGGAACAGCAGCTCCTCGTAGGCGAAGTGGCACTTCTCTGGTTTCAGTGTTAGTCCTGAAGACTTGATTGTTTCCAGCACTATCTGAACCCTTCTGAAATGGTCTTCAAGCCTGCGAGCACCGTATCCATTACTCGCTGGAACGTCGCTGGGGCAGAGCAGAGGCCGAATGGCATCACCTTGAACTCGAAGAGTCCGTCTGGTGTGATGAACGCAGTCTTCTCGCGATCTCTTTCGTCGACTTCAATTTGCCAGTAGCCGCTCTTCAGGTCCATCGATGAGAAGTACTTAGCGTTGCATAGCCGATCCAATGTGTCGTCGATGCGGGGGAGGGGGTAGACATCCTTCTTCGTAATGCTGTTCAGGCGGCGGTAATCGACGCAGAAGCGAAGGGTGCCGTCTTTCTTTTTCACTAGGACAACTGGTGCTGTCCAGGGGCTCCTTGATGGCTGGATGACGTCGTCACGTAGCATTTCCTCTACTTGCTTGCGGATAGCTTGGCGTTCTATCGGCGATACGCGGTAGGGGCTCTGCCGCAGTGGTCGGGCGTGTTCGTCTTGACAATGCGGTGCTTGGCAAGCCGGTTTCGTCGCACATTCGATGCTGATGAGAAGCAATCGCTGTACCTTTGAAGAAGACTGCGTATTTGGTCTTGTCTGCTCCGGGGTAATGCCGGGTTGATGTCAAACGTGGGTTGATGGCCTTGATCAGATGGTTCTGCGGTTTGGTCGGGGAGGGCAAATATGTCTCTGATGTCTGACAGCTCGTCGAGAAAGGCAATCGTCGTACCTTTGTTTAGCTGCCGGTATTCTTAGGTGAAGTTGGTTAGCAGCACCTGAGCTTGGCCATCTTGGATTTCGGCGACTCCTCTTGCGACGCCAAATCCTCGATCGAGGATTAACTGGGTGTTCCCCTCGATGTCGCCTTCGTCATTTTCGATCTCTCCAGTACCTATGCAGGCGAGTACACTTGATCGGGGTGGCACGCTCAATGCTTCGTCGAGGACGTTTAAGGCAACGTGATGAGTCGCACTCGTCGCAACAGGTATGGCTTTGTCCGTGGAAAGCTTGATCGACTTAGATCGAAGGTCGATGATCGCTCGATGTTCATTCAGGAAGTCCATTCCCAAAATCACGTCTCGCGAGCATTGCTGTAGGATCAGGAAGGTTGTCGCATAGGTTCTCCCGTTTACAGTAACTCTCGCGGTGCAGCGTCCTGACGGCGTAATCAGGTTGCCACCTGCAATGCAGATCAGCGGTTCATCCCAAGTTGTTGTTACCTTACTGAGTCGGACAGCGAGTGGCCCACTCATGACAGAGTAGTCAGCTCCCGTGTCCACCAAGGCGGTAACCGCGTGATCGTCGACCATAACTTCAAGGTCACTTGTTCTCGTTTACGTATTGCACGTTGTCTTCGGTGTACGACCTCGGCTTCGTAGGGCAGTGAGGCTGCTTTGGGCGTATTCCTACGTTACTTCTCTGGGCGGTGGTATAAGGTTCAAGTCTGGCCGCGTCATCGTCGTCGTCGTCGGTGTTGTCGTCGTAGTTGAGGCATGGTCTTGCGTTTTCGTCGATGGAGGATCTTTGTTGTTGCGCTCAGAAGCAACTTCATCTCCAGAGGCTGCCTTATTCAGTTTAACCTTCGGGGGCTGGGGGAGCGTACACGCATCGTGTAACCTCGGCTACGAGATACAAAGCGCGGTGAAGATGGCGACGGGGAACGTGATAGGCGGCTCGGCGATGAGCATCCTTCCCGACGCAAAAACTCCTCGATTTCGGCTGGTCGCTGGCCGGGTCGGGGTCGTGGGGCGTCGTAAGAGAACCCTCGGATGCCCAGTCGTCTCTATGGGCAGTGCCGGAGGACGTGACCGGCTTCGCCACAGTGGAAGCATAGTGGCCGGCGCTGGTCGGGAGTTCTCCACTCGTCGCATTTCCTCGGCTGTGTGCGACGCTCGTAGGACGGGCGCGTTGGGTCGAGAGGGCGGCGGTCCAACGCAGCTGGCTGAGGGTGATAGGGGACTGGGTCCCGTCGTCGAGGTGCAGGACGGCGCACTGCTGCGGCGTAAGTCATGGCTGGAGGTTCCAGAGGCTGCGTGGTGGTCGGTGTCACACCCAAGGCCTGTTGCACCTCGTCCCGGATGACGTTGGTGAGCGAAGGGAGCTGCGGCTGCGTTCCTGTTGGCAGCAATCGTCAGAGCTCTTCTCGCACAATTTCACGTATAACCTCCTGCAGGTTATCGTTGTTAGCGGTGTCCATGCAGCTTGCTGACAAAAAGCGCTGCTGGCGGTCATACTGGCGGGCTCTGGCATCAAGAGTTTTTTCCATGGTGGATGCCTCTTCGACGAATTCCGCGACGGTTTTCGGTGGGTTCCGTACGAGGCCCGCAAAGAGCTGCTCTTTAACTCCTCGGATAAGCAGATTGACCTTTTCATCTTCCTTCATGCTTGAGTCAAACGCCGGAAGAGACGCTTCATCTCCTCAGTGTACATTGCAACGGTCTAGTTTGGATGTTGTATGCGAGACTGTAGCAGCTGCTGGGCTCTCTCCTTCCGCATGACGTTCGTGAAGATCTTCAGAAGCTGCTCCTTGAAGGTTTCCCAGTTCGTGAGGCTAGCTTCCTCATTCTCAAACCAGATTCTTGCTGGTCCCTCCAAGGCGAAAAAGACGTACCTAAGCTTCGTAGCATCATCCCAGTTGTTGAAGACGGCCACACGGTCGAACTGTTCCAGCCATTCTTCGGGGTCGGCGCCAGGCGAAGCGTCGAAGGTTGGTGGCACCCGGGGCTGGTGAATAATGATTGGAGTCGTCGTCTGGGGCAAGCTCATTGTGGACGTTGCTACTGGCTTTTGCTTCCGGGTAGGGTCCGGCAGAACCCCGGACTCAGGTGCGTCTCCTAGCAGACGTCGGCTTGCGCGGTGGACTGGACTCAGGTCCTGCGGTAAATTACTGAGAGGGCTGGCGTCACGACTTGTAGGGGGTGTCCGGAACATGGGAGGCTACCCCGTACCTCCACCAGATGTCATGTTGTAGTGACGGCAGTCCAGCGGTCAGTAGGACACCAACAAGACCTGAAAATGAAGCTCTTTATTTGGGCTGACTTGCGCCCGCAAAAGAACTGAATCACTCGGCGGCGGCGTAAGCAACAAACGTGCTCGTCAGTCGTCGAACTACGAATGCCCACTGCCCGCGGCATCGTTCAATTTAAAGCCGGCAAGGAAACTTCGAGATAACAGGTCGAGATGATCTAGAGTAATCTGGAAACACGTAGATACAGCTCGGCATGGCTGTGATCAATCGAGATTAGTCCGGTCGCTTCTCGAGTCACGAACAAAAATGATAACACCCCTTTTCTGCAGCCTTGCGCGAACGAACGGACACTACAATGATACGTGCCAATAGTATAGTTTGGGTTCGCGGACATGAGGGGATGAGGGGCAACGTGGCAGCAGACGAGTTAGCTCGAGGGTACGTCAACCGAGCAGACTCAACACATTGCACCACAGGCACCTTTGACCCAGTTACCCCCACATACTTAGATATACTCGATCATTACAGGGGTCAGCGGAAACGCTACCCAGCCCCACACAAAAGGCTCACCAAAGAGGAGGCGGTAGACTGGCGCAGACTACAAACAGGTACCTACTCACACCTGCGCAAACTACACAAGATTTTACCTACACAATATGCAGACGAATGTCCGCGGTGTCAGGGTAATCCTACACTACAGCATGTCACCTGGACCTGCCCTAAGGCAGACTTAGAGCCAAGAATAAACAACCCGAGTGTGATGAAGTGGGAGCACTTGCTGGCCAGCGAGGACGAGGAAGCGCAACGATTCCTTATGCGCCCAGCTGGCAGCAGTCAAGTGCGGCATCCTGGACCAAGGATTGACCACGGCGCCCAGTGACCCGTAACGGTCAAGAACACTTGAAATTTATTAACAATGTTTTTCCATCCATCCATCCATCCATCCATCCATCCATCCATCCATCCATCCATCCATCCATCTATCCATCCATCCATCCATCCATCCGTCCGTCCGTCCGTCCGTCCGTCCGTCCGTCCGTCCGTCCGTCCGTCCGTCCGTCCGTCCGTCCATCCATCCATCCATCCATCCATCCATCCATCCATCCATCCATCCATCCATCCATCCATCCATCCATCCATCCATCCATCCATCCATCCATCCATCCATCCATCCATCCATCCATCCATCCATCCATCCATCCATCCATCCATCCATCCATCCATCCATCCATCCATCCATCCATCCATCCATCCATCCATCCATCCATCCATCCATCCATCCATCCATCCATTGTGGGTTCCTACGTGGACACAGGCCACCACCCACCGCGGGTTCGAGCTTCGCGCGAGCCAAGGGCCCCGATCAGCCGTCACCACACACACACTGGGACACCGATGCAGCGCACTCAACCTCCGCTGGGAGGAGAGCGATTCGCCGCAAAGAAATAGGCCTCCAAGTTCACAAAGGAGACGTTTATTCACGTCGTCCTTCAGCAGTACACACACACTCAATCGTCACCCCGTCCCGGGGCGCGCGAGGAGCAAGGCTCCGCTGCGCGCACGAAGCGACCAGAGTAATGCGCGCCGCTAACACGCCGCTGCAGGAGAATGTCCCCGCGGCAGTGCTGTGATCTCTCTCTCGTGTCGACCGTTGGGCCGGTTGCGAGAGAGAGTGGGCAATCAACGCAAGGTACGCCTGTCGGAGGTCGCTGGACCCCGCTGGACAGGCTCGAACCGCTGCAGGTCAGAGGACACGTGCGGGCGAGCTCGAGTAAGCACTGGTCCGAACGGCAAAGGCCGGCACGGACAAACAGTAACGTACGCACCTTACGCTGTCTCGGAGGGATCTCTCTCCGGGCCCCGCTCGGACGGTCGCGCGGCGCGCGGCCGCCCAAAGCGGGGTCCCGAATTCCCGCCAAAAGGCGCCAATGGCAAAGGCCCTTGGAGAGCCGGGGCGGAGCTGTGGCTAAATGACAGTGATTAGTCACCCAGCCGCCTCTCCACCGCCTGAGGCGGGAGCAAGGGAAAGAGGAGAAACAACGCGGGCGGCCGGCACAGCCGCGCAAAGGCGACGGCGGAAAGCCAGATTCCCACATCCCCCTCTCCTTAAATGCCCTCCTACCCATCGGCAAAGCACGCGGCCAAAATAAAGAAATCAATACACAAAAAAACTACACTTCAGTTCCAAAATAAATAAATGAATACACAAAAAAACTAGCTACACTTCAGTTCCAAAATAAAGAAATGAATACACAAAAAAAAAAGCTAGCCACACTTCAGTTCCAGCCAGAACAACGTAAGAAAACAAAGGGAAAACAAGGCAAACAACACTTGCATACGCTTCAGTAAATCAAAACAGCTTGCAGATTATATACACGGTACACAAGAAGATGTGAATACAACTGTACAACTATGTTACAGGTGGATGCCAGCCTCAAAGTTCGGTGGCGCGGCCCAGTGGGCCTGTCGGCGACTCACCGCTCGCAGACTTCAAGTTGAACAGGTTGGGAGAGCCGACGACTGATGGCGGTCTTCTTTCCGTTGATGTAGGGTGCGTTGATGACGACGGGGCCGCGGCAGAGCACTGACCTCGCTCCCTTGGACACGACATCACGTTCGGGCACAAGAAAGTTAGTGCACCCCTTCCACGCCGGCTGAAACGGGCGAGGACGTTCGGCGGCGTCCAGATGTGTAACCTTGTCCACAGCGAGGGGTCCTTTTCATCCTCGCGCTCACGCAGAAGGACACAACGGCACAACTCACAGGCGTCGCCTTGGCTCATGGTTACGCGCGCACACAGCCACAGCCACAAACACGCATACACCGTGCGCGGACGCTGGTCGGCGACAACGACCCCCCCATCAGAAGCGTCCAGAGGCGCCGCGGCGAGGGTCAAAGGGTGCACTTTCCGCCCCCCATCGCAACACATCGCTCCAAACGCCCCGCCAACTTCCCGTCCATACGGGCCGCACAAAACTCGCACCGCGACACACGGCTCCTTAACGAGCCAACCACCCACAGTCGGGCCGGAAATGAGAAAAGGCGCGCTGTACAAACGACACCCATCGTTTTCTTCTTGAAGATAAGAGCAAGCACGAGCTGGCTGAAGTTTGCCGATGTACAAGTCTGTTACGTTAGAACGAAAACAGACGAACAAGCGGGGAACGAAAGTGGCTAGAAACTGACTAAAACAAAACAAATAAATAAATAGATAAACACACAAGGCTGGAACTGATCCTGCTGCCAAAACAACAAAAAAAAACACACCGTGCTTCGCCTGGGTAGGGCCTGACGAGAAAGCTCGCCAGCTAGCTGAGGCTGCGTGCCTTCGGTTGCGGAAAAGTCCGCCGTCCGGCATCAATCACATCGGTGACCGTCGCCTCAGATTGTACCGGTGCTCCGTACGCTTGCGTTCCGCAGCACCAGTTGTGCCTTTGCGCTTGCCTTTGATACCAATGGGTACCGGCGCAAGCTCGTCAGACCGTGACGCGTAGGCCTTCAGGTCCATGAACCCCTGCTTGCTCCTGGGGAAAGGCCCCATCAAATCGCAGGTGGCCATCTGCCACGGACGCACACTGTCAATCGGTTTCATCATTACAGGCGGCTTGCCGCCCCGTGACTTCACCGCTTGACAGACATGGCAGGAACGGCAATAGCGGAAAATGTCACGCTTCATGCCGGGCCACGTCACCGAATGGCTCAGTTTTGCAAAAACTTTGGAGCCACTCAAATGACCGGCCAGTGGTTCGTCATGAGAGAATCTCAACAGTGCGCCTCTCAGACTTTTGGGGATAACCACCTAGAACGGGTCGATGGACTCGTCATCGGTGGCTATGTATTTCAGCACGAGCCCGTCATGGTCCAGCAAATATGAATCCCCGGGGTTCGCCGCGACACACGCTGGCTTCTTCCCCCCTGCGCCCGCTACAATACAAGTAGCGTCACGGCGCTCCGTCTCCCTGAGACCGTCGCTCACCTCGCGACAAAAGGGGTCATTTTGCTGGGCTTTCAGTAGCTCTTTACGGCTGAAAACGATTCCAGTCATCCCAGAGGGGAGCCTGGTCTCGTCCCCACTCAGGTTTGCAGCCAAAATTTCCGTTCGCGTCGGAAACTCCGAGGCGCTCACGAAGAGCTTTGCCTCTCGTCCGCTTTGCGAAGCGCTGCTTGCCTGGTTAGCGGAATGGGTTAACCCGTTTGCGGGCTCTCCCTCCTTGCCGCCCGGCGGCTCGTCCGCTGTTTCGCCCCCTCCGCCTACAGGCGTCAAGGCGCCGCTGGCGAGTGGGGCACGGGATAGCGCGTCAGCTACCACGTTTGTGCTCCCCTTTCGATACTGCACGGAAAAGTCGTAATGCTGTATCAGGAGAGCCCAGCGCGCCAGCCGACCCGCAGGCTCGCGGAGCCGCATCAGCCAACTGAGCGCACTGTGGTCTGTCTGCACCACGAATTGCGTTCCATCAAGGTAGACGTCAAATTTGCGCAGTGCAAACACGATGGCGAGGCACTCCTTCTCGGTCACGGAATAATTCCTCTCCGAGGGCGGCAAGGAGCGGCTGGCAAAGGCCAGCGGTTGCAGCACGCCATCGAATTCCTGTAGGAGAACTGCTCCTAAACCCAGATCGCTCGCGTCAATCTGGACTACGAACTGTCTGGTCAGGTCGGGTAGCCTGAGCTGCGCTGTCTCGACAATGGCATTAGACAGGAGGCGAAAGGATCGCTCTTGCTCGGGCTCCCATCGCCACGCGGCAGTCTTTCCCAAGAGCTAGGTCAAGGGTGCCTGCACGCGGGCACAGGACGATAAAAGGTGGCCATTCCCACACAACGGCGCAGGCCGCGTACGTCCTTGGGCGCGGGAAATTCGAGTATGGCTCGAAGTTTCTCCGCATCTGGCTCAATGGAGCCCCGGCCTCAGCGACTGCACCCCTGCCTCAGTGGAGGCTTGGGCGGGCTGCACGAACGAGGGAGGCAAGGCTCCTAGTTCGATGAGCGGCGCGGTTTCCACAGGGAACCGGCCAGCGCCTCGCCGTTCCCAGAGCAGAATTGACTGCTCGCGGGGCACGGCTGCTGCTGTTCGAAACTGCCGGTTGCGGCAGCGTGACACGAACTGCTTTCGCACTGGGCGGAAAGCGTGCACAGCTGAGGCATGTGACCAGCGGATGCACCGCAGGGTGCTTCCGATACAGCTCCAATGGGAGCCACGTGGTCAACATTTTGGGTTGTGTCACCGTAAACCCCAATGGGGGCCGCGGCCAACCACGGTGTCTAGCTATTCGAAGGAACAGCAGCCAGCGGATCAAACGACGCTACAACTCCGTAGGGAGCCGACATGTAGCTGCCGAGTGCCGCGCTGGGGGTGGTAGACACGGTGCGCAAGCGTGATCGTCAAGGCGACCTGCTCGGCTAATGTGCCATCAAAGGCGTAAGCGCCAATGACTTAGCACGTTGGGCGCCAGTTGTGGGTTTCTACGTGGACACAGGCCACCACCCACCGCGGGTTCGAGCTTCGCGCGAGCCAAGGGCCCCGATCAGCCGTCACCACACACCACTGGGACACCGATGCGGTGCACTCAACCTCCGCTGGGAGGAGAGCGATTCACCGCAAAGAAATAGGCCTCCAAGTTCACAAAGGAGACGTTTATTCACGTCGTCCTTCAGCAGTACACACACACTCAATCGTCACCCCGTCCCGGGGGCGCGCGAGGAGCAAGGCTCCGCTGCGCGCACGAAGCGACTCGAGCAATATGCGCCGCTAGCACGCCGCTGCAGGAGAATGTCCCCGCGGCAGTGCTGTGATCTCTCTCTCGTGTCGACCGTTGGGCCGGTTGCGAGAGAGAGTGGGCAATCAACGCAAGGTACGCCTGTCTGAGGTCGCTGGACCCCGCTGGACAGGCTCGAGCCGCTGCAGGTCAGAGGACACGTGCGGGCGAGCTCGAGTAAGCACTGGTCCGAACGGCAAAGGCCGGCACGGACAAACAGTAACGTACGCACCTTACGCTGTCTCGGAGGGATCTCTCTCTCTGGGCCCCGCTCGGACGGTCGCGCGGCGCGCGGCCGCCCAAAGCGGGGTCCCGAATTCCCGCCAAAAGGCGCCAATGGCAAAGGCCATTGGGGAGCCGGGGCGGAGCTGCGGCCAAATGACAGTGATTAGTCACCTAGCCGCCTCTCCACCGCCTGAGGCGGGAGCAAGGGAAAGAGGAGAAACGACGCGGTAGGCCGGCACAGCCGCGCAAAGGCGACGGCGGAAAGCCAGATTCCCACACCATCCATCCATCCATCCATCCATCCATCCATCCATCCATCCATCCATCCATCCATCCATCCATCCATCCATCCATCCATCCATCCATCCATCCATCCATCCATCCATCCATCCATCCATCCATCCATCCATCCATCCATCCATCCATCCATCCATCCATCCATCCATCCATCCATCCATCCATCCATCCATCCATCCATCCATCCATCCATCCATCCATCCATCCATCCATCCATCCATCCATCCATCCATCCATCCATCCATCCATCCATCCATCCATCCATCCATCCATCCATCCATCCATCCATCCATCCATCCATCCATCCATCCATCCATCCATCCATCCATCCATCCATCCATCCATCCATCCATCCATCCATCCATCCATCCATCCATCCATCCATCCATCCATCCATCCATCCATCCATCCATCCATCCATCCATCCATCCATCCATCCATCCATCCATCCATCCATCCATCCATCCATCCATCCATCCATCCATCCATCCATCCATCCATCCATCCATCCATCCATCCATCCATCCATCCATCCATCCATCCATCCATCCATCCATCCATCCATCCATCCATCCATCCATCCATCCATCCATCCATCCATCCATCCATCCATCCATCCATCCATCCATCCATCCATCCATCCATCCATCCATCCATCCATCCATCCATCCATCCATCCATCCATCCATCCATCCATCCATCCATCCATCCATCCATCCATCCATCCATCCATCCATCCATCCATCCATCCATCCATCCATCCATCCATCCATCCATCCATCCATCCATCCATCCATCCATCCATCCATCCATCCATCCATCCATCCATCCATCCATCCATCCATCCATCCATCCATCCATCCATCCATCCATCCATCCATCCATCCATCCATCCATCCATCCATCCATCCATCCATCCATCCATCCATCCATCCATCCATCCATCCATCCATCCATCCATCCATCCATCCATCCATCCATCCATCCATCCATCCATCCATCCATCCATCCATCCATCCATCCATCCATCCATCCATCCATCCATCCATCCATCCATCCATCCATCCATCCATCCATCCATCCATCCATCCATCCATCCATCCATCCATCCATCCATCCATCCATCCATCCATCCATCCATCCATCCATCCATCCATCCATCCATCCATCCATCCATCCATCCATCCATCCATCCATCCATCCATCCATCCATCCATCCATCCATCCATCCATCCATCCATCCATCCATCCATCCATCCATCCATCCATCCATCCATCCATCCATCCATCCATCCATCCATCCATCCATCCATCCATCCATCCATCCATCCATCCATCCATCCATCCATCCATCCATCCATCCATCCATCCATCCATCCATCCATCCATCCATCCATCCATCCATCCATCCATCCATCCATCCATCCATCCATCCATCCATCCATCCATCCATCCATCCATCCATCCATCCATCCATCCATCCATCCATCCATCCATCCATCCATCCATCCATCCATCCATCCATCCATCCATCCATCCATCCATCCATCCATCCATCCATCCATCCATCCATCCATCCATCCATCCATCCATCCATCCATCCATCCATCCATCCATCCATCCATCCATCCATCCATCCATCCATCCATCCATCCATCCATCCATCCATCCATCCATCCATCCATCCATCCATCCATCCATCCATCCATCCATCCATCCATCCATCCATCCATCCATCCATCCATCCATCCATCCATCCATCCATCCATCCATCCATCCATCCATCCATCCATCCATCCATCCATCCATCCATCCATCCATCCATCCATCCATCCATCCATCCATCCATCCATCCATCCATCCATCCATCCATCCATCCATCCATCCATCCATCCATCCATCCATCCATCCATCCATCCATCCATCCATCCATCCATCCATCCATCCATCCATCCATCCATCCATCCATCCATCCATCCATCCATCCATCCATCCATCCATCCATCCATCCATCCATCCATCCATCCATCCATCCATCCATCCATCCATCCATCCATCCATCCATCCATCCATCCATCCATCCATCCATCCATCCATCCATCCATCCATCCATCCATCCATCCATCCATCCATCCATCCATCCATCCATCCATCCATCCATCCATCCATCCATCCATCCATCCATCCATCCATCCATCCATCCATCCATCCATCCATCCATCCATCCATCCATCCATCCATCCATCCATCCATCCATCCATCCATCCATCCATCCATCCATCCATCCATCCATCCATCCGTCCATCCGTCCATCCGTCCATCCGTCCATCCGTCCATCCGTCCATCCGTCCATCCGTCCATCCGTCCATCCGTCCGTCCGTCCGTCCGTCCGTCCGTCCGTCCGTCCGTCCGTCCATCCGTCCGTCCGTCCGTCCGTCCGTCCGTCCGTCCGTCCGTCCGTTGCACTGCTGGCGCAGGGGCGACGGCACCTCTGAGTCACCCGCGCAGGGGAGGAGTCGGCGGCGGCTCCGCGCTGGTCTATCAACACTCGCTCCTCGCACATGCCCAGTTGGGGCTCTCCGGGGCTCCACGAAATCGCTTGTGTTGCTTCCGCAAAAAAAAAAAAATTGGCAGGGGCTTAGCTCTGCTATGGTTTGGTTTATGGGGTTTAACGTCCCAAAGCGACTACGGCTATGAGAGACGCCGTAGTGGAGGGCTCGGGAAATTTCGACCACGTGGGGTTCTTTAACGTGCACTGACATCGCACAGTACACGGGCCTCTAGAATTTCTCCAAAGAAATTCAACCGCCGCGGCCGGGATCGAACCCGCGTCTTTCGGGTCAGTAGCCGAGCACCATAACCACTGAACCACCGCGGCGTGTGGTGGTGAGGAGGTGGTGACGAATCGCGGTTACGGCCGCTTATGTTTTTTCAGCCAGCGTCCGCTTCGGCGGACGCGATTGTTGCTGCGACGCGCATCTTTTCTTTTTCTCTTCCCTCTGATCTTTTAAGTCTTCTCTATCTGCACGTGGCAGCGGTGGTGGCTCGGCTTGAGCCAGTAGGCAGGCACGTGCAATTTCCTTTCATTCTTCTCTCAGTCGCAACAACAACATGAGAGAGAGATGTGGGCTGCAGGCGTTGGCGTTGTCAACGTCTTACATTCCGATCGTTTCAAGGAAAGGAAGGCGAGCGCGCGCGGCGATTCACGCCGGCTGTGCGTAGTAGAAACGTGCCGGATTCGATAATATTGCCGCGTATGCTTGTAGTGTTTGTTTGTTCATTCTTCAAAGCTGCCGGCACGCCGTTTTATCGTTTTGTTTCTGATGCAGGATGCGCCTAAATTTATCTCAAATTGATCGCATTCAGGCGGAGCCGATTCTACGTTGTTCCAGAATGTTCTAGTAACTTTCCAAGCTTTATCTCGAAAGTTCGCTGTCAGCTTTAAAAGAGCACGGCCGAAAGCGCCGGGAATTCTGTTCGACGACCGCGTAGCACGCCTGTTGCCACGCCGCCGTCGAATCATTCAATCCTTTGTGGGCGCAAGTCAGCGCAAATAAAGACGTTCATTTGGAAGCCATTCTAGCTGCTTTCCTGGACGCCGGGCTGCAGTGACAGTGTACACGGCGTTTCGTATTTGTCTGGCCGGTTTGTAACAAAGTCTCCCGTGCAAAATATACGAACCTATTTGGTCTCAAACAGGACAACAAGGTATATTATGATAGTCCGTGCTTTTAAAAAATGGCTGAGGCTTAACTTGGTTAAGCCTGGAGAATGCGAAGCATCATCGTGTCGCGTAATTTGGAGGCGCACAACCACAGCGACGGCGCGAGGTGGGCCCCCGTTTCTTCACTGTCGTGACGTCATCAAGTCACGTGGTGTGACGTCATGTATCACGTGATTTGGAGGCGCACAACCACAGCGACGGCGCGAGGTGGGCCCCGTTTCTCTACTGTCGTGACGTCATCGTGTCACGTGGTGTGACGTCGTTGTCGTGACGTCATCGTGTCACGTGGTGTGACGTCGTGTCACGTCATTTGGAGGCGCACAACCACAGAGACGGCGCGAGGTGGGCCCCCGTTTCTCCACTGTCGTGACGTCATCGTGTCACGTGGTGTGACGTCATGTATCACGTGATTTGGAGGCGCATAACCACCGTGAAGGGCTGAAGTGGTAGCTAAAGTAATATGCTTCGCACTATATATTGTTACGCGGCGGCCAGCCGAAGAATGAGGCGTGGTGAACGATGGCTATGAGATGGTTTAATGGCCGCTGGCCTAACGCGAGCGCTCCGTCCCGCGCCACTGCCAGCTTCGTCTTCGTCACACTACCCGGGGCCTCCGAGCGATCGTCCCGATCGGTGACGAACAGACGGCGAAATGGCGATGGTCTTGAGTAAAGGATCGAACAATATGTAGAAGATGGTGCAGTGCTGGCCGCCACGATGAAAAAGATGAGAGAATGAGTCCCGGTCCACGAAGCATCCGGGCCGTAGGGTGCCAGGAGCTGACGGCCGAGGTCTCTGGACGCACCGAACGGCAGAGGCAGGGGGACGGCGTCTTCACGTTTGGGTCAGTGGGGTCTTGGGTCGGTGGGGTCTTGGGTCCGTCGGGTCTTAGGTCCGTCGGGTCGTGGGTCGTCGTGTAGTGTGGTCCGGGCGGGGGACGGGGCTGGGGTGAGCGTCGAGGTCGGTTCAGGTCGGGCGGGCTGGGGCACGGCCGTGCGGCGCTGACCAGGTACTCACGGCCGACGTCCACGGCAGGCCCAGGACGCCGAAGCTCCGTGACCAGGATGGCGATGAAGGGATCCCCGCACCTCACACGAAATGTTACGCGGCGGCCAGCCGAAGAATGAGGCGTGGTGAACGATGGCTATGAGATGGTTTAATGGCCGCTGGCCTAGCGCGAGCGCTCCGTCCCGCGCCACTGCCAGCTTCGTCTTCGTCACACTACCCGGGGCCTCCGAGCGATCGTCCCGATCGGTGACGAACAGACGGCGAAATGGCGATGGTCTTGAGTAAAGGATCGAACAATATGTAGAAGATGGTGCAGTGCTGGCCGCCACGATGAAAAAGATGAGAGAATGAGTCCCGGTCCACGAAGCATCCGGGCCGTAGGGTGCCGGGAGCTGACGGCCGAGGTCTCTGGACGCACCGAACGGCAGAGGCAGGGGGACGGCGTCTTCACGTTTGGGTCAGTGGGGTCTTGGGTCGGTGGGGTCTTGGGTCCGTCGGGTCTTAGGTCCGTCGGGTCGTGGGTCGTCGTGTAGTGTGGTCCGGGCGGGGGACGGGGCTGGGGTGAGCGTCGAGGTCGGTTCAGGTCGGGCGGGCTGGGGCACGGCCGTGCGGCGCTGACCAGGTACTCACGGCCGACGTCCACGGCAGGCCCAGGACGCCGAAGCTCCGTGACCAGGATGGCGATGAAGGGATCCCCGCACCTCACACGAAATGTTACGCGGCGGCCAGCCGAAGAATGAGGCGTGGTGAACGATGGCTATGAGATGGTTTAATGGCCGCTGGCCTAGCGCGAGCGCTCCGTCCCGCGCCACTGCCAGCTTCGTCTTCGTCACAATATAATTTAGCATTGGAACTTGCCTAGATGGTCCGGAATCTGCGAATAACTGCATTCGTCTGCATTCAGAAGTTTCGTCGTTTAAAGCGTAGCCGCAGATTTGACAGGCTGCGCCATCTGGGGTGCTGCAATATCTACACCAGCTCCGAGCAGGGTCACTGGTTGCCTCGCTGCTATCCAGATGGCGCAGCCTCTGAAGTCGGCTATTCCGCTCGCCTCGAAAATTCTACGCGCATGAAGACGGCTGCAGCTTTGCTGCGATTCCGGGAAATCCAGGCAAGTTCGGACGTCAAATTATTACTAGAAAAAAATCTATCATATGCAACCCTGCGGTCTTGATTGAACCCAAATATGATAGTAGTTTGTGCAGGAGGTTTTTCTACAACCCGGACAGGTATACATACCGAACACCCTTACATGCATGCCTCAATCGTAACTTTCCAACAGATTCCATATTCCCAGATTTCGAAAAAGCATTTCGTCCGATTACACGGTGGCTGAGAGAAAGTAGGCAGATGGATCGACTCACAACGACTCATAACAAGGGAGGGGAAAGTCTCACGATGCTTGCCAATGTCTTCGTGTTTATTTCCCATCCATTTGTCAGCACCTTGCGATTTCCGGCCCGAGGCTATCGGTTAATGGGGAGTGGGGGAATGGGCCGACGACATTGCTTCGTTCTTGAGCTAATAAGATTTTAGCACCAGGAACGTATTTGGGGCCGCCGCGCCGTGGGAAGCAGGCGCACCAGGCCGCTCAGAGAGCAGTAGTGGGGAGGGGGGGTGAGACTAGGTGATAGAACCTCTCCCCGAGCCAAGCGGAGCAGCGTTGGAAGCAGCTGATTTGACAGGCAGACTGCGAGGAAATCAATGTCCTGGCTTGGAGCTGCGCTGAACCTCGGAGTTGGTCAGATGGCGCAGCCTATCAACTCAGCTGTTCCACTCGGCTCGTCTAAAATGTGAAGAAAGACCGGAGGAGATACCCGCCACCGGATAGATCCCTGAATAAAAAGGAGTCGTACGACTGGAGAAGACTCCAAGCTCGAAATTTCTTCTCGCCCCTGTGGAGGAGTTGGACGGGTGCCAGAGGGTGGAAGAGGGACGCTGCAGAAACCGAAATTTGTAAATTTTGCGGCCACGTGGCAACATTAGATCACATAATTTGGAGATGCGTTCGTGCCCCAGGGCGCAACGCGATTAAAACTAGCGATGAATGGGAGACCACGCTGAGAAGCTCCGACGAAAAAACTCAGCGCTTTGCCGTCCGCCTGGCGGCCGAGGCTGAAGACCTCTTCTCCTAGACGGGATCGGATGTCCTCCGGCCGCGGTGCGACAGACTGCCTCCCCGGACGCCTGCGTGCGGACCCGGAGGTGGCTGCCGCGCCATATTCGGCGGAAATAAATGTTCTTCCTCCTCCTTGTCTAAGCCGACTGAACGTTTTCGCCGACTCCGGACAATCCAGACAAGTTCTGTCGTTATATTACTCATAAAAAAAAGCAGACCTCCATAAGTTACCGTGTGGTGGGTGTTTGAGCCCTAATACGCCAGTAGTTTGTAGGGCGATAGAATCCACTTTAACTAAGAACGGTTGGATGGAGTTGTCTTCCGCGTGCCTTCAATCGGAGCTCGTCCGGAAGGGCAGCCTGAACCTGGGTGCTGCCGTGATGGGGGAGTGGAGCCAACGACGATCGATAAGGGATTGCATGAGAGTGTTTCAAGTGAGAAATACGTTTCGTGAAGGAATCTGAGCGAATTCTGCTTATTTTGCCGGAGTGGGCCAGTGAAGCACGCTTTATTTGCCGGCAGCTAAGAGATGCGTGACTTAAATTTCTCTGTGCTGCTTCCCATCGCTTGAAGACGTCTTCTTGCGACTTGAGCTTTCGAAGAAACGACGTCAAGGGTAGTACGCGCCGCTGCGTGTGAGGAACCCCGCGTTCAGCTTCTGCACATCGGGGCAGCCTGCGTCGGAAAGCAAAATCTACATTTCAGTCTATCGAGCGCTGTCGCCGTTCGCTGAACTAATTTGCATACAACGAAAAGACAATACCAAATCAGCTGTGCTGTTTCGAGCTTATAACAATGCATATCAAGATCATTTCGGCGTCTTTTTTATAAATGCATACTGGGGGCGCGCAAAGAATGGTCTCGTGTCACTGACCTAAAATTACGCGGCAAAAAAAAAAAATTACGCGGCTGAAGGCGCCAATGCCTGAAGGAAACAAAGTAATTCAACGCAATCTACACATGGCTATCATTGATCACATTAACACAGTATTTTACAGCTCCGTGTTTTTTTGCTTTAAAAGGGCTTGGACACCAATGTTTGGGTGCATTTTCTGTTCATTGTAATGAAGCGTAAGACATCACTATACACCTCGTTTTATTCCTCTACGACCACTAAATGATCTATAACTGAATTTTCTCACTCTTGCTTTTAGGCTTCAACAGCCGAACGATGCCTATGACGTCACAGTCCGGTACAGATCAAGTGAGACAATAACAATGATTGAAAAGTAGTGATTGGATTGCAGTTTTTGTCATGCCTCACGGTACCTTTATTGACTTTTGCACTTTATAGCAATAGTACGGCTAATGATTTGGTATAGTTTGATTTGGTTTATTAGGGTTGAACGTCCCAAAGCGACTCAGGCTATGAGGGACGCCGTAGTGGAAGGCTCCGGAAATTTCGACCACCTGGGGTTCTTTAACGTGCACTGACATCCCACTGTACACGGGCCTCTGGAATTTCGCCTCCATCGAAATTCGGCCGCCGCGGCCGGGTCGAACCCGCGTCTTTCGGGTCAGCAGCCGAGCGCCGTAACCACTGATCCACCGCAGCAGGGCAGTACGGTTAATGAAACTGAAACCGAAAATCACGAGTGAAAAAACTCAATTATATATTATGTCGTAGGCAGCTGCCACATGGCAATACATGCATAGTAATGTCCTGCGCACAGTTTCAAAGAACAATGGATCCAAGCGAAATTTGATGCCCACGAAGCGTGTTTCTACCGAGCAACAAATGAGTGTGTTTTCATTCAGTGCAGAGCGGGACAAATGAGCGATAATTAATCTCGTTGTGAGCAGGTTCCTTTACGAAGAGCGCCTAAACCGCCCGCGTTTTACTCTGCTCCCCGGAAAGCATATCGTCAGAGCGTCGGCCCATTAAAGCCTGCCATGTCATACGAGCGCCTGAACTCCGGCGAAGCACATGAAAGCCAATCTCTGACATCAGAACTGTACTCTTCGCCATGCTCATGCCCATATGATGAAGCTGGTTGGTACCTACCGCGTTAGTCTCCGGTACAATATTTTAACTCAGAATATTGCCTGGCTAACAAAGAGGGTTCAGCTTAAGTTAAGAACAACGCAGCGAGCTATGGAAAGGAAAATGATAGGTGTAACGTTAAGAGATCGAAAGCGGGCGGAGTGGGTGAGGGAACAAACGCGGGTTAATGACATCTTAATTGAAATCGAGAGGAAGAAATGGGCTTGGGCAGGGCATGTAATGCGAAGGCAAGATAACCGCTGGTCCTTAAGGGTAACGGAGTGGATTCCAAGAGGAGGCAAGCGTAGCAGGGGACGGCAGAATGTTAGGTGGGCGGATGAGATTAAGAAGTTTGCGGGGATACAGTGGCGGCAACTGACAAAGGACAGGGTTAATTGGAGAGACATGGGAGAGGCCTTTGCCCTGCAGTGGGTGTAGTCAGGCTGACGATGATGATGATGATGATGATTGCCTGTCATATGCCGTGCCAACTGTAACAAAGGTTCTAAATTATTACGAACCGTTTTCGTGATCCCTGTTTCGCGCCAAGACTTGCGAACTTTGTTTACACCACCGTAATTTACCCTCTGCGTTGAATGTGATCTTCAGCTGTTCAACCTAAGGTCTCAGGTTCGATCCCGGTGACGGCCGCTGCATTGCGATGGAAGTGAAATGCAAAAACGACCTGTTACTGAGATTCTAGTGCAATTTAGAGGACCACATGCGCGCGAAATTACCCCGCAGTCCACCGTGTATAGCGTGCCTCGCATTTCTGGCACTAGCACTGAAATGGCACCGCATAAAAAGTGCCGAGTCAATGAGTCGCGTTGAATTTCAGTCTCAGCTAAAAATGAAAACAATATTTCCTTGTTGCTATCTTGTGTTACACCGTGACGGAAAGGAACGCGTATAACGTACACATGCCTTGTCTGCGCATGCGTCGAGCCACGCTGAGGAAGCTTTGACCGCGAACTTCAGCTTAAAGTAGCTCACTCTCCTGTAAAAACTTCAGTAATGTGCCTGGCATCGCATTTTTACAACTAAGGTTCCCAAAAAGGACAAGATGATGGGAACCATAAATTCTTTTTCACAGGAACCAAGAATCTGGACGAAAGTTCTCACGTCAGCACGGCGACCACACGCCTCGAGTTGAATACTCGGCAGTGGGGCAGGTTGATTGTATCTGTTGCTGTTGTTGATTGCATCTGCCTTTACGTACTCCTCGCGCCTTCGCGACTTCGTGACTCCTCGTGACTTCGCGGTGGTTACATACCTACATACTTGGAGTCAGCAAATTACAGTAATTTCTGAATGTCTAAGACGATAAAAGTGCGCACAAACACTAAGTCGCATGCAGTAAATCAGTAGCAAAACGCAGCAGTGTTCCATTTCTTGACAATGCGCCATTCGGACCATGAATGTTTTAGGCAGTCTTGTAGTTTGGGCTAGTTTCGTAGATAACTTTCAAGCAGACCACCTACGACTGTCATAGTCAGCGCTTCATTTATTAATGCATTGGCATTATAAAGGTCTGCGCAGGCGGAAATGGTGACTGCCATCTGTCAGTAGCCAGTGGTAGCCGGCAAACTGGAAACCGGGCAGTGAACCAACTTACGAGGCTACCTATGCGGGCCTCGGATATAACGAACCTCTGTATGCCTCCTCGGAGATAACGAATTTTACTGTGTTAATCTCGGATATACCGAGCTTTCATGTGTTAACTTCGGACGTAACGAACCTAAATATGACTCCTCGGGTGTAACGAAATTTAGTGTGCCAACCTCGGATATAACCAGCATTTGACTGCTAATGCATTCAAACGACCCACCAAGGATCGCCTGAGTTATTTTATTCATGAGATACTGCAGGCCAGTAGATATGGCCCAGGTAGAAGTGGGATACAGACAAGAAACCTAGGCTACGCAGCGCTAATAAAAGTAGAGTTTATACTGCACTAAGCAGGAATAAAAGCAAGCACCGTATGATAACAGGTAAAACAATAAGTCGGATCAAACAAAAATAGTAACATCACAAGTAACTCTTAAATATTTGCTTTAAAGGGCAGCTGCAGCACTTTTTTGAGAATTTTGCGATTTTGAAGGATTCAAATCTATGTAGGCTGTAGGTAAAGCATGCCAAGTGTTTTTGCACTAGCATTTAAAATAGTGACGTAATCGACGATTGAAATTTGCGCTTCTCCTCAATGCACCGGAGGAGTGCAGGGAAACTCAGCGTGACGTCACGGAAGGTATGATTTCAAATTAGCTCTGTCGTCAGCAACACACTGCCCTGACGCGTTAGACGCTGCCAAACAACTCTCGGGGGAGTTCGCCTTCGGTGGCGTTGGTTGTTTTCCTTCAAAGCAGGCGTTTGTGCGTTGGAAATGTACCGTTACCTTCGATGACGTCATCATGCGCCCCCCACTTGGCGTTGTGCGCTGCGGAGAAGCTTGAAGGGCGGCCGGATTTTAATCGGCGATTACTTCACTATTTCAAGTGCTATCCCAAAAAGACTTTGCATGCTTTACCTCCAAGTTTCAAACATTCGGCCCTCTTAAGCTCGTTGATTTCTAAAACCTATGCAGTTTCCCTTTAAGCACATTTTCTGTTCAGACTACATCAACAAGTAGATCGTTACATTTGAGGCGAAGCTGGTAGTGATACAAATTAAATACTAGTTTTATTCAGGCTAACTTTCTACGAACTCCTCAGGTCTTGATGTTACTAATGTACTCTCTGTTATCAGTCGAGACGTGGAATCAAGTCGTCTGTAACTATTATGTGTAAAACGAACTGCAAGTGTTTGTATTTGCTGAAGTTTTATATCTTTCTTAGTAAGAGGATCCCAAACTTCGACCGTGATTCACTACAATTTCGCTGTGATAATTATGATGGAAAATATAGTTTCTGGAGTAATTTGAAGAAATGGGATGCTCCTTCGAGAATTAATGAAAAGTATTCACATTTTTACAGTTCGTATTGTACATGATGCACAGGGCATTGCAGTGTGATACGTTAATATGCAGTTAAATTCCGGTTTGCTACATCACCGGCTCCGTATCTTGCAGCTAGTATGGATACTGCGGCGCCATTTGCACGCAGCAGGTGGTAAGCGGCCTCACCGATCAGCACCAAGCAGTTGTCGAGCTCCCGGCGGATGAACTCGAGCACGTCGGTGACCCCCTGTTGACCCTGCGCCAAGGGAAAGATATGCCTGAGCAAGCGTGGATGACAGCGGGGCTCGAAATACGCAGTGAGATTTTCCTAGGTTTTTAGATTTTCATTTCTCGTAAAAATTAAGTGAAATGGTCTATAGGGCAGCGGCCCCCAGGATTAATGTACGCTGGCGACATTGCACCATTTGCTGATGGGGAAGATTTACAGACTCCGGTCGATACTTGTGGAGCCGGAGGAGGCAATCTAGACTTCATTAGTAGCGCAGTTCAGTCTGATGTGAGGATATTCAACTATTCCAGTGATCAGGTGCTTACAATACTAGGCCATGCGATGCCCATGCTGGCCGAATACAAATATCTCGGGTATGGCAAACAAAAAACAGACATACATGGTAAAGGACGAAACGACCATTAGGCAGAAGGCGAAGGAATGGCGCAATAATGAGGTATAGAGAGTTTTAGTGGCACTTCTGGTATGCTGTACTAAAAGGTATTTGGGAAGGAATAACGAGCCCCGGCTTACTTTTTGGACTGCGGTTTTGTGGGCAGAAGTTTAGTCGGGGCTAGAAATCGGTTTAAGAGAACAACAATTGAGGCAGTACAGAGGGACATGGGCTCGCCATCGTGTATCGCACAGGACGCCCTGAGTAAAATATTGTGTTGATAACCCTCGAGAAATTTGGGCGATTACAGGTGGGCACCTGAAGTATTTAAGTAAGTAGAAAGAGCGTCGACGTACAGTGGTGGAAAAGGACTAGAAAACTAACCTGGGAGTAAGGAGGAAACCAGGACGGAGAAATAAAGAGCTTTAAAAGACAGGTAAAAAACGCGGAGGAATTTAATAAAGATAAAGGAGCTCCTAGACCGGCATAGAAAATAGAAAAGGCAAAGGAAGGAATCGTTCTATAATAACTTAAAAAGCAGCGTCCTACTTCTTGAAACTATAGATCAGGGTGACTTAGAACGCGAAACTACTAAAAATGAGCCCACGCTGAGGCAGCGATCGAATGTCGAGCGTTAACACACCTAACATAGGTCGCCGGTTCGGATCCCTGCCGCGAGCTAGACTCTAACTTAACAGGACAGCGTATGCTGCGCGAAACGCGAAATCGCATGCCACCATCCCGAACACTGCGACAAATGGTTGAGCCGCGTGTTCATATGAAGATTCGTAGAGACGTGGAACATAGGTCGCTGGTTCGAATCCCTGCCGCGAGCTAGGCTCTAACTTAATAAATTTATGCTGCACGAAATGCTGAATCGTATACTGCACCACCCGGAACATTGTGCGGCAAACGGTTGGCCCGCTAATTGTACACGAATGTCGGAACCAAATGGCCCGACTTTGATGTCTGCCGAATTTTTCGTCGTGACTTAGAACTAGAAGTCTTTCCCAACAACTATTTTTTGAATGTTACTGAAACTACGTTTTCTGAGCGTCTTAACGTTCTCCTACCGAAAGCCCGAACTAATTATGAAAAATTCTCCGCAATATTCGCTGGTATTACAATATGGAATGCTTTACCACACGAAGTTAAATCATGATTCAACAGTTTTATTTTATTGCATCATATTAAAAACTTTTTAGAATTGCAAATTACGGACTAACTTTGTGTACCTTAATGTATTTTTTTTCCGCTTCTTGATCCACTTTTTTTTGCTTAATGCTTCTTACCTTCGTTTTTATATACGAGATTTTATGATTGTCTTTTATCGATGTTTGTAACTAGCAACCACCGTCTTAGTATATTTTTAAACTACCTATTTTGTGTTAGGAGGTCCCCCTGCCAATTTGTTAACCATGGGACCTCCTAGAGTACTAACATCAATTAATAAATTTGCTTGTATTACCGTTCTTCAATAAACTTGACTCGATTTGACATCTCTATATGTTCCGGATCGACAGAGTATAGTTTCGAGTTGTGGTGCACGGGCATCACACTGCCACCGGTTTAACGCTACAATGTCGTTGCTATGGAGGCCGTCATCTTGAATCCCATTCGTGAAATCAGCATAACTCGAACAGGCTCGAAACGTGACCAGTAGAGCTAGCACTCTAAAAGAAATTTAACTAAAAATATCACGCATGTGCAGTGCGTGTTAAATGGGCCGAAACAATCGGACATATTTCAGTGCAATGTGGCGGTATCCATCGAGAGGTCGATACAAGCACATTCAAGCTTCTTGGGGGACTAGTGTTTAGAGATAACAATTGTCATTTGCATGAATCTGCAGTTCGCAGTTGGTAGCGAGGTGCTGGAAGTAGTAAGAGAATATGTCTACTTAGGGCAGGTAGTGACCGCAGATCCGGATCATGAGAGGGAAATAACTAGAAGAATAAGAATGGGGTGGAGCGCATATGGCAGGTTCTCTCAGATCATGAATGGTAGCTTACCAATATCCCTGAAGAGAAAAGTATACAACAGCTGTATCCTACCGGTACTCACCTACGGGGCAGAAACGTGGAGGCTAACAAAGAGGGTTCAGCTTACGTTAAGGACAACGCAGCGAGCTATGGAAAGGAAAATGATAGGTGTAACGTTAAGAGATCGGAAGAGGGCGGAGTGGGTGAGGGAACAAACGCGGGTTAATGACATCTTAGTTGAAATCAAGAGGAAGAAATGGGCTTGGGCAGGGCATGTAATGCGAAGGCAAGATAACCGCTGGTCCTTAAGGGTAACGGAGTGGATTCCAAGAGAAAGCAAACGTAGCAGGGGACGGCAGAAAGTTAGGTGGGCGGATGAGATTAAAAAGTTTGCGGGGATACAGTGGCGGCAACTGACAAAGGACAGGGTTAATTGGAGAGACATGGGAGAGGCCTTTGCCCTGCAGTGGGTGTAGTCAGGCTGATGATGGTGATGATAATGACGTAAGGAACCAGTTCAGGATTAAAAATTGATCAAACGTGATATCAGTGACAATATATGTAAAGGAAAATGGCTAATTTAAAGGTCATTCTGTTAAATTTTAGAGTGGTTAGAGAAACATGAAAAAATACTGAGAATGATGGCACATTCCAACTCCAGTTTCAAACCGGCGCTCCTAAGATCCATGCATCCATCCTACACAAACATACATATTTCTGCACGCAACATAAAAGCATTCGAAAGTAGATGGTCGGAAAGCGGCTGACGTAGCTCATTTGGTAAAGCACCGTGCGCAAAATGCGGAGGTCGTGGGTTTGGATCGCATGTGGTGGCATGTGGTTGTCTTTTCTTCTGCATTAAAACGGAAAAAAATTTCTGACTAAAAACTATTACTCTGTTAATTTCGCGCTGATGAATACCACAAATTAAAAAAAAACAGAAAATTCTCGCTTGCTGTCCCTGATTTCGAGGACAGTCTGCTTTATTTATATTGTCACCGACCAACGCAGCGGAAAAGCGGGAAGCACAGCGTTTCCTAGGACGAAGCCCGCCGAACCACCGAGCTCATGCAGAACGAAGACGACGCGCGGCCACGCGCCTGGAGGCAAAGGTCGGCCACCAGGTGGCGCCGGCAGAGTGCCAGCAGTGTGGCAATATGTATGCCGTAACGAGCCCCTCGTCTCCCCTATCCTTCTCTGCTCAAATTCCTCAATGAAGGAATTAATCGTGCTCGCAATGCATGTGTATGTTTTACAGATTTTCCCGACCCTTAATTGAAAAATCCGGTTCCGTTAAATTAAGAAGGCGCCTCATATAGCAACGTTCGATGTTAAAGAGAGCCGGGATTTCAGTTCGTGAAGCTTTTTCTCGTGCCATTCACCAGTCCCGCAGAAAGGTGGCGGAAACTGGCAAGGCTTGAGGAGGGTCGTTTCATCTGCGACCGGAGAAAATGCACATAAACAAAAAAAATGTTACGTCCATTTTCCTGCCACCGATCGCGTTTGTGAAGTAAATTCTGTCGACAGGGGATTCGCCACTCATATGCTTACGTCTTCTGCACGAACGAGCAAATCGGATGCACGACGGACACACCGCGGACGCATGCATGTCGGTGGCTGCTCTATTGTTGCTGGCGGCATCGTCGCCAGAACGCTCGTTCGCTCTCCGGTTTGCCTCCCCACCACAGATATTGTGAAGGTGTAGGTTGCGCAACCAAGGGACGAACCACGAAGATAGACACAGAGACACACACAAGCGCTTGTGTGTGTCTCTGTGTCTATCTTCGTGGTTCGTCCCTTGGTTGCGCAACCTACACCTTCACAACATCATGTACCAGGTAGGCCCAACCCAAGTTTTATTGAACCACCACAGATACTTCCTAGCGCGCAGTGTTCTACAGTGCACTGTTTGAATGTCAGCAGTCGGTGTGTTTGTGGCCAGTGCATGTTTTTTTAACCTTCTCGCGTCCCTGCGGATAACTGTGAGGACACAGGTGTACGGTGGACGACCGGAGCGCGATGCCGCGCCGATGGGTCTATGAGCGTCCGATATTCAGAAGAGGCCCATAGTTAAGCTGTGGTTGCCACTGGACGCTGGACCCCTCGGCGACAGCTTTCTTTTTTTGTTGTATAAGGGCCTTCGGTGATTGTTCCCGTGGCATACGTGTGCCTAGTATGCACGTGTGCGGGAGGGGAAACGGAAAGGAAGGCGGAGGTTCGGAACGCGGCGAGTTCAGTGCTTTTTGTGTGCGTGCTCGGAACCTCTCCTTTCCTAGGTATTTGATTGACTGGCATCCTTTCCCCAGTCTTTGATTGCCTGACGGAGGCTTTGTTGTCCTTTCCCTGGGCGTCGATTGGGGAGAAGTGTCGCCTGTTTTATTATTGGTTGCTGTCCCCGCCAAGGGCTTGGTCATCATGCTGCATGGACTACGGATCGGACTGCGACTTCAAGTGTGAGCCTATGCTTAGGGAGTCCGAAAATAGGGCCAGAGCGAGGGACCAACGCCACAGGGAGGTGATCGAGGCCTGGCTCATATCCAGAGGAGGTGACTGGTGCGTGAGCAAGCCATCGAATGCCTTGTCGAAGAAAGAAATCGGGTTTCTGGACGGTAGCATTGGTTAGCCGCCTTTGTGCTTTTAGGTTTTCTCTTCGCAGGGTGCCTTGTTTTTCCTTACTGCTGTCTCTCGCTTCCTTGTCACTGTTTTCACTACGCTTTTTTTTTAAGGTTTCAATTCTGTTGTTGCCGGGCGTGCCGGGGGTGTTATTTTGTTGTTTTACTTTCACGCTTCTGGCTCGGCGTTTGCCACGCTACTGACTTCCGTGTCTAAGTCTTTGACACGAGATTACATCCGGTTCTGTTGTTTTCATGATTCATCCAGTTTTTTAAGTAGTTGCACATGCCTTCTCGTCATTATCGGGTTGTGTGGTATCCATTTGAGTGGGTTTGATGCTGGCATTATATAATCTTTTGGCGAGTCATTATCTTCTTGGGATTGTGATGGCCTGTTTGTATTTAAAGCTCTGCCGTTTTCAATAAAATTTCAGTCGTTAGTTCAGTGCCAGTCCTGTTGGTTGTGTCTCTCTTGTGTCCCCATTTCTTTGCGCTGCTATTACCTTTCTTAACGTGAAACTCCCTATAAGTGCACTTTGTCTAATCTAAACGTCGAAAGTGGAGTGTCACTCGCAGAAGAGTGCCCTCCGATTCAAGTACTTTCAGGAAACGCACTTTGAGAGCCCAGCTGGACGGCCCAGAGTTGGTCCCCGAGGCTGGGGCTGCGCAGGGCAGCGGCCAACCGCGGCGGGAGGGTTCCGGAATTAGCATCGAGCAGGCTTTTGTTACTGTCCCAGAGCATGTGAGTTGAAGTGGCTGTATTGGCGTGGCAGACCTTGCATATATTTGTCGGGTATGTACAGGGGTAGAGCCTGTGGTATAGTTCCGGGTTGGGGTACGTGAGCGTATGCAGTTGTCTGAGGGCCACCGCGTGCGCCCTGTCCAGCTTGTCGCTGGGTGAGGGAAGGTCCGGCGGGCCAGGCAGAGGGCCTTGGTAATTTCGTTGTAGCTGGTGAAGCAGGCTTTGGTGCTATTCCATGGACGATGGTCGCCGGCGCGGTTCGCGAGCTCGCGCGCCTTGGCGTGTGTCGTCTCGTTTCGGTTGTGATACGTCTTCGATACTTCTCCCATGTGCGCCGGGAACCATTGAATTCTGGTTTGGAATTCTACTTCCTGCTGGACTTGTCGGTTGCTCAGGACTCGGGCCGCTCTCTGTGAGATCCATCCTTTGGCGAAGTTTCTGACCGTCTGACGCGAGCCGCAGAGAACCATGGTGCACGTCGGATCCGCGAGGGCGAGTGCCACCGCCGCTTTCTCCGCCTATTCTGCGCGTTCGTACGCTACACTTGCCGTTATGCGCGTTTTGCCACACGAATCGACGACCGCAATCGCGAATCGCGAGTGTTCTGTGTATTCCGCGGCGTCAACGAACCTTGTCCCCATATCGTCTCCGTAGCTGTGTAGGAGAGCTCTGGCCCTGGCCACTCCTCTTCCCCGATAGTGCTCCGGGTGGACGTTTCGTGGAATCGGGTTGACTTTTAGCGTTTGTCTGATCGCGTCCAGAATGACGACTTTCTGGCCTTGTTGTGCGTGGTAACGGATACCGAGACTTTCCATGATCTGGCGGCCTGCTGCCGTTCCCGTTAATCTTTCTAGTTGTGAAGTGCGCTGCGCAGCGCTGGATTAAGGGGGGGGTCTAAGGGGGCTGCAGCCCAGGGCCTCACCTCCGACAGCAGGAGAAGGGGCCCATTCATTCTAACTTGCTTAGTGTATGGAACCGCGGGAAATGGAACTTTGAGCGACACGTATGAAGCGAGAAAACCAGACCGAAGAAACGGGCCCCCACCTTACGTAACTTCGTTTAGCCTAATCAGTTGGGGGGAGCTTGTCGAGCTGCAAAAACAGGAATCCTCCGCCACCCCGAGGGGGCCCCTTTTCTTACGAAGCGATTTATGCGTTTGCTTACGGATTGCGGAAAGGTTTTCGTGGTTTTCTGTCGATCCCGCCCGTCCAGTGGCATCTGAAGGTGTATAGTGTAGAAGGTGTAGTGTGTTAGAGAATCTCGGCGTCGGCACAACAGGCGGGACTCCTGCCTCGTCCCCAAGCATTCTGCTGGGACTGTTTTCATAATTCGCTAAAAATCCACTAGTTTTTAAAAACACACATATATCCGATCAATGTAAAAAAATACTTGCTTTGCACCCTCTGAAATATAAGGAAATTCAACGCTTTAGTGTCATAAGTATGATTAGAGCAAGGTAGGCAAAAACAAAACTAGAATGCGCAGCAGAATTTGAAGCGGCGTCTACTTGTTCGAGTATCATATACAGACTGTTGAGAAAATAAACGCGCACAGTAGAATGCTTCTCTCAGCTACACGGGTGGATTGTTCGAGTTCCAATTTCGCACAAATATGACATTTGGTCGTCACAATTATTTTATACAACACCGAGTTTTCTTCTTTAGATTTACCCAATTGAAAAACAAATCAAGCTGCGCTAGCTTCTTAGAAGTCCCACAGTTTCACTTAGTGCTCTGGCGGCCACTAGGAAAGCGAAACACTCGTTTATGGGTTTATGTTTAGGTTTATGGGCTTTAACGTCCCAAATCAAGTCCGGCTGTGCAGGACGCCGTCATGGAAGACTCCGGATAATTTCGACCACCTCGAGTTCTTTAAGTAAGTGCACTGATATCGCATAGTGCACAGGCCTCTAGCATTTTGCCTCCAGTGAAATGTGACCACCGCTGCCAGGGCAATTTATTTTGTTCGTTATTTTTTCTTTGAACTGGTTTTGTAGAGCCAGGTGAAATTTAATTCTTGAGGAAATAAAAGGCACAGTAACTGCCTCACTTCTAGGTGGACACTTCAACCGTGTCTTGAGGGGATGGAGGAAGGTGTGAAGTGAAAGGAGAGAAAGAGATGCCATTGGTTTATTGGTTTATGGGGGTTTAACGATCCAAAGGAACTCAGGCTATGAGAGACGCCTTAGTGAAGGGCTCCGGAAATTTCGACCACCTGGGGTTCTTTAACGTGAACTGACATCGCACAGTACATGGGCTTCTAGAATTTCGCCTCCATCGAAATTCGACCGCCGTGGCCGGGATTGAGCCTGCATCTTTCGGGTCAGCAGCCGAGCACCATAACCACTGAGCCACCGCAGCAGCAAAAAAAGAGGTGCCGTTGCGGAGCGCTCAGGAATAATTTCGACCACCTGGGTATCATTAACGTGCTCGGAAATCGCACAGCACACGGGCGCCTTTTTGCATTTCGCCTGCATCAAAACGCGGCTGCCGTACGGCTGGGTTTGAACCCGGGTACTCGGCTCAGCGCCGAGCACGCCCCACCACTGATCCAGGACTTAAATTCTCGGCCACAGACGGACACGTGTCGCGCGTTCCAAGAGTTGCGTTGTGTTTTGTGTGCTGTAAAACTAATGCTACTGCGTTACTGTTGCATGAATCCCATATCGATCGCACTTCGCTCTTTCTAATTATGTGGAATTACAATGAAACATGGGATATATTCCAATAGTGCAGCAGGGGGGCACGTGGAGGGAAAGTGAGAGGGGGCGTACATGCGCATTAGCCCAGGGCCCCCATTTTTCTTAATCCGGCCCTGGCGCTGCGCCTCGGCGATTTCGCTAAGCGTGTTGTGAAGTCCGAGCTGGAGCAAGTGTTGCGTGCTGGTGGACTCGGGTAGACCCAGTGCTATCTTGTACAGGCTGCGAATGAGCACACTGATCTTGAATTCTTCTCCCTTGTACCAGTTGTGGAATGCCGCAACGTACGCAATATGGCTAATGACGAAAGAGTGCATGAGTCGTGTGAGACTCTCCTCCCTCATTCCATTTCTTCTGCTAGTGACCCTCTTGAGGATTCGCATGGCGTTAGCTGTCTTGTGCTTTAATTTAGTGATCGTTGCGACGAGAAAATTCGGGTTAGTCAAGATGGTCGAAACGTCACAACCGCATGGCCTCGTGCGTGCAGTTCAAAAGTCCAACGGCGTGACGTCACTACGCACTTCGTCTTTGTTCTATAGTAGGATACAACTTAAAAAACAGCAGTTGCTAACAAGTATTATAGCAGTATTACAGTCTAACAGCAATATAAGAGCAGTATAAGAGCAGTATAAGAGCAGTATAACAGCAGTATACAGCAGTATAACACAGTATACAGCAGTATATAACAGCAGTATTACAGTATAACACTGCAGTTCCTAACAGTTGCAGTATTACTCCGCTGCCCAATAGCAATAATAAACGAAATCAGATTTTTAATGTTTGACTATATCAGACTGATCAATTCGCGCTACAAGGCACATACACACGGAAACACAAACGGACGAAGCGCTTCGTCCGTGTGTGTTTCCGTGTGTATGTTCCTTGTAGCGCCAATCGATCAGTATGAAGCACCAACTAGCCCCCGCTCTTGCATTGTTGACTATATCAGACAATCCACGTGTGAAAATTCTAGAGCATATAACTTTTTTCTTGTGATAAGCTTCTTGTTTAAGTAACAAGAAACATTTAAGCAGCGGGCTACTTTTTCGCCGTGGAGAATTCTGCGCGCGGAGGCTGAATGTGGGCGGAGCTTCACTACAGACTTAAGTTGTATCCGACTAGTCGTGAGGTCATTAAGTGCGATGACGGAGAAGAGCCGGGCCGTGTTGGGTTGTGAGCAGGCCGTGCTACCCCTAATGCGCTCACCTGGTATCCGAGCCCGTAGAGCACCGGCCTGCCGAGGAACACCGCCCGTGCGCCCAGGGCCAGCGCCTTGAGAACATCTGCGCCCGACCTCACGCCGCCGTCCACGTACACCTCGCATCTGCCGGCCACGGCCTCCACCACGCCAGGCAGGGCGTCCAGCTGCATTGCACACATTCACGGCACCGAATCTTGAAGACAGCACGCCTGCGAGCACGTTACGCTTATTGCCCCGGTGTCCTTTGCTCGAGTATATAAGCAACGAATACATCAAGCGTTACAAGGGGGCGCTTAGCATAGCATGTACTGCGCATGTTGAGAGATTCATGTCCCTGGTGAACCAAAAAGCCACACTATATCATGTCAGGTGAGAATGCCCTGGAATAAGGGCTGTTGAGCACATGCGCAGTGCAAATCGGGAGCAGTGGGAGCTGCAGTTGTTTAGCTCGTACTTCGCTGTTCAGCGCAAGCTAGTCACAGCCACAGGGGTCCTGGACTGAGGACTTTTCCCTGACTACTCCAGCACCTTAGAGAGGTACTAAGGCGCTAGAAGGGGATAATGCCCCGGCTATAGCGGACAGTCGTTTGCTCCACCTGTAGGAGGCCTAGCAAAGTATGAAAAGGCGGCTAAAAAAGCAAAAAGTTGAATCACAACCTCCGAAGGAAGATCACGAGACACAACAAGAAAATTGAGGATTACGCATTTATATTATGCGAACAAAACTGGTGCAACAGATGCGACGAAATGGAAGAAGGCATGAACCTCTCCAAGACGTGGAACATGCTCCCGCATCTTCTGGACCCAGTAAGTTCGGCTAATACAATCAGGAATTAGATTAGCGAAGGCCAGACACGCGTTATAAGTAGACGACGCGGAGTTTATGGATAAATTGGTAAAAATATACATTGGAGACACCCTACGTTCCCACTCCAAAGTAGTCGGGCGTCGAATGAGGCGCTAAGCGCCTCATAACAGAGGCGGAGATACGGGCAGAAATCGTAAGACTAAAGGCGAAATCGGCTCCGGGTCCAGAAGGGGTCACGAATAAGAGGCCATGGATTTCAGACGATGAATCCCTTCGACTCTTAAGCGAATATATAGGAGAAGTTTGGAATAAAGAGCAGCTACCCGAGCAATGGAAGACAGCCAATCATACTCATACCGAAACTGGGCAAATCCACGCAGCTAGACAACCTAAGGCCAATTTTCCTTACGTCATGCGTAGCGAAATTGTTGGAGCACGTCGTCCAAACAAGGCTGATGGGCTTTATGGAAGAAACAACTTGTGGCCGCACGAGATGGTCGGTTTCCGGCCACAATTGTGCACGCAGGACGTAATACTCCGACTTAACACTACATCATAGACTCACGCTCCAGATACGCGAAAGTAATTTTGGGCCTAGACCTCACTAAAGCGTTTGACAATGTGGAACATGAGGCGATCCTCAAAGGGCTGGACGAGCTTAGAGTAGGGAAGAGAACTTACGAATATATCAAGGACTTCCTATCGGGAGAGTAAGCTTGTATGAGATTACGAAGCTTAGAGTCACCCGCGAGTGAGCTGGGGAGGAGGGGCACGCCGCAGGGCTCGATCTTGTCGCCGTTTCTCTTCAATGTGGCAATGAGGGGCCTCCTGGGCAGATTAAATGAGCTAGAGGGGATACATTTCAGCATGTACGCGGACGATATCAATCTCTGGGTCAACCGAGGGAGTGATGCACACACGGAAGAGCGGTTACAGGCCGCAACCGACATCATTGTCGAGTATGCAGCCGAAAGGGGGCTCGCTTGTTCGCCGCAAAAGTAAGAACTTTTTGCATACACCTCGAAACACCTCCGGTGTAAATAACAATGGAGATATTAAAATTAAGGTGGCGGATGTGCAGGTGCCGAAGATGGATAAAATAAGGATCTTAAGTTTAGTCATCAAATCTCACGGATACAACAACGGGGAGCTACTTGCCAAGCTCTAGGCCTCATAACTCTAGGCCTCATAAACTCTAGGCCTCATAAGACGAATCATGGTTAAAGTAGGGGATTGAGAGAGAGGAATTTGCTGAGGCTAATACAGGCGTACGTAATTATTAGAACTAGTTACGCAAAGCCCTACTTTCATATAAAAGCCCGATTGAGGAAGAAAATAGATCCCTTCATTCGGAAATGCATTAAAAAGGAACTAGGGCTACCCATGGGTACCTCGACAGAGTGACTGTTTGGGTTAGGGGTACATAACACGTGGATAGAACTAGTGGAGGCGGTGCGCACCTCTCAAATCGAGAGACTCAGCACAACGTGAACGAGCAGGGTAATCCCAGAAAAAGACGGAATAAATCTCGAAAAAGGGATCGAAATGAAAGTTGAAATTGACATGGAACGGCGGAACGCCTTGGAAATACCTCCTTTCCCCAAAAATATGCACCCGGAGTTCAACTTAGAACGCAGGGCCGAGAGAGCCGAGGCTTTAGAGCTGAGGTTCGGTAATATGGAGAAAGCGGACGTAGCGAATGTGCAGGACGGGAGCGGCGGGAGCTTCGGCTGTCAATGGCCGAGGAGCGCCAGTCTCTTCGGCAGCCATCCGGGAGCGCAACATTGAAACTTCGGGAAAGTTGCTATAGCAATCGCCTGCGTAGGAACAAACGCAAAATTCGTAGTAAGCGGCTACAAGATTGCCGTTCAGAATTTCGGAAGAGGCAGGATCTCGCCGGAAGCGGCCCAGGCCCTTAGCCACCAACCACTGGATAGGAAAATTCAGTTAATTTGGACACCCGCACACGCCCCTATCCCTTGTAGTGAGGCTGCTCACGCGCTAGCCCGAGTTCTATGCTTCCGGGTAGCCGTAGAGCCCCCCGAGCGCTGGAGGAAAGAGGCGCGTCTGCAAAATTACGGGGAAATCATTGACCATTATAAATTGGGACGTCGCCTGGTACCCCCACCAGACGCAAAATTAAGTAATAGAGAAACTGTCACGTGAAGGCGGCTACAGAATAATACATTTACGTACTCGGTATCGGCGTGCAACGTGGAGGTGGCTACAGATTAAGACTGTCACGTTGTAGTGACGGCAGTGCAGCGGTCAGGAAGACAGCAAAACGAATTGCACCCGAAGCTGTTTGTTTGGGTGGACTTGCGCCCACAAAAGAACTAAACAGCATGGCAGCGGCGTAGAAAGTGAAGTTTATTTTTTTCTAATGTCACAAAAATACAAAGCAAAACTGCTGAACTCAATGCTCTGATCAGTCACGCACATGCGCAGTGACGCAGCACTGAGCACGGCAGCGGCGTAAGCAACAAACGTGCTCGTCAGTCGTCGAACTACGAATGCCCGCCGCTCGCTGCATCGCTCAGTTTAAAGGCGGCCAGGAAACTTCGAGATAACAGGTCGAAATCAACTACAGTAATCTGGAAAAACGTAGATGCAGTTCTTCATGGCTGTGATCAATCGAGATTAGTCCGGTCACCTCTCGCGTCACGAACGAAAATGATAAGGCCTCGTTCGTGCGGCCTTGAGCGCGAACGAATGCACACTAGAATGATATCTGGCTTAGCCCCCTCTCAAAGAAGCGTCGCCTCGATGTTTAAAAATGAAAATAAACACAAAGAATTCAAACTTCGAGTCCTTTAGCGTTCATAATGAGGTTTAAGGCGTACAACATGTACGACTTCCGGGCGTGTGCGTGCTGTCGTGCCATCGGGGATGACTTCATAGACTAGGCCTCCGATGGGGCGGAGAGCCCACGGGCCAGAGTGGCGTCGCAGCAACTTTTCACTCAATCCACAGCGGCGAATTGGCGTCCATATCTAAACACGATCACCTGGCTTGTAATGCGTGTCTTGTCGGCGCAGATTGTAGCGTCAGGCGTCGGTGTGCTGTTGGTCTTTAATGCGAAGCCGCGCAAGTCTTCGGACTTCCTCGGCGCGATGAAAGTAGGCGGCGACGTCGTGGTTGTCTTCGTCTGAAACGTGCGGGAGCATTGCGTCGAGTGTTGTCGTGGGCTTCCTGCCGTATACAAGCTGGAATGGGGTAAACCTGGTTGTCTCCTGGACGGCAGTGTTATAGGCGAAGATCACGTAGGGCAGAATGGTGTGCCACGTCTTGGGTTCGGCGTCGATGTACATGAAGAGCATGTCTCCGATGGTTTGTTCAGATGTTCTGTGAGTCCGTTGGTTTGCGCATGATAGGCAGTTGTCCTCCGATGGCTTGTCTGACTGTAGTCTAAGATGGAAAGCGTCAGCTCCGCTGTAAACGCGTTCCTCTGTCTGTAATCAGCACTGCAAGGGCGCCGTGTCGCAGGAGAATTCATTCGACGAAACATTTTGCGACTTCTATTTGCTGAAAAGGCTTAGTTGGGGGAGGTATGGGGTTCAGGAGTTCGGCTGGTCTAATCGGAGGGATTTTGCGTCACTGGCACTCACGGCACGTTTTCACATAATGGGAAACGTCGGCAGCTAGCCGCGGCCGCTAGTACTTCTCCTGGAGGCGGTGAACGTGCAAGCAATCCCGAGATGCCCTGCAGTCGGCTCATCATGACATGCCTGCATAATTTCTTGCGTGAGATTTTCGCACTTTACTGTTGGGCGCGAAGTGATTCTTCAGGAGGACATTATTGTGAAAGGCGAAAAACGACAGCTAGGGGTTGAACCTTCGGGGAGGCGATGCGGTCTTGCCTTTCAGATAATCAACTAGGCTTTGCAACTCAGGATCCGAGCGCTGCTGCTGCGCGAAACTGCTGGCGCTTACCGGTCCTAAGAAAGCGTCGCCGTCTTCCTCTTCCGGTGCTCCGTCGACGGGGGCTGGCGACAAGCAGTCTGCATCGGAATGCTTGCGGCCAGATTGGTAGACTACAGTTATGTAGAATTCTTGACGGCGCAGGCTCCAACGAGTAAGGCGGCCGGAGGGATCTTTCAGATTGGCTAGCCAGCACAGAGTATGGTGATCGCTCAAAACCTTGAATGGTCGTCCGTAAAGGTAGGGGCGAAATTTCGACGTGGCCCAAATAATGGCGAGACATTCTTCCTCGGTCGTCGAATAGTTGGCCTCGGCTTTCGACAGTGAACGGCAAGCGTACGCCATAACTTTCTCCTGTCTGCCATTTTTCTGAACGAGGACCGCTCCTAAGCCTACACTCCTTGCATTGGTATGAATTTCGTTTCAGCGTTTTCATCAATGTTCCCGAGCACAGAAGGGAACTGTAAGCGGTGCTTCAGCTCTTTGAAAGCTTCCACTTGCGGCGTTTCCTATTTAAAAGGCACGTCAGCCTTGGGTGAACGATTTACCGATGCGCGAAAAGTTCTTGACGTATTAGACTGTGAAAACTCTATTAGTATTAGACTGTAGAAACTCTGCGATCGCAGTCGTCTTCTGAGGGTGCGGGCGAAGTCCATCCTTGCTTACGACGTGACCAAGGAACAGCAGCTCCTCGTAGGCGATGTGGCACTTCTCTGGCTACAGAGTTAGGCCTGAAGACTTCACTGTTTTCAGCACAATACGAGGCCTTCTGAGGTGGTTTTCGAAGCTTGAGGAGAAGACAACAACATCATCTAAGTAGACCAGACAAATTTGCCCCTTCAAGCCTGCGAGCACCGCATCCATTACTCGCTGGAACATCGCTAAGGCAGAGCAGAGGCCGAATGGCATCACCCTGAACTCGACGAGTCCGTCTGGTGTGTTGAAAGCAGTCTTCTTGCGATCTCTTTCGTCGACTTCAATTTGCCAGTAGCCGCTCTTGAGGTCCATCGATGAGAAGTACTTAGCGTTGCACAGCCGGTCCAATGTGTCATCGATGCGGGGAGGGGTTAGACATCCTTCTTCGTAATGCTGTTCAGGCGGCGGTAATCGACGCAAAAGCCAAGGGTGCCGTCTTTGTTTTTCACTAGGACGACTAGTGCTGTCCAGGGGCTCCTCGATGGCTGGGTGATGTCGTCACGAAGCATTTCCTCAACTTACTTGCGGATAGCTTGGCGTTCTATCGGCGATACGTGGTAGGGACTTTGCCGCAGTGGTCAGGCGTGTTCATCTGTGACAATGCGGAGCTTGGCAAGCCTGGTCCGTCGCACATTCGATGCTGATGAGAAGCAATCGCTGTACATGTGAAGAAGACTGCGTATTTGTTCTTGTCTGCTCCGGTTAATGCTGGGTTGACATCAAACGTGGGCTGATGGCTTTGGTCAAATGGTTCTACGGGTTGTTCGGGGAGGGCAAATATGTCTCTGATGTCTGCCATCATCATCATCATCAGCCTGACTACACCCACTGCAGGGCAAAAGGCCTCTCCCATGTCTCTCCAAGTAACCCTGTCCTTTGTCAGTTGCCGCCACTGTATCCCCGCAAACTTCTTAATCTCATCCGCCCACCTAACTTTCTGCTACGTTTGCTTTCTCTTGGTATCCACTCCGTTACCCGTAAGGACCAGCGGTTATCTTGCCTTCGCATTACATGCCCTGCCCAAGCCCATTTCTTCCTGTTGATTTCAACTAAGATGTCATTAACCCGAGTTTGTCCCTGACCCACACCGCCCTCTTCCGATCTCTTAACGTTACACCTATCATTTTCCTTTCAAAAGCTCGATGCGTTATTCTTAACTTAAGCTGAACCCTCTTTCTTAGCCTCCACGTTTCTGCCCCATAGGTGAGTACCGGTAGGATACAGCTGTTGTATACTTTTCTCTTTAGTGATATTGGTAAACTGCCATTGATGATCTGAGAGAACCTGGCATATGCGCTCCAAGATATTCTTATTCTTCTAGTTATTTCCCTCTCATCTTCGTCCAGTAGTGAGGCTGCGGTGGGCAGACTGCGACGTTACTTCTCTGGGCACCGGTAAAAGCTTCAAGTATGCCTGGTCGTCATCGTCGTCGGTGTTGTCGTCGTCGTCGGTTTTGTTGTCATAGCTGAGGCAAATTCTTGCGTTTTCGTCGATGGAAGATCTTTCTTCTGGAGCTTAGAAGCAACCTCACCTCCAGAGCCTGCTTTATTCAGTTCAACCTTCGGAGGTTGGGGGAGCGTACACGCACGGCGTAGCCTCGGCTAGGAGGTACAAAGCGCAGTGACGATGGCGACAGGGAACGTGATAGGCGGCTTGGCGATGAGCATTCTTCCTGACGCAAAAACTCCTCGATTTCAGCTGGTCGCTGGCCGAGTTGGGGTCGTGGGCCGTCGTAAGAGAACCCTCAGATGCTCATTCTTCTGTATGGGCAGCGCCGGATGGCGCTGCTTGGGCAGGATGTGACCGGTTTCGCACCAGTGGAAGCATAGTGGGCGGCGCTGGTCGGGAGTTGTTCACTCGTCGCATTTTCTCGGCTGTGTGCGACGCTCGTAGGACGGGCGGGTTGGGGCCATAGGGCGGTGGTCTAACGCAGCTGGCTGGGGGCGATAGGGGCTTGGGTCCCATCGTCGAGGTGCAGTACGGCGCACTGTTGCGGCGTAAGTCATGGGTGGGGGTTCTGCGTGGTTGTAGGCGTCACATCGAAGGCCTGTTGGACATCGTCCCGGATGACGTCACTGAGCGATCTAAGCTGCGGCTGCGTTCCCGTTGGTAGCAATCGTCGGAGCTCTTCTCTCACAACTTGACGTATAAGCTCCCGCAGGCTATCGTTGTTAGCGGTGTCCAGGCAGCTTGCTTTGAAAACGCGCTGCTGGCGGTCATACTGCCGGACTCGTGCATCAAAAGTATTTTCCATGGTGGGTGCCTCTTCTACGAATTCCGCGACGGTTCTCGGTGGTTTGCGTACGAGGCCGGCAAAGAGTTGTTGTTTAACTACTCGTGTAACCAGCTTTACCTATCCTTCTACCTTCATGATTGCGTCAGCACGCCAGAAGAGACATTCATCTCCCTGTGTACACTGCAACGGTCTCGTTTGGATTTTGTATGCGAGACTGTAGCAGCTGCTAGGCTCTCTCTTTTCGCACGACGTTTGTGAAAGTCTTCAGGAGGTGCTCCTATACGGTTCCTCAGTTCGTAAGGTTACCTTCCTTTCTCTTGCTGGTCTTTCCAAGGCGAAGAAGACGTACCTTAATTTCATGGCATCGTCCCATTGGTTAAAGATAGGCACACGGTCGAACTTTTCCAGCCATTCTTCGGGGTCGGCGCCAGGCGAAGCGTCGAAGGTTGGTGGCTCCCAGTGCTGCTGCAGAATGATTGGAGTCGACGTGTGGGGCAAGCTCATGGTGGACGTTGTTGTTTGCTTTCGCTTCCGGGTAGGCTCCGGCAGGGTCCCGAACTCAGGTGCGTCCCCTAACAGACGTCGGCTTGTTCGGTGGACTGCATTCAGGTCCTCCGGTGAATGACTCAGAGGGCTGGCATGACGACTCGCAGGGGATGTCCGGAACATGGAAGGCTAGGTAGCACCTCCACCAGATGTGATGTTGTAGTGACGCAGTCCAGCGGTCAGGAAGAGAGCAACAAGACGTGCAAACGAAGCTCTTTATTTGGACTGACTTGCATTTGCAAAAGAATAAACAGCACGGCAGCGGCGTAAGCAAAAAACGTGCTAGTCATTCGTCGAACTACGAATGCCCGCCGATCGCTGCATCGCTAAATTTAAAGCCGGCAAGGAAACTTCGATATAACCGGTCAAAATCAACTACAGTAATCTGGAAAAACGTAGATGCAGTCCTTCATGGCTGTGATCATTTGAGATTAGTCCGGTCACTTCTCGCGTCACGAACAAAAATGATAACGCCCCGTTCCTGCGGCCTTGAGAGCGAACGAACGGACACTGCAGTGTTACGTGGCGATACATTTACGAACGCGGTATCGGCGCACCACGTGTACCCAGAGCTGAGGTCGCATGAAAGATACACACACTGTTGGGCGAGAGGAACCCTCGACCATATAATTTTGGAGTGCCCGAATTCTCCCGGGGCATGCAAACATATTGATAGTAGAGATACCTGGGAGACCCTGCTATGAAGCCCGGACCCTGAGCTACAGCGCACCACCTGGCGGAAGAGGCCGCTACCAGTCGAGGCTTGCTGGCCAGCCTCCAACCGCGGGTGCGCAACTTCACGTCTCTCAGGCCAGCATGCCCGGGACGGGGACCAACGTCTTTTCTGATGGAAGTAAAAGTTGCTGACTCCAGCATCATCTTTTTACAGAAAAAAATTCAGGGGGCACTTTAACTGTCTAAAGTGCGTAGAGGCGAAAGCATTTTCCGCACCACTCTGACTGCTTCTGTGGGACTGGTGGCGTCCCATATAATTGAGTAGTAATTACTAAGTGATTACAAATCAGTAATTAATGGTCAATTGCTGATTAATGCCTGAATACTAATTAACTTCTAATTAATGACGCTTAAGTTTCGCCGTTAGGAGTGGGCCGCCGCGGTGGCTCAGCGGTTATGGTGCTCGGCTGCTGACCCAAAAGACGCAGGTTCGATCCCGGTCGCGGCGGCTAGAATTTCTTTGGAGGAGAAATTCTAGAGGCCCGTGTACTGTGCGATGTCAGTGCACGTTAAAGAACCCCAGGTGGTCGAAATTCCCGGAGCCCTCCACTACGGCGTCTCTCATAGCCTTAGTCGCTTTGGGACGTTAAACCCCATAAACCAAACCAACCAGCCTTTAGGAGTGGAAAGCGACAGCGTGTTGTAGCGCTGCCAGGGAGTCCACGGAAGGCTGGAGCCGAGCGGAGCGGACGTGCTTCACATGGGCGCTGTGAACTTTCGCCTTTATTTTCCCACTTACTCATCATAGCGCCCTAAATTCCTACCTCAGGCTTTCGTGAACACCCAAGGGACCTTTACGAGGACTCCTTTGTCCGTGAGTACGCTGTATTTTGCACAAGCACCTTACGAAGATCTCCGAAGCGGAGTCGCCGCACTAAGCCTAACCCCTCTTGGCGGCACACGGCGGAGCGCGTTCCACGTTAACGCCGCCTCGGCGCGGCGGAGCAGCGTTCCACGTCAACGCTTCATATGGCCGACGCCGCTGCCTTCCCATCCAGCCACAGCGGGTCGTGCTCGCTGTCCACGGCAACGGAGGGAGTCCACGAACTTGCCGACATGGATACCCAGGACGCCATGCCCGGAATTTCTACCACCGGCACAACGGAGGGGGGCCTACCGCACGGGACGCAACGAGACAGGACTGAAGCCTACCCGAAGGCGACGCCATGGTTCAGGATGATCGATGCACGCAAAAAACGATTCAAACCTGTAACGGAGGCAGAAGCACACAAACCTGCCGAAAGATGACGACCCGCACGCCCCATCAAATTACCGAGGCTGCCGCATGATGACTACAAGGTGGTAATACGTCTGCGTGGAGGGGTGACGCTGCATAACAACTCCAGTAGGTCACTTCTTGCTGCTTTGCAATCCAAGCTCAGCCGCGAATTGACCCACGAGGCCAGAGTCAGGATCAAGCCAGAGCAAAACATCGCTATTCTGAGCACCCCAGATCCGGACCTCACTGAACAGATATGCAACATCCAAGCAATCAATCTAGGAGGAAAGGAATATTCAATGAGCGCTTATGCAGCCTCACCAGATAACTCATGTAAAGGCATCAATACCGGCGCCTTACCGATACCTTCAGAAGAGGAATTAATAAACTGCACGGAAACATATCCCCAACAAATCAACATCATTCAAGCGAGGCCTTTCGGCACCAAGGGGGCATGTCTATATACCTTTGAAGGCAAAGCAGTGCCACGGTTTGTCTACCTCAGCGGCATCGAATACAGGTGCAAACCATTCCGACCAGTGATGCAGGTTTGCGGATGCTACCTGAAAATAGGGCACCGTGCTGACATTTGTCCCACTCCGCAGGAGAAAAGATGCTACAATTGCGGAGTACGCAATCCTCCACCAGGAGATGTCGGTTGCAAAAAGTACTGCATCGTCTGCGACACATCGGACCACTCCACCATTGACACGAACTGCCCGGCAAGACAGAAGAACTACACCACAAGAGGGAAAAAGACAAGCAAAGCTGATGAAGCCGTAATCCGACGTCATCATTATAAAGACATTGCTGCACAGAGCCAAATGCAGAAGAACCAAAAGCCTGAGCAGAAGCAAAAGAATGCGCAGAACAACAAGACTGAGCAGGAGCACGAGACTGAGCATCGGCAAAAATTTAACCAAACCCAAGACGACCGGCCGGGAGAACTTCAAGGATATAGCAACAGCACAACACTTCCCACGAAAGGGAATCGGAAAAACGGTCCAAGCAAGGCACTCGCCATCCATCCAAAGAAAGCTTGGAACCAAAGCACAGAACAATGGCCACCCCTCCCACCACTGAGGAAGGAAAACCCAGTGGCCACCACGGGTGCCCAGACACATTTGGAGCAGACCATGGAGACCGAGACCTCAGAACCGTCGGACAACCAAGATAGCAAAGACCACGCGGAAAAGCGCAGTGTGGACACCGTGAACGCCGGATATAAAACTTCACAACGCGATTTCGCACAACTTCAACCCCTTCGGGTGCCCAGTGGTACCGAGACAGACGCCACCGAGCCACGGGCCTGTACCTCGAAAGCCAGTGATTGCGCATCCCACATCCAGGAGACCCAGGAGACGCAGTCACTCCGGAACGCTACACCCGAGAAAGAAGCCGGCTCTGCTAAAAGCGGTGAGTCGTCCGTCCAAGCAGCCTCCACTCCCACCTCTTTTCGAAACCCTCACTCTTCTATTACACCTCAAGAGGCGGTTAAACAGTACATACGCTCCGCTGAATTTCGCTCAGAAATCACTACCATAATAAATACTATAGTTGCTGAACAACTCGGAGCGATGCAGCAACAGCTCATACTAGCCCAGGCACAGTTGATACAGTCCATGGCTGACAGGATAGAAACTACGATTAACACACGCTTGGAAAAACATGAAGCCGGCATCAACAAGCTTTTCGAACTTGTACCGCATCAGGAATTTCCTTGCAAGCAGCGCGCAGTTGAACCCGCTGCCTGTCCTCATCCACTCTATCCAGACCAGCAACATGGCGCAGAACAATAACACGCGAAAACGTCGGCGACGACACCAGTCCAACACACCAGCAGAAACAGTTATATGGCAATGGAACTGTCGCAGCATACGCCGAAAACAAGCACAACTAGCCGCATATATAGCAAACTCCCCTAATCCACCCCATGTCATCGCTCTGCAAGAGACGGAAACAAATCGCATTCATATCCGCGGTTATCACACGGCAGCCCTTACACCACGTACGGCAATCCTGACACTCGCATCCATGCCGGTACCAGACCGCACACCGACAAACAAGCCCGACAGCAAGGGCACTCAATATACCGCGATAGAGCTCAGCTCACCAGGACACACATATGGCCTCACTATTATTAACATATACAGCAATCCTAAAGATAAAGGCAGAGTTATTCCGGGTATCCTGGGCTCCTTCCGTTCCTCAAACCTTCTTGTGGTGGGTGATTTTAATGCACGTCACACGCACTGGGGATACAACTCGGATACCCCCAAAGGTAACCTGATTTCTACCGCAATGGCTGATTACAACCTTAGCCTGATCACAAACCCCACCGTACCCACTCGCATTGGCACAAGCGTCACCCGCGACACCACACCTGATCTCGCATGGGCCACACCGAACATAATCGTTAAATCTCACACGGTGCCCCAGGATAGCCTTGAAAATGACCACTTTCCAGTCTCCACTATTATATCTTATGATTCCAAGATTTTCAACCCTCGTTCGCAGCTTCTCACTGACTGGGATAAATTGCGCTCATATTTGGCAACTGATTCGACAGAACCCCGCACTGTCATTGACTGGACAGACCGTCTGGTGAAGGCCATCCAGGCGAGCAGCAAAAGCATTAAAAATACCCCTAAGGCACCGCAGGTTGATCCGCATCTGGCTCATCTATGGGAGGCCCCACAGGGACTTCTCAAGCGCTGCGTCACCAGCGACACAATCGTAAATTGCGACTCCGCATAGCCGCTCACTCGCGAGGCAGAAGAATACGCGAACACGCTAGCCCGCGCAAACTGGGCAACCTTTTGTAACGACCTCAAGGGTACATTAAGCACTAAACGCACGTGGTCCCTCCTACGCGCTCTCTTGGATCCAACAACCACTAAATCTCAGACACAAGTAAACACACAACGTCTAATACAACTAGAGCTCCAAAAGGGCACCGACGTAATTGGCCAACTACGGGACACTTATATACCCACATCTCTTCAGTCGGCAGATCCACCCAATCTACCTCCACCTAACCCAGAACTTGATGCCGACATCACCTTAAACGAAGTCCGCCGAGCACTCTTTAGTATTCGCCGCTCTACGGCGCCGGGGCCGGATGGCATAACGTACAAGGCACTACTCAATCTGGACGATGTCTCTCTCCAGGAACTCACGGAGCTCTTTAATAACCACTGGCAAGCGGGACGCTCCCATCAGCCTGGACCCATGCCAGCATGCGATTTATACCCAAACCGGGCAAAGCCCTCACTCTTCAAAATTTGCGCCCCATCTCCTTAACGAGCTGTGTCGGCAAGCTCTTCGAGCATGTCATTCTCAATCGCCTGCAACCATTCCTAGAAACAACAGGCTTTCTCTCAAACGTTCAATTCGGCTTCCGCCCAAACATCTCGGCGCAAGACTTACTTCTCGCGCTTAGAGAGTCCCTCTTTTGCACTAAGCGTCGTACAGCCTCTACGCGAGCCATACTGGCCCTGGATATCCATAACGCTTTCGACACAGTAAGCCATGACCATATCCTCACGACATTAGCCACCACGGGGTGTGGCACCCGCATATGGCAATATATTCGGGCCTTACTTCAGGGGCGCACGGCAGACCTCCACCTTGGGGATATTGCCTCCCAGCCTTTCCCCCTGCCTAACCGGGGAACCCCACAAGGGGCGGTTCTTTCACCTTTACTCTTTAACATTGCCCTAGCGCCACTGGCAAAGGCCCTTGCTGCTGTCCCAGGGCTCCACACAGCCATATACGCAGATGATATAACCCTCTGGACAACGGGAGGATCCCTTGGAACAACCCAGGATATCCTGCAATCTGCCATAGACATCACCACCACTCATTTAGCAAACACAGGCCTCCGTTGCTCTCCAAATAATTCGGAACTACTGCAGCTGAAACCCCTCCCCAGTGACCCCCCGATTGAACTGCACATGTACGGGAATCCAGTGCCCATTGTGCCTCAGGTGAAGATTATCGGCCTTCTAATTAACAACACACTCGATGCAACCGCCACCCTTCAGCTCTTGCAGAGACAGACCAAACAGGTCGCTGCACTTATCAGGCGGGTGGCAGCACGCAATCATGGGCTGTCTGAACGCTAGACCCTCAATATGACAAATGCACTAATCATTAGCCGCATTACATACGACCTTCCATACCACATACTCACTCAGCGGCAAAGACAACAGGCAGACATCCTAATACGCACGGCTGTCACCTCTGCCTTACGTCTTCCACGGACGGTTAGCACGAAACGTCTCCTTGGCCACTGGTACCCACAATACAGTGATCGAATTAATAGAGGCTCAACGCACCAACCAATTAGTCCGCCTGAGTCGCACGGAAACAGGACAATGCCTACTGCGACAGCTACGTCTCAATCCACCAATTCCCACCCCAACAAGTCCTACACCTTACATGATTTCTCTGCGCATGCAGGATCACATATATCAGAAGCCCCTACCGCGCAATATGAGTGCTAGTCTCCATCACTGTAGGCGGCAGGCACGAGCGAGCTATTACACCAAAACATACAGCAACCGCTCCGATATCCTTTATGTCGACGCGGCACAAAATTCTAAACCAGGATATTTCACGGCAGTCGCAGCCTATGAAGACGGCACAGTGGGGGCCGCCGCCACTATTCGAACTAATTCGCCTGCAGAGGCGGAAGGAGCCGCCATCGCACTTGCTCTGGCCCACTCCATCATTGACAAAAACATAACCGAAATTTGCACAGATTCACAGGCCGCGTACCGCCACTACCTAAAGGGCGTGGCGACTCCGGCAACACACCTTATTCTTACCACGGCCACCTCTCTCGACCGAACGGTTACTCTGTCGTGAGTCCCTGGGCATGCCTCGATCCCCGGTAATGAGCGCGTTCATGCGCTGGCCCGAGAACTCTCCTCCCGGACCCCGGAGGATCAGGCACCCAACCCTGCGCAAGAAGCCCCTTCGGTCCTCTCTACATATCACCAAATTACCACATTTTACAAATTCAGCCGCATGACACTGCCACCACCCCACAGTACCTTGTCGCCCTTATCCAGCGCCACATGGCGGCAATTACAGACATGCTGCTTTATATTAACCCCTGGGGAGGATCAAATCACGAATGTCATGCTCAGAAATCTAGATGACCGTTCAATTTCCCTTCTCACCGACTACTTCAATGAGTGCTGGGAAATGGGGGCGCTACCTGCTGAATGGAAGCACGGGAAAATAATTTTCATTCCTAAACCAAATAAGCCCATTAACGCCCAAAACCTCCGTCCCATTTCGCTGACTTCATGCTTGGGTAAACTGTGTGAGCATGTCATCCTCACCCGTCTCACGCAACACATGGAATCCCATGGACTATATCCACATACTATGGTAGGATTTCGATCCCACCTCTCGGCACAGGACGCCCTACTGCAGATTTCACACGTTATCCTCAATGACATGTTACATCGCACCAGAGCAATCCTGGCAGTCGACCTCACCAAAGCATTCGACAAAGTTACGCACAGCGCCATCCTGCAGGGCATCCAAGAGCTGCAGTTGGGGCTTAAGACGTACAACTATATCCGGGCCTTCTTAAACGGTCGCACAGCCTCACTGCATATAGATGATACACAGACCCCCCCCCCCCCCCCCCCCCCCTTCACGCCTGGTAACATTGGTACCCCTCAAGGGGCGGTGTTATCTCCCTTCCTCTTCAACCTCACTGTCCTCCAACACAATTTAAATCCAACTTTCCCCGAACACGTCTTCTTAGAAATATTACCTCAACCCTCGCGCAAGCGTCGCACCAGTCTGTTTGTAATTAATGTCTGTAGTCCTCCCCGAGCCCGTAAGGATATTTTCGGTCCTCTTTTCCTCAAAGCCCAGCAGCTAGCGCAGGGACAACCCCTCCTCATCCTCGGTGACTTCAACGCGCATCACCGTGCTTGGGGCTACCACTACGACTCGGCTAAAGGCCGACGCCTTTGGAATGACTGGCATACGCATCAGCTGACCCTCATCACGGACGTCTCCTACCCCACTAGACAAGGTACGGGCCTACACCGAGATACAACTCCGGATCTTGCCTTTGCGACCTCCGCAGTTAAAGCTACTTGGTGCCACACTAACGAAAATTTCGGGAGTGATCACTTTGTGCTCGAGATTGTCATACATGAGCCCACCAGGCAATGTACGCGGAAGGCTCAGGTGATTAACTGGGACTCTTTCCGGATGCACAGGGAACAGCATGACAAACATCCCACTATTACTAACATCAAGGCGTGGACAACCGAAATTGTCAAACAAGTGGCCGACGCCACAAAAACCGTCGAGTTAGAGGACACAGTTCCCCACTGCGACCGCTACTACGCCCATCTATGGGAGCGCAAGAAGTCGCTCGAAGCTCTACTTGCCACTCGGAAATGGGACCGCGATATCCGACGTAGACTGGCGCGCGCACACACGAATATCGAGAACTATGCAATCGAACTCACTCGACAGAGCTGGCACAACATTTGTGACCAGATGAACAAGACTCCAAACACTCGTAACACGTGGAACCTCCTTCGACATTTACTCGACCCAGCTGGAGGCAAACTCCAAACACGCCAACAGCTCGAGCGAATCTTCCAACAGTATCCTGGCACGCCAGACGAGCTCAAACAAGAGCTTATAAATACATACATCCGCCCCGAACCAGCAACCAACCTCCCCTTCTATCAGGGCGCTGACAATCCCGGCCTAGACGCTCCAATCACTCTTGCGGAAGTCCGAGCAGAACTAAATCGCCTCAAGACGGCTTCAGCAGCCGGTACCGACCGCATTTCAAATAAAATGCTTAGGAACCTGGACGACGCATCCATTCATGCTCTTACCGACTATCTTCAAGAATGTTGGGCCAGCGGTACCATCCCTCAGGAATGGAAATGCGCGAATCTAGTCCTCATCCCCAAGCCGGGAAAACCACCAACCTTGGCCAACCTCCGCCCCATCTCTCTTACGTCCTGCGTTGGGAAGCTGATGGAACACGTTATCCACACCAGACTCTTGAGATACCTCGAGGACAACCATCTACTACCAGACACAATGTTCGGCTTCCGCTCTCATTTAGCGGCCACGGACATTATGCTTCTTCTCCATCATCAGGTGGTCATGAAACGTACACTAGACACGAAAGTCATCGTCGGCCTCGATGTTGCCAAGGCATTCGACAACGTCCTTCATGAAGCGATCCTTCAACAACTTCAGGCTCTCGGTGTCGGACATCGCACGTATGCGTACGTCCGAGATTTCCTCTCCGACCGCACAGTACAACTAAACACCGGCACGGGAGATCCTTCCATCATCTCTCCAGGAAACCGTGGCACGCCTCAGGGCTCCGTGCTTTCGCCGATGCTTTTTAACGTTGCACTAATAGGCCTTCCCAAGCTACTCGCCGACATCCCTCACCTGCACCACAGCATTTATGCTGACGACCTCACACTTTGGATCACGCACAGCAGTGACGGCCAGATAGAGGAGACTCTCCAGACCGCAATCAAACGGATCGGAGATTACCTCATGACAATTGGCCTCACCTGCTCGGCGACGAAGTCAGAGTATATAATCATCCCGTCCCCGGGACGACGCCCTCCAAAGATACATCCTGAGATCAACCTCCAGGTGCAAGGTAACCCGATCCCTCGTACAGATCACATCAGGATCTTGGGCTTACACCTACAGGCCAACGGTAGCAACAACACCACGCTCCAACGCATCGATCAGTCGGTGGTACAGATCGGACGCCTCCTTAAGCGAGTTTCCAATAAGCATCATGGTATGCAAGAGTCCAACCTCCTGCGCCTCGTTCAAGTCTTCATCTGCTCCCGCATCACCTACTCTGCACCCTACCTACGTCTCACTCGTGCCGAAAGCGAACGGCTAGAGGCGTCACTCCGAAAAGCGTACAAGACGGCCTTGGGCCTTCCCATGTCCACAGCTACGCATAAGCTCATGGCTCTCGGAATCTCGAATACCGTGAGCGAACTTATTGAAGCAACCCTCACTGCCCAATACGAGCGGCTCTCACTCACACACGCTGGCCGAGCGGTACTGCAGCAAGTTGGGATCTCCCCGCCGAGAGCGGCCCCAAGTTATGCTGAACGTACCCCGGAATATCGCCAAAATCTCCGCATCCCTCCCATTCCCAAACGGATGCACCCGGAACACCATGCCGAGAGACGGGCCGACCGTGCACGTCAATTCGAGAAACGCTTCAGCGGACGTCCGGACGTCACGTATACGGACGCCTCTTACCATCCCTCGAAGCCAGAGATGGTGGCGGTAGCTCTCGCCCCTCACCGCAGCTGGTACACAGCCTGCAGCATTCGCAATGCAGAAACAGTCACCGCAGCAGAGGAGGTTGCCATTGCGCTAGCGCTAGCTGACCCTAATACCAAAGTCGTCATCAGTGATTCTCAACAGGCTATTCGCAACTACGATGCTGGCCGTATCTCTTGCCAGGCGTTACACATTCTCCTTTCTACTGCACCCTCTTCCAACTCTCGCATACTTCTTTGGGCCCCAGCCCATGAGTCGCTCAGCGGAAACGCACAGGCGCACACTCTCGCCCGAGATCTCAGCTGCCGAGCAGAGTGTATGATCGGCCTCCCTGCTTCCTCTGACACTAATATCTCACGCGCTTCTCTACTCACCACTTACACGGACAAACTACAGCACTACCGGCTCGAAAGATGTCTCTATCCTTCCGCACACCGTGATCTAACAAGACGCGAGGCCGTCCAATGGCGCAAACTACAAACTGGCAGTTTTCCATACCCCCTCTTATACAGCAAGATATTTCCACAACAGATAGACCCCATGTGCAAACACTGCTAAACTCCAGCCACTCTCATACACATGGTGTGGACTTGTACACATTACAACACAAACAACCCAAACATCCCAGAGACGTGGGAGTCTCTCCTGCGTACTTCCGAGCCGGCAGACCAACGCCGGCTTATCCAGCGCGCGGTGAAGGCCGCGACATCCCAAGGGATCCCCGCCGACCTCCTCTAAGCCAGCGCAACCGGTCCTTAGACTGGTCCCCTGTTTTGGGAGCAATAAAAGAAATCACCACCACCACCTCATCCCCCTGGCCAAGGCTATCAGCCGCATCCTGCACTTAGGACACACACTTTACGCGGATGATATAACGGTTTGGACCACATACGGCTCAGATGGCGACATAGAATCGACCCTTCAGGAAGCCGCTACAACTATCGCTACTCACGCGGCAAACATTGGGCTGGAATGCTCCCCCACAAAGTCAGCACTCCTCATAATCCACCCGCGGCGCGTCCCTACCTCCCCCATCACGATCTACCTGCATGACACTCCCATACCGCAAACACCTACCCTCCGCATTCTTGGCCTGCATTTACAGGACACGGGGAAAAACAACCTTACCCTGAAAGCACTAGAACAGTCCACTTACTCCGTCATCCATCTTCTTAGAAGGGTTTCACATTCACGAGCCGGTCTAGACGAAGCAGATAATCTCAAGGTGCTGCATGCCTTTGTGCTTAGCCGCATTCTTTACGCCACTCCTTACCTGAACCTCTCCTGTTCGGATAAAGACAAGATCAATGCTCTTATCCGCATGGCTACCAAAGCAGCACTAAACCTACCAAAGAGCACTAGCACGGACAGACTCTTAAATTTAGGAATGCACAACACTATACAAGAACGTATAGATGCACATCGCTACAAACAGTACCTTCGTCTGGCTGGCACGGAAACTGGACGATATATACTGGATTCTCTGGGAATTCGCATACCGGCACACACGACAGACTTCATCTCTCTCCCTCGCGCCATACACACCGCGCTTATCCTGAAACCCCTTCCTAAGAATGTCCACCCTAAATACCATCAATCCCGCCGAGTCGCGCGAGCCAAAGCTCTCCATAAAGAATATGGCACTTTAGAGGATGTGCGCTGGGTGGACGCCGCGTGTGGTACAGACCGTTCAGTAGCTGTGGCTTATCATCCAGCAGCCCCCCCCCCCCCCATTTACCCATTTCATAGACCCACCTTGTACCCCGGAAGAAGCAGAGGAAGCAGCTATAGCAATAGCCATTGCCCAAACCAATGCGGCTTATATACTAAGCGATTCCAAAACGGCCATTCTTAACTTCGCCCGCAGACGCGTCCATCCCCCCGCGTGGCAGATATTGAGAATGTGCACCCTAAATCCCGATAGGCGTATTGAGCTCGTGTGGGTGCCGGCTCACTCTGGCAATCCCGGAAATGAGGCCGCCGATAACGTAGCCCGAGGACTTATTTGCCGGGCAAATGGCGACCCCAGCCAGAATTTCTCGAGGGAGCGGGCACACACGTTCTCAGAACTAACTCAACAAGCACGCCTTGCCCGTCGACTCTATCCCCCTCCCCACCCCCGCCTATCCCACTCCCAACAAATCCTCTGGAGGCGACTCCAGACCCGAACTCTTCCTACCCCTCAGCTTCTATCCTACTTCCGCCATGTTTCCCCAGAGTGCACTCTCGCGGGAAAACCGCACGCCACCCTTGACCACATCCTCTTCGGCTGCCCTGCCGATCCTCCCCCGCAGGGACAGCCCGCCATCGGTACATGGGAGGAATGGGAGGCCCTCCTTGCGTCGCAGGACCCGGACGCGCAACTTCGCTGTGTGAACCCGGGTGCCAGTGTCACGGCCCTACGTGGCCTGGACACATGCGCGTAATGTGAGGGCTGTGCGGTGGCCCTGAGACCTTGTACGGTCCAAACTCACTTGCTTAATAAAGTTTTCCATCCATCCATTTATTTCACCCCACCGCCTCTCATGTTTTCATCCCACCTTTCCTCCTGATTGTAACACCTGTGGCGTGCCCAAATCCACACTTTTCCATTACCTTTGGGAATGTCCTTCCCCAAAGGCAGTATCCCCCATCCCCAATCCCACTCATTCTTCCTGGGAGGCCGCTTTACGGACCGCTCAGCCCGCCGGCCAGAAATGGCTAGTGGATCGGGCTTTACGTGAAGCACTAGCCCGTGGACTCCTGGACCAGTAGGGGACCACCCTGGAAGATTTTTTTTTGTGTGTGTAATAAAGTTGTTTCCATCCTTCCATCCACGAAAGGCTACCACCCGTTCGGCGCGATGCCTTGCCCTTTGAACGCAACGCTTTTTGAGGAAAGGAAATGGCGCAGTTATTCTCGGTCATCTCGGTGGACACCTGAACCGCACCGTAGAGGAAGGGAGGAAGTGGTGGTGAAAGAAGAAAGACAAAGAGGGCCCGTATTGAAGAAAATGGTTTGGTTTGGTTTGGTTTATGGGGTTTAACGTCCCAAAGCGACTAAGGCTATGAGAGACGCTGTAGTGGAGGGCTCCGGAAATTTCGACCACCTGTGGTTCTTTAACGTGCACTGACCTCGCACAGTACAGTGGCCTCGAATTTCTCCTCCAAAGAAATTCAGCCGCCGCGGCCGGGATCGAACCCGCGTCTTTCGGGCCAGCAGCCGAGCACCATAGCCACTGAGCCACCGCGGCGGCTGAAGAAAATGAAAATTGTATTTGAGGAAAGGAAATTACGCAGTAACTGTCTCAAATACCTCGGTGGACACCCGTCAAAATTCAGGGGGGCACTTTGTTGACCTAGAGTGCGGTCACTGATGTGTGGTTAAGATGTTAAGCTTCGCCTCTAAGAGTGGAACGGGACAGCGTCTCGCAACGCTGCCAGGGAGTCCACAGAACGCCATCGCCCATTCGGTTCTACGCCTCGCTCGTCGGTAAATTGGTTTTTGAGGAAAGGAAATGTATCTGTCCCTCATATCTCGGTGGACACCTAAACCTCGCCGGAAGGGAAGGGAGGAGGATGGGAGTGAGCGAAGGCACCGTATTCACTAGACGCGCCTGTGTTCATTCCAAACCATCGAGCTGGCATGGCGGAGTGGAAGCATGCTCGTCTCGCACTCCGAAGACCGGGGTTCGATTCCCGAGCTCGACCAATTTCCTACTCGGTTTATTTATATGGCCTGACTAGAAAAGTTAATTAGGCCAATTCGGCAATTAAGCAATTAACTAAGCTCAGTCCCACTTACTTGGAGCATCACTATACGATCCCTTCAATTGGTTGCATGGTTTCTAGCCAAAGTACAATTGGCCCCGTTTGAAATTCGCGCACTGTGACGTCACGACCGTTTCGACCAATTGAAAAGCGTGACAATTCTGTCGACAACTGCTGCTTACAACGATGAGACATTAAAGGCTTTCGCCTTAAAAAATGTGAGGGCACTTGAGTCTGCTTACGTGGAGGAATGCGAAAGCATGTATTTCCAGTAAAGGAAAGATTTTTGAGCAAAGGGCGCAGTAGCTCTCACATCTCGACATATCGGTGGACACCTCAACCGCGCCTGGTGGTGGTGAAAACATTTATTCAGAACGGACAGGAGGTGTTTAGATCAGCCCGTAAGGGACTGATCCTTACAACACTAGGTGAAGGGCCCTAATTTGGGACCCCAGTGGCGGTAGCCGCCGCCCGGGCGCGCCCGACTAAGGCTTGTTGGGTCTGTAAGTCGTGGCAGCCGAGAAGGGTCGCCTCCCAGTCCTCCCGGGTTGGGTTGGGGATGGGGGGAATGGCCGGGTTGGAGGGGCAGGCCCACACCATGTGATAGGTGTCCGAAGACACCGCACTACAGTGCGGGCAGTTGCCGCTAAAGGAGGGGTCGTAATGTTAAGCATATGTCATTGGTCTGAGCTAACCTCCAACTTCGCACCTGGACATCTCGGTGGACACCTCAACCGCGCCTTAGGGGAAAATGTAGTCTCAGAAAGCATGCAAGTGAAGGTGCATATGTCATTGGTCCGAACCCCTGTTCCAAGCTAGCCTCCAACTTGACTAAAACAGGTAAGCTATATGCAAAGAGAAATTCTATGACACCACCTGGAACGCTGTACGACGAACGCTTGCTCCAAAAATGGCGGGGGCTCAACTACAAAATTTCATGCGAATGTAGGCGGCAATGCTGCCACCACGCTGAGGTCAGCCAGTGCTGCCATCGCAGCGAAAATTTGTTTGCAGGAAAGGAAGTGGCGCAGTAACTGTCACACATCTCTGTGGACACTATAACCGCGCTGTAAAAGAACGGATAAAGGAGGGAGTGAAAGAGCTTAAGATAGCAAGAAAGGTGTCGTAGTGGAGGGCTCCCCAATAATTTCGACCGCCTGGGGTTCTTTAACGTGCACTGACATCGCACAGCACACGGGCGCCTCTTGCGTTTCCTCCATCGAAACGCTGCCCGAGACTCCGGCATGAGTGCCCTAACCGCTGAGCCACCGCGGCGGGTATCTACACCTTCGTGGATTAGGAGGTAAAAATGGGGCGGGTGGGTGAGGACTTGGTGTGAGGCCACATTACATCGTGACAACGATGAAATATGTCATCACTATGATATGATGTCATCATTAATTATAATTATCAGTCTTGGCATTACCTAATCCCATTAATTGCCTTTAATTAGACATGATTATTAGTATTTGAGAATTAGCGCTTATTAATAAATGATGCGATGTCATCATCATCATCATGTGAGTGGTCGGCTCGTGACGTCATATGTCTCCGGTTCTTGCGAACATAATCTTGAAAGAGAGCCATCTAATGCTTTCGCATTAGTAAACTCTACTCTCTCGATTAGCATCAAGCACTGAGAGGGGGCACTGATGCCCGTGTTAGGGCGTCTATTACGTGGACATCACAGGGCCGTCGCCCGCAGGATTCTTCACGGCTGCCGTAGTCCACCGGGGAATGAATGTCGATGGGCTATCTTTTCGGGCCCCAAATTCAACACGAGCGGAGGAAGTCGCAATAGCTCTCGCTGCCGCCGATCCAAAATCGAAAACGGTTATTACAGACTCTCGCCGGGCCTGTGAACATTATCTTGCAGGCGAAATATCACCTCTGGCCTCGCAAATTCTAAGACGCGCTCTCGCCGATCCAACTCGCACAAAAGTGATCTGGGCTCCTGGCCACCAGGGTCTACGAGGCAATGAGGCCGCTGATGCGGCCGCCCGAGCGCTCACACACCGGGCTCCTCATCCTAGCTCTCATGGCTCAGAAGCTCATAAACCGCTTCTGCGGTTCCGCGAAATCCTAATTTATTATTGCGACAGCCACCGTCTCTACCCGGCACCTGCCAAGGGGCTGAGTAAGGCGGAGGAGCGAACTCTGCGGCGCCTGCAGACAGGAACCCTTCTCTGTCCTGCAATAGCAAAACACTTCGATCCGAACACAGATGGGCGCTGCCCGCACTGTGGAGAGATCTGCGATATCTTTCACATGGTGTGGGCATGTACTCAGAATCCTCACCTTCCCCCACCCCCACCCGAGAGGCATGGGAGACTGCCCTCCTCAACTGCTCCACATTGGAGTCCCAAAGGGCTCTGGTAAAGCGGGCGCGAGACGGGGCCTCGTCATGCGGTGTCCCGGACTAAGGATACCGACCATGCAGCAGGGTTATTTATTTTTTTTTAACCCTCAAGCTCTCTTGATTAAAGTTTTTCACCACCACCACCTCATCGTGCTTACGCCGCACTGAGGTCAGGCTAATGCACTTCGGCAGTAGTCTGAAAAATGTTACAATCACAAAGAAACAGGCAACTGCACACGAGCCTAGCGGACACGTGCGTTTCGCTGAATTCGCCAGCAGGTAAGCTGGTACATTGGTTTTTGAGGAAAGGAAATGGCGCAGTATCTGTCTCACATATCTCGGCGGACACCTGAACTGCGCCGTAAGGGAGGGGAGGAAGGTGGGAGTGAAAGAGAGAAAGAGGTGCCGTAGTGGAGGTCTCCGGAATAATTTCGACCACGTGGGAATCTTTAACGCACTCACTGATATCTCACTGATATCGCACAGCACACGGGCGCCTCTTGCGTTCCGCCTCCATCGACACGCGGCCGCCGCGGTCGGGTTCGAACCCGGGTACTCCGGCTTAGTAGACGAGCGCCTTAACCACTGGGCCACCGCGGCAGGCTAGGCTAACCAAAATTCATGGGGGCACTTTGTTGGCCTAATGTGTGGTGAGGCGAAAGCCTTAAGCGCAATGTTGCTGCTTGTGTCACTGATGTGGGGTTAAGATGTTAAGCTTCGCCCCGCCGCGGTGGCTTAGTGGCTATGGTGCTCGGCTGCTGGCCCGAAAGACGCGGGTTCGATCCCGGCCGCGGCGGCTGAATTTCTTTGGAGGAGAAATTCGAGGCCCGTGTACTGTGCGATGTCAGTGCACGTTGAAGAACCCCAGGTGGTCGAAATTTCCGGAGCCCTCCACTACGGCGTCTCTCATAGCCTTAGTCGCTTTGGGACGTTAAACCCCATAAACCAAAGCAAACCTCTAAGAGTGGAACGCGACAGCGTCTTACAACGCTGGCAGGGAGTCCACAGAACGCCGTCACCCATTCGGCTCTACGCCTTGCTCGATGGTAAATTTGTTTTCGAGGAAAGGAAATGTATCTCTCTCTCTCTCTCTCTCTCTCTCTCTCTCGCATATCTCAGTGGACACTTGAACCTCGCTGTAAGGGAAGGGAGGAAGATGGGTGTGAACGAAGACGCCGTATTAGCTAGACGCGCCTTTGTTCATTCCAAACCATCCGGCTGGCATGGCGGAGTGGTTAGCGTGCTCGTCTTATACTCCGGAGACCCTGGTTCGATTCCCCGACTCGACCAATTTCCTACTCGGTTTTATTTATTTATGTGGTCTGACTAGAAAGGTTAATCAGGCTAATTGGTGTTCACTATTGTTCTAATGCCATCCATTTTGTCCTGTCACTCACCTGTCAAGTGACGGAACTCTAAAATGTTCGACACAATGTCTATGAAACGCGTAGAAACGTCTATTAATGATGGTTAATGATAGTTAAGCATGACGTGCACATTTCGTAATACTAGTTAATGTATGGTTAGTGATTAATCAGTGGTTAGTGATTAATCAGTGTACATTAACTAGTACACAGATTAATTAGTGTCAGGTAAGGTACAGTCAAAGTGCACAGTCTGACATGACACTTTTTAACTACTACTAATTACCAATTAGTCATTAAGTACAAAGATATACTCATGAAATCCCTTTGTATGATGTTCCTGTTTCTTTCGATTGCACCCGATTAAGTATCGATTGGCTATTGAATGGCATATGCCCATATAATGCATGCATCCGAAAGGCGGACACATTTGCTAACACCACGACAGTATGAGGCATTAAAGGCTTTCGCGTTAAAAAGTTGCCCAGGCTTAGCTTGGTTAAGCCATAGTTAAGCCAAGAATGCGTTGCATATTGCGCGGTCTTTTTGCGCGAGGTCTTGGCGGCACTCGATTTTCTCAGCAGCTTTTCCTCCGTGACGTATGGATGGATGGATGTATGGATGGATGGATGGATGGATGGATCAGAGCGCCCCCTTGAAACGAGGCGGTGGCAACCGCCACCATGCTTAGCCGTTCTTTTTTCTTCCTGTTTATTCCTTTCCTTTTTTGTTTTTCTTTTTGTTATCTTTTTATTGTGTTAAATATTCTCACCAAGAATCGCCATCATTTTTACCTACGGTTCTTCCTCCGGCTGTCGTGACGTCATGTCACGTGGTTTGGTGGCTGCCCGGCCGCGCCCAAGGGCTGAACTGAGTGATTGCAATATGCTACGCATAAAAGAACTCGCAGTTACCGCCGCAGGCACGCCGTCCATGTAGAGGCCACCGTGGTTGGACACGATGATTCCAGAGACGCCGTGCTTCACAGCCTCCAGGGCGTCGTCGGCTGCAGTGCGATGGAATAACGAAGGACAATATATCGCAAATGCGTCAGAATATGCTTTTCTGTCATAGTAATATGTACAGCAATGGGCCCAAAATTTCCTGCCTAACCAACCCAATTGGTTGCCGCGAGAGAACCTAGAACACATCAAATTTTGGGGATCAGCTGCAGAATATTGCTGACGGTGGCTGGTTGGCAGGGCAGTTACTCTTTAATGCGCAGCATTTGTTCTCCAGTTATTGCTCTTTTTTTTAGCATGCTGCGCAACTTTTGATCCATCAATATTCCAATCTGCTGTAAGGCAAGGTCCTTTGGTGGTTCGAATCCCATCGTGCACAAATATTTTTTTTCTGGTCTGACTAGATAAAGCGTGACAATCTTCTGCTGACAACCTTCTGTCGAAGGCTTTCACCTCAAAATATCACGGGCATGGATTTTGCAAGTGATCCCCAGAGAGGAACCTATAGGAGGCAGGTGGGCCACCTAGGCCACGTGACCATGCGGCGTCATCAAAACCTGTCCACCGTGGGAGATAGCAGTTAAATTAATGGTTGACTGCTCGGGAAGAGCAACCCGAGTCGCACAAGGCCCACCGCTGGGAGCACCTGCCATTGTAAGGCTGTGGCGCATCGTTTAACCGCTGCACTACTGCGTACAGAAGGGGTATCTGGACTCCCAGGGATCTATGAATATGAAGTAAACGACAGCCTTGTGCACATATGGTAATTAACCAATTACATATCGCGTCACGCCCTTAAGGCGGATATTAAGTGTCCCACATGTTTTTTTTTCCTTTTGAGGGGGACAAAAAGCTGTACACACAGCTTGACTCCTCAGGTGGGACTCCTGCGTGTGCAGTTACAAAGGATTTTTTACCGCTACCTATTGTGTTTCTTTATGCGCTATAGCGAACTATTACCTGAGTTTTCAGCTGCTTAACAGCAAGAAATAAATTTTGGCGATCAAAGCGTTAACTTTTGCTCTGTTCTCGTGCTCTGCCGCCCCAAAATCACGTTTAACATTCTTCTGAAGGAATGTTAGCAGATGTCTCCGCGCTTCGGTGTCACTACTTTATAAAAAAGAAGCTGCGTCGAGGCTGGGAATCGAACCACGGCCTTTGGCATTTGAAGTGGAGACGCTACCACTCCGCCACGAACTTTTTTTCTTTCTTTATTGCCTGTCTTTGGCTCACGACATTGCACAACAAAAATACACATAACGTTATATACATACGACACTGTCGTGGTCAGCCAGCACGAGACTGGCTTCGTCAGCTTAAAAGTTCCGCGACATACACAACGGCTCTAGTCTTGAGAGCCACTCGGGAGGCTCCGCAGCTGCTTTTTGGATTGCAAGAAACCAGTCCATGCTTTCCCGAAAATAAATTCGGGCCGGTCGTGCGTCTTTGTCACAATGGTAGCCTGCCATTCTGGAGCGCCATATACAGTGGAGGCCCAAGAGCATTATGAGATCAAAAGGTGCCCCATCCTCATTATCAGTGCTTAAATAGCGAATTCCGTGCGCGTCAAGTGGTAGCTCTTTCTTTATGGTCCTTTGTAACACGTCCCAAAAATAAACCCCTTCCCAGCAATGCAAAAAAACATGGTCTATTGTTTCAGGCTGTTTACAAATTAAGCAGTTCGATCCCCACGGTAAAAAGAAATCCTTTCCCTCTAGAAACTTTTTAACTGGTAACGTCCCGGTGTGTAACTTAAAAAAGAAAGTCTTTACTCCTGGTGGCACCTGCATTTTCTTCACTCTTTTTATTCTCTAGATGCGCCTTTATTCGTTCGTGGCGGAGTGAAAACACTCCGCCACGAACGCTTTCTTTTTCTTTATTGCATTTTCACAACGGGTACAAAGAAGAAAAAGTTTGTGCATGAATAAAGGCGCATCTAGAGAATGCATGGGTCTCATAAATAAAATAAAATAAATAAAAAATAAAAAAGGTAAAATTAAACAGAAAAGCGAAAAATAAACTAAAAATAAAACATGACAAACAAAAATAAACACACAGTGCGACAGGAAACGCTTTCGCCTTACAGCACTTTAGAGAGCCATAGTGCCCCTTGAATGTTTGAGTGAAAGGACGGCGCCAGTAGGGAACACTATACACTCCGGGAGCGTGGAGGTTGAGAATTCTAGTTTACATAATATGATCGTATCCAAGCAGCTGCAGTGGCAACACCATATCTTTTCAGAATTTAGAGAGAACTGTAAAAAAAGAATGGTGAGCTTAGTGAACCCAGGACGAAAAACTAGAATTAAACTTGCCGAATACTCAAATCATCAAGCCTATAGTACAAGACAAACTGAAGTGAGGAACTGGTTGCTTAGAGCATATACTGGAGCCTCAAATTATGCTCCATGATGTCAAAAATAAAGAAATCAAGCAGAAATATGGCTAATGATAGAACGTTTATTACGGCAGTGTAGAGAGCCACATTACTAATCGATGAATTCATAGGTATATATTGCCGCCGCGGTGGCTCAGCGGTTATGGTGCTCGGCTGCTGACCCAAAAGACGCGGGTTCGATCCCGGCCGCGGCGGCTGGAATTTCTTTGGAGGAGAAATTCTAGAGGCCCGTGTACTGTGCGATGTCAGTGCACGTTAAAGAACCCCAGGTGGTCGAAATTTCCGGAGCCCTTCACTACGGCGTCTCTCATAGCCTCAGTCGCTTTGGGACGTTAAACCCCATAAACCAAACCAAACCATAGGTATATATTGCCACGAATCTCTGTAGCGTTTGTTTGTTGTGTTTATTTGTTCACGCTTCAAGGCTGCCGGCACGCCGCTTTATTACTTCGTTTGTGACGCAAGACGTGCCTAGAATCATCTCGATTGATCGCATCCGGACGGAGCCTATTCTAGTTTGCGCCAGAATGTTCTAGTAACTTCTAAAGCTTTATCTCGAAGGTTCGCTATCAGCTTTAAAAAGAGCACGGCCGACAGCGGCGGTCATTCTGTTCGACGACCGCCGAGCACGCTTGTTGCTACGCCGCCGCCGTGTGATTCAGTTCTTTGCGGCGCAAGTCAGCCCGAATAAAGAGTTCCGTTTCGAAGACATCCTCGTAGTTTTCCTTTTCGCCGGACTGCAGTCACCACTACGTGACATCTGGTGGAGGTGCTAACGAATGTCCCTGTCGCCCTCACCCCCTGGGAGCCGTCAGAGCAGCCCGAGCCGTCTCGAAGAAGATCCCGCGAAAGCCGCAGAAGCCGTCCCCCCGCAGGCGAAGGGCGAAGCAGTCGTCGTTTCCAGAGGTGTCCACAAGAATTCGGACTGCTACCGGACCGCACGCGAACGAAGAAGGACCCCCCAATTTCGACTTCAACCATGACTACGACACCAGCCCCCATTATTTTACACCAGCCCCGACTGCCGCCCACGTTCAACGCTTCACCGGGCGAGGATCCCGAGGAATGGTTGGAACAGTTGGAGCGTGTCGCCGTGTTCAACAGTTGGGACGACCAGACTAGGCTGAGCCATGTTTTCTTCGCCTTGGAAGAACCAGCGAGAATCTGGTTCGAAAACAACGAAGCTTCTCTAGCGACGTGGGAATTATTCAAACGGGAGTTCCTGAAGGCCTTCACGAGCATCATCAGGAAAGAAAGAGCTCAGCTGCTCCTACAGTCACGCATCCAACACCCGAACTAGTCAGTGACGGCATATGTAGAAGATATGAAGCACCTTTTTCGACAAGTCGATCCTAACCTGGCGGAGGAGAAGAAGGTGGAGCTTCTGATGCACGGTGCTAAAGAGGCACTTTTCGGCGGTCTCACGCGCAATCCACCGACGACGGTTGCGGAATTCACCACTGACGCAGCCGCCATTGAGAAAACCTTGGAAGCACGAGCCCGTCATTTTCCTCGACAGCCCCAGGTAACCTCGTCTGTCCTCTCGGATGGCACAGCATTCGGAGGCCACCTGCGGGATGTTATCCGCGAAATTGTACGGGAAGAGCTGCGTCGCCTGCTACCATCTCCCAACCAGCCTCAAGTAGCGACCCTTGAGGAAATCGTACGCGAAGAAGGGCAGCATGCGCTTGGCACCCCGTCATCTTCGCCTCCTGCTGAAGCTCCAGCATTAGCCTACGCGGCTGCAATACGCAGTGCTCAGCCCCAACGCGGGAGCCGAAGTCCGCCTCTTCGACGTGAACCAGCTGTTCCCGAACGCCGCCTCCCTGCCCCCTCCCGCCCAGTTTACGAACGACGCCCGAGCCCCAGGAAGTGCGACGCCTGGAGGACTTCCAACAACCGTCCGCTGTGCTTCCATTGCGGCGAAGCCGGTCATGTACTTCGCCACTGCCCTTACAGGCGCATCGGCCTGCGAGGTTTTGCCATCGACGCTGCACGACCGCTCCCCGGCCAGGGAGCACGGGAAATCGATGACTACCTGCGTAGAGGGGAGTACGCGTCGTCAAGCCGTCTTTCCCGCTCCCCTTCGCCGTCCACCGCACGTTTTTCATCACCGGACCGCAGCTACGCCGCGGCGGTCAGAGGAAGGTCCCCTAGCCCCCGTAGGGGAAACTAACCAAAGCAACCTGTGGAGGTCAGGTTGCTTGCCGAGGAAACGACGAAGATCCTCCAGCAACCACGCCCTATGAAGACGCCGCACCTACTATGCCGACGACGCGTACAACAACCTCGACCACGACGCGAACTGCCTTCAAAACTACGCCGCCATCAAGAAAAGCTCCGACCACACGCCCCACCCACGATTCACATACCCGACGAAGCCGTAACCCGACGCCGAGAACGACGTGCAACTCCAGAGCCAGGACATTCGATTTAGAAGTGGTTTTCGACGGCCGGAAAGTCACCGCTCTAGTCGACACAGGAGCCGATTATTCAGTGATGAGCGGACCATTCGCTGCGCAGCTGAGGAAAGTAATGACCGCTTGGGACGGCCCACAAATTCGCACCGCAGGGGGCCATCTCATTACGCCATCAGGACGATGCACAGCGCGAGGGACTCTCAAGGGACATACCTATCCCGTGACCTTCGTAGTGCGACGGAAGTGTTCCCGCGAAGTGATCTTGGGCATGGATTTCCTTAATGAGCATCAGGCGATCATCGACCTACCATCCAAGATGATCACACTTTCCACGAACGAGGCCATCCCATCGATGAGAACCCCAGAACATCACGTTGCGCTTAGTGTCATGGGGGAACAAGTGAGTGTCCCACCCCGCTCAAGCGTCATCATCACCGTAGGCGCCACGGAAGCGCATAACACTGAAGCCATTATCGAGAGGAACATGCAGTTGCTTCTCGACCGAGGAATCAGCATCGCAAGAGGCATCGCACATTTCCGCAAAGGACAAGCCGAAGTACTGCTGACTAACTTCAGCGAAGAATACCGGCACGTTACCAGAGGAACGACGATTGCATTCCTCGCCGAAATATCCGACGTATACGAGTCTTCTTCGCGCTCTCCGACCCATCTGTAGAAGATTCGCCTGACCAAGAGAACTCGCCCACTTTCGACATAAACCCAGCCCTGCCCCGGAATAGACAAGACCAGATCCGCACTCTCCTTCGAAGCTACAGGGAGTGCTTCTCGTCATCGCCGAAGGTCCGACAAACGCCGACTGCCAAGCATCGCATTATAACCGACCAGCACGCCCGACCTCTCCGCCAGAGCCCCTACCGGGTGTCGCCGCGAGAACGACAAGCCATCCGGAACCAAGTGGAAGAAATGCTGCACGACGACGTTATTCAGCCTTCAAAGAGCCCCTGGGCGGCACCTGTTGTTCTAGTGAGAAAGAAAGACGGTGCACTTCGATTCTGCGTGGATTACCGGCGCTTGAACAACATCACAAAGAAGGACGTCTACCCCCTCCCTCGCATCGACGACACACTGGACCGGCTCTGCAACGCCAGATATTTCTCACCGATGGACCTCAAGAGCGGCTACTGGCAAATTGAGGTCGATGAAAGAGATCGCGATAAGACCGCATTCATCACTCCAGATGGCCTCTTCGAGTTCAAGGTGATGCCGTGTGGTCTCTGTTCCGCACCAGCGACATTTCAACGAGTAATGGATACAGTGCTGGCAGGCCTGAAGTGGCAGATTTGTCTGGTATATTTAGATGACGTCGTTGTCTTCGCCTCGAGCTTTGAGGAGCACCTGAAAAGGCTTCGAACAGTACTAGACGCAATCAAATCGTCCGGGCTAACCTTGAAAGCAGAGAAGTGCCACTTTGTCTATGAAGAGCTGCTGTTTCTAGGCCACATTGTTAGCAAGGAGGGAGTACGCCCAGACCCGCAGAAAACAGCTGCTATCGCAATGTTTCCGCCAAAGGCCGATAAGAAAGGTGTGCGCAGATTCCTCGGACTGTGCGCGTATTACCGACGTTTCGTCAAAAACTTTTCGCGCATTGCCGAGCCACGGACCCACCTGACAAAGGCAGATGTGCCATTTAAATGGGAAGCGCCGCAAATAGAAGCCTTGAAGGAACTTCAGCGCCGTTTACAGACGCCACCGATCCTCGCGCACTCTGATGAAAACGCCGAGACTGAAATTCATACTGACGCAAGTAGTGTGGGCCTAGTTATCCTCGTTCATAAAATTGACGGAGTGGAGAAGGTCATTGCGTACGCTAGCCGTTCCCTGTCCAAAGCCGAAGCTAATTATTCGACAACTGAGAAGGAGTGCCTTGCCATCATCTGGGCTACGTCGAAATAGACGATATGCGAAATGCGCAACGCCATCTCTCGGCGCTCCGAGAACTAAGTCCTCCATGCCTAGCTATTTCATGTCTCAGATCCAGCCTGGCGAAATCGTGTCTACATGTTCTCAAGGATAGTTTCGAAGCCCAAGTTTCCAGATTAGTAAGTGCCGGCTACCCTGATAATGTTGGTACGGTACAGAAAACGAAACCGCGGCCCTGCGTTGGGTTAAAACGGCTGCGCTTCGTTTGAAAAGTGGAATGACGATGCGCTCTTGCGCTATGCTGTCCACTATGCAAAGAAACTACGATGCGTACCAGAACTAGGTGCGTTCCAGCTTTTCGCTTTTCTATTTTTTCTTTACTCTGTCCCAACGTTTTAGTAACAGCAAATGCCATGTGAGGTATCGTGTGTCAGCAAGCCATTCAGTGCACAGCTCGCGCTTTCTGCGCTGATTTTTCACAAAGCTTTCTAGGTGATTTGCGTCTACATTAAGATACGGACCACATCCTTTGTTGCCTCTGATCAATATTAGAAGACGATTTAGTGCATTTAATAACTCTCTGGTTGGGCGTGAATATATGTAGACGCATACTTGAACAACGTAACAGAGAAGGTAATTTTTTTGAGCGAGCCTACGCCTGTGTTCCTCAAGCGTGTATTCCAGTCACGAAGAAGCACGTTCATTAATGTGCAGGTAAATCGCGGCCATGGGCACTCAGTGCGCTCCATCTAAAAACCTCGATTGCTCATGCCGTGGCGTACTAAGCGCACTCGAAGAACCACACGCACATTACTGCTTTTGTTACGTGTTCAATTAAGTTTTTCCCGTGTTCTATTAGTTTTGGAAGGGCTAGCAATCTCTCTGGACCATGGGGTTGTTGCAAGATCCCACACATTGTTTTCTTATAATGTCGTACGTGATAGCGCCCGCATATGTTATGCGCGTTAACGCGTCTTTGTGAGGCAATACATCCTACGTATAAAAACTGAGGTGCGAATGCTTTATTTTTTGAGGATTCCTATACATTCGATATCTCCGGCGGCGAAAGTCTGAAAAAAAAAGCTACTTTATTGTGAAGGCGGGACGCATTTCCAAGCTAGAAAGTACGTGCAACATTGTACTGAAAACTCTTCAGGCCATCAGATTTTATCGTTGTGGCAAGCTGCAACAGCTTGCTTCGCAACAAAGAAATTTGTGTAGGTTTGGGAGGAAGCGAATTAAGTGTCGGAGGCAACCGAACATGCGAATTTCACCCCCGCATACACAGCTTGACCAGCGTATCGAGTCCGTGCAGGCACCTACAGCTGTACGCTCTTTCTCTAATCAAGCCGCCGCGGTAGCTAAGTGCTTGTCTGAAAAAAAAAAAAAAAAACTGCGTCTTTGCTTACAATATATTGAATTATATGTGCCCACTTTACTCTTGTTAATATCGACTGACAACATCGCAATACTCGCTTCAACTTCGTCTTAAGCAAGACGCGGTTTCAACGAATTGCGGCGAAAACCAGTCGGTGCCGGGCTCTGACACGGTGACGTTGAAAACCGCGGATGTGCATTGTACATTGCACTAAAGGAATCACATTACGCAGCTGGTCGAGGGTCCTATGTGAATATACTGCAATGCACGAAGCTCCTGGCGTCGGCGCGAACGAAAGTTCACACTGTCACAGAAGTTTGTCAAGACATCTGTGCACTCAGCGCAAAATAACCGCTCGCTACCCCACCAGATGAAATCGCGTCCACATGGGAATGAAATAGCCGTGATAATGCGTGATGCTTGAACTGGTGCTTTAATGCGCGAATTAAAATGACAGTGGCACAGAGTTCGACTTGCCAACACACTTCCCAGTGCCGATTCTGGCTACCATCAACGCCAGACTTCAAGCGAAGCTCAGGACGCGGTAGGAGGAAGTTGGCGCTTACTACCTACCTACATTTGGTAAAAGATCAGCAGTGAAAACAACGCAGCAGCTGAAGCTTGCCTGCTGAAATTTGACACGCAAGATTCAAGACAGCTATACCGATATCAAGAATGCACGCATAGCAAACGATGCACCAGCTCGACGAGCTCGCCCGAATCAAGATGGAAGCCGGAAGTTGTGGGCACGGTATTGCCAGACCACCGAGCAATTTCGCATATCGTCTATTCCGCCCCTACCTGTACGGACGACCGTTCAAGGTGGTCAGCGATCACCACGCACTGTGCTGGCTCGCCAGTTTGAAGGACCCCTCCGGCCGCCTCGCTCGATGGAGCCCACGGCTCCAGGAGTTTGATGTAACCATCGTTTACAAGTCCGGACGCAGGCACTCTGACGCCGACTGCCTGTCACGAGCCCCTGTAGATGCACCGCCGCCGGACGACGATGAGGACGCCTTCCTGGGACCCATCACCTCCAGCTCATTTGTACAACAGCAACGCGCGGACCCCGATATAAAATACCTCATCGAATACTTGGAAGGCAAGGTTTCTTCACCCCCCTCCTCGTTCAAGAGAGGATTGTCTTCGTTCTGTTTACAGAACGATGTCCTCGTGAAGAAGAACTTTGCAGCGAACAAGACAGCCTACCTCCTTGTACCTGCAAGTCTGCGCGGAGTAGTTCTTAGGCCTCACACGACGAGGCGACAGCTGGACATCTCGGGTTTTCTCGCACCCTCCGCCGCATTCAAGACAAGTATTACTGGCCCCGACTGTCTGCCGATGTCGCACATTATGTGAAAACCTGCCGAGATTGTCAGCAAGGAAAGACCCCTCCAACCCGACCAGCAGGATTTGTGAATCCCATTGAACCCCACTCAAGGCCTTTCAGCAGATCGGCATGAACTTGCTTGGCCCTTTGACGAAATCAACATCTGGAAATAAGTGGATCATTATAGCGACCGACTACCTGACCCGCTACGCCGAGGCAAAACCCCTACCGAACGGAACAGCAGCAGAAGTCGCCAAATTTTTCGTGGAGAACATTCTTCTGCGACACGGCGCCCCCGATGTGCTCATCACTGACAGAGGAACAGCATTCACAGCGGAACTGACGCAAGCCATCCTCCATTACAGCCAAACCAGCCACCGGAGAACAACTGCATACCACCCGCAGACGAACGGACTGACCGAGCGCCTCCACAAGACCATCGCCGATATGCTCGCCATGTATGTCGATGCCGAACAAAAGACCTGGAACGTAATCTTGCCTTACGTAGTCTTCGCCTACAACACCACAGTGCAGGAGACCACCCAGATGACGCCTTTTAGGCTCGTCCATGGCAGAGAGGCCACGACCACGCTGGACGCCATGGTGCCGAACGTTACCGAGGAAGATAACGTCGACGTCGCCGCCTGCCTACAACGCGCAGAAGAAGCCCGAAGACTTGCCCGATTAAGGATCAAAGACCAGCAGCGGACCGGCGTCACACGCTACAACCTACGAAGACGCAACGCGGAATACAAGCCAGGAGACCGCGTCTGGGTTTGGACGCCCATTCGCCGCCGAGGATTGAGTGAAAAGCTTTTGCGACGCTATTTCGGCCTGTGCAAGGTTCTTCGTCGGCTAGGTGAATTGGACTATGAAGTCGTCCCTGACCAAATGACTGCATCCCAGCGACGCCGCGTACGACCCGAAGTAGTCCATGTCGTACGCCTAAAGCCCTATCATGCACGCTAAAGAACGCCGTGTTTCCACATTCGGTGTTTATTTTTGCACAATCCGTTTTTGATTGTTGATAGCCGTATTATGTTCTAAAGCATCGAGTCGATGCTTCTTTGAGAGAGGAGTAATGCCGCGAATCTTTGTAGGGTTTGTTGTGTTTATTTGTTCATGCTTCAAGGCTGCCGGCACGCCGCTTTATTTATTTATTTATTTATTTATTTAATACTGCAGAGTCGCTCGACTCCAAGCAGGCATGAGCACGGGCATGAGCACAGATACAAATAAAAGACACAATATATGCACAAACTTCATATGCACAAACTTGCGTCACAAACTTGTGACGCAAGACGCGCCTAGAATTATCTCGATTGATCGCATCCGGACGGAGCCGATTCTAGTTTGCGCCAGACTGTTCTAGTAACTTCTAAAACTTTATCTTGAAGGTTCGCTATCAGCTTTAAAAAAAATGGCTGTGGCTCAACTTGGTTAAGCCGGGAAATCGCGAGAGCAATACCCATGGCTACGCCCTCGCTCACATGATAGCCGTGCTGTTGTGGTGCTTGTGTGAAACTTGTTTTATACCTTGGTGCTGCTGTGGTGATCACTTGGCTATTCTATGCACAACTAGTAGTGAAACTATAATCGCTGCGGCTGTGAGAATATACTTGATTGCTGGTGATGTTAATGCAGACTGTAGAACTGCTGTTCCTGCACTGGCTACAACGGCATGCTTGGCACTCATGGTAAGTGTCCTGGTAAATCCAAGGTACACACTAGTCACACAAGAAGACACATTGTTACAGTGGTTAATCGGTTTTATTCAAGCCAATAAACACACTTCGGTGGTCCGTGAAGAAGTGACTCTTCACTTGTACCTCTCTTATTGAATACCGGTCTGCGTTTCTGTAGGCGACCAAGTCAAAGCTGCTACCCCATTTAGTAGTTGATTTTGGCTGCTGAGGGCATAGCTGGAGGTAGTATTTTTCGTCCAAGGCCTCGATGAATTTGGGGTCTCTTCTTGGGTCCTTGTTGAAATCACCAGTGCATATGAGCATTCTTTTATCGGTGCGCTTCGGCAGGCCGTTTTGAAGGGTTTTGAGTACAGCATCGTCTCCTGTTTGCGGTGAGATGTAGACACCAGCCACAACTAAGTCCAAAGCATTAACTTCAACACACACTGCTTCCCCATATTCGGTAGGCACTGGGGGTGTCACTACGGTTGCTTCCAAGGGTTGCCTTACGTATATGCATACCCTTGCGTTTCTACTTTGGTTATCGCGCCTAGCCCCCTCCGACAAAGTTGAACCCTGGTATGCAGATGGGAGTATCCCCAGAGCACCCTGTCTCAGTGAATACTAGCACATGAGCTGACATTAAGAGTGTATCTGTGGCTATGTCGTGTTGATGCGCAGCAAGGGTTCTCACGTTCAATGTGACAACCGTGACCTCACTGTTGGCGATTAAGTCTTCACAACGACTGAACGCAGTGACCAACCAATGGTTTTCTAGCCTTTCAAATTCTGCCGCGAGAAACTTGTTGGGATTAGGCCCCTTATGGGTGAACTGTCTGCATCCATCCTTGTTTGTAAGATATAAGATATATAATTTGTGGGGGTGGTTGGATGCATACTCGTAGAGGACTGCATCGAAGGTTCCACCTTGCGACTTGTGTATGGTCATTGCACTGGCAGGTATTAGTGGAAACTGCGTCCGCTTCACCGACATATGTTTGACCAGCTTTCCTTTCAATTGGAACTGCCCCGTGGTCGTGGCCGCCGCGATCTGCTCCGGCGGCGGCGCGCGCCGTTGCTCAAAAGCGCGCTTCGATCGCGGAGGCCACGCCGTGGTGGCACCGCCGCGGCTTGCGACGGCGCGAGTCGGTAGCCCTTCTCTTCAGCGTGACGTCACAAAGCACCTGTTGCGCTCCTAGCGGAGAGCTCAGTCGTTAGGCGCCGGTGGTGGCACCGCCGCGCCACGGCAAAGGCTGAAAGTGCAAGTAGTAAAGCTTTCGCTTTAAAAGAGCACGGCCGACAGCGGGGGTCATTCTGTTCGACGACCGCCGAGCACGCTTGTTGCTACGCCGCCGACGAGTGATTCAGTTCTTAGCGGGCGCAAGTCAGCCCGAATAAAGAGTTCCGTTTCGAAGACATCCTCGTAGTTTTCCTTTTCGCCGGACTGCAGTCACCACTACGTGACAATATTATTGCTGTATTTGGTTGGTTTATGGGGTTTAACGTCCCAAAGCGACTCAGGCTATGAGGGACGCCGTACTGAAGGGCTCCGGAAATTTCGACCACGTGGGGTTCTTTAACGTGCACTGACATCGCGCAGTACACGGGCCTCTAGAATTTCGCCTCCATCAAAATTCGACAGCAAAGGCTGGGATCGAATCCTTGTCTTTCGGGCCAGCAGCCGGGCGCCATAACCACTGAGCCACCGCGGCGGCTGCCAACGCAGATGCTGCGGGCGCCTTGACGAAGCCCTATAGAAGGTGGGCGTACACAACGTACACAACGTTTGCGCTGGAGCAAGAAAAATTTAAGAAGGTGGGGGGTTTTTAATTGGGGGCGACAAATACGTTCTCCCCAACTAACCGCGGCTGACACAGTTGAAAGCCGCCGGGACCTCACCCCGTTATCGCGTACGTTACCGAGCGCACGCCGACCACGGCGGGTCTTGCTGTGAGGGAACAAAGGAACGACACACTGGCCGGCACGAACAAGGCGTTTATTGCTACCACAACAATAACGCCAGCTAGCAACAAAATGCGCTAAGGAATCGAGGACGTCGACTCAACAGCACAGTTACTAGCGAATGTTCGCCCACACTAAGGCAGGGGGTACTCCGCAGCCGTACGGGACGAGATGCGGTAGAACGTTTCTCGCGACGATGCTTCGCCATTTGCGCCGACCCGCCGGCGAAGAAGCGGAACCTCGCGCCGAAGAGTCCATCCGTGCCGAACTCCCGAGCCGAAGAGGGCCGTCTGCCCCGCGCGCGCAGCACTCACGCCGTCCGAGGCGCTAGCGTCGCTGCGACACCGGAGCCCTCCCTTGTTAGTTAACGTAACTAAGCAAGCTAAGGAGGGTGCCTCGCAGAGAAGCCAACCAAAGGGCAAGACGCGGAGCAAAGTCCCTCCAAAGTAGAAAAAAAGTTCACCCCGCAAAAACTTGTGTTTAAGTTTTTCAGGAACAGTAAATAGGTAGAATACTTAACTGTGGGCAAAAATTGCACAAATGGCTCTTGGATAGGTTATAAATAAAAAGTAATAGAACACGTTTAACAGCGTACGATATCCACATAACAAAAAGGCAGCAAATGGGCGCCAAACAAGGTAATGTGTGCGTACGATAATAACAAAACAAAAGAAATGTCACGGGAACCAAAGTAATCAAGTGAAGACGATGCAACTGCTCACGCAGTGTTTAACTCGAGACAAGATAAGGAAAACTGCAATATAAGAGCAGAATTCACTGTCAATAATAGGAGCCTCTTGTGCATAACTGAGAGTGTTACTCTGCTGCAATAAAGGCTTCGCTTTCCGTAGTGAATGCTGGTAATGTCGGAGCGTGGGTAGTAGAGGCGTCTAGTTTGTTCAATTCTCGTATGGTGACAGGAAAAAAAAAGAATGCTTAAATGCACATGCGTGATAGTATTCGGCTATCTTGTGTTCATGTTCGTGCCGCGTCGGTTGCTACTGAGGAAATCGTGCTTAGTGGTACCGAAAGACGCGAACACAGACGGACGAAGCGCGCATTCGTCCGTCTGTGTTCGCGTCTTTCGGTACCACTTAGCACGATTTCCTGAGTATGGAACACCAACTAGCCCCTGCTCTTGCCTTGTTGTCTGTTGAGACTGAGATCGAAAAATATATTTTGACACATTGATATTATAATTCTTATGCAATAGCTGATGCAAAAAACTTCAATCACGCGTTCTTTGATCGAACTGAGAGTCGCAAAACCTGTAACAGCTGAAAGGATAGTCGGGGGTCAGTAGGCTTAAACCTCGTATGGATCAACTAGACTGCCCTTTTCTGTACTTTTTCTAGTTTCGCTAGGTTAGTAGCTGACTACAGAAACCAAACAGTGCGAGCGTTCTGTACAACAGTTCTTATCAGTGTTTTTGCACGCTAAGAGCTTATAAGAAGCATGTTCAAGCTGGATACAACTTCTCAGGAGAAAGTTTACGTGATGCTGCCGATGACACGTTAGCGATGTGTGCATCCCATCTGAAGTGAGCGGTTAGGCTGACGGCAATCTATTTATGTTGGGAGGCTTCTGTAAGTAGAGTGCCCTGAATGCTGTAAGGGAAGCATGATAGTTCTTTTTTTCTAGTTTGGACATACATACAGATTCTTTTAGAATTAATGGTCACCTGCCAACTCTCCCATCAATTCACTACTGTGTTGAAGCGCAATTAGGGTGGTCATGATTTTTTATTTCTTCGTAGATGATGCAGTCGTCTACATATAACTTCATGTTACAGTTAATTTGGGTGGTTATATATTTAATATAACTTCGACATAGTTGCAGAGTAAGGACAGAGCCTTGCGGAGGTACCGAATTAACAGCGGTTATTCTAGAAGGCATATTTTCTAAGAGTACATTGAAAATGGTTAGAAAAAAACTCTTTAGCTAAGCCTTTAACTTTCACCTGCTCGATCATGCTTTGCAGCTTTGAAATTAATTTGTTATCGCAAACGTAATCAAACGCTTTAGAAAATTCTGATATGAGTTGTACTGCAGGTAACGATGATGAATATGAAGTCATGAACGACTTGAATTAGTCGGCAGGCCAAATATGGTCACACTGGTCATCCTTGCTGTGCGCCACCAATCGGCAACAGAGAAGCGCACTCCGGTCGCATTAAGTGTTTTGCACAGCAGAATGTCCTAGCACATTTTGGCAGAAATGTGATGATTTGCGGTGCTGCTCCTTTAGCAAGTGGGTTCATGCATTTTATCCGAGAGACCCACCCTATTGAAAAATCCGGTATCGCGGCAAACCGGATTTTACCGGAACATATCGGTTTCATACCGGTCCGGTATCACTCTCATACCGGCGAGACCCGTCCGGTTTGATGGCTATACCGGTTCATACCGGTCCGGTATCGATCCCAAACCGGACAGACCGCTCCGGTACGGAGCTCATACCGGACAGTCCATTCCCGGTTCGAAGCTCAAACTGGACAGACCAGTCCGGTACGGAGCTCAAACCGGACAGACTAGTCCGGTACGGAGCTCAAACCGGACATACCAGCCTGTATTCAGAGCGATATGTGCCGCGGTTTTGGTGCTTGGTCTGCAGATTGACTGTTGTACGCCAGCAGATAATTTTTAGGGGAAAGGTGGGGGCAGCGCGCGCATAAGTGCGATAATCAACACATACACGGTTTTGTTGAAAGGGCTAGGAAAAGAAAAGGGGTAAGCGTGAGCTTCGCAGTGGCAAAACATGCAGTTTGTGCATGATTTGGTGATTTGAGGGCAACCGCCATATTGGCTTCCCGTGCAGCACCCTGACAAAGTCAAGGCGGCTGTGTGCGGGCACACGGCTAGTATATATCCGCCAGCAGCCTTCGTGAGTCCTGCGCAGATTACTCTGGATTTCACAGTGCAGAACTTCACGACTGGCTGATAAACATGGCGAGCCTCCGGTGACTGCGCCAGAGGCTCCAAAAGGTTTGTTACTGTCGCGTTCATTGCAGCAGCTGTTCGCTAGCGGCAGTCTGTAGCGACGCATCGATGAAGAAAGAAAATTCTTGGTTTTCGTGCAGGAATTCTTTGCACTTCTTCTTCGTCAAGTGATTGCCCATTGATAACGCAACTTGTCCAAGTGCCATCCCGAGCGGCCCCACCCTTCACTTTATCAGGAAGGCATACTAATCACAAATCGCCCAGAATATTTCTATCGACGAACAAGATATCAACGGAGCCGGCAGCTTGCGGTGTTCCCTTAAGGGCGACGCTTCGTGCTAGCTAGAAGATACAGCGCTCGAGAGAACAAAATAAAAACAAAAACCACCTGTAGAAACCTTACACGAGTAACCCGTCTTTACGCAAATTTTTTAAAGCTTTTTTTTTCTCTCATCACCGCCTTCTCTGCTTTTCCTGGGTCCGTCACAACAAAAAAACCTGCGCATTCCTGGTCTTTCTATCGGGCTTTGTTCCTTCCCCTTGGGCTCCTCTGTGTCTGTCAACCCACGACCGAACATTTTAAGCCGCCCTCCCGACCACGCTTCCCGCGACTTCCATGAAGTGGCGAGGAGGTTCCGATTCTACTTGTTCACTGTCCCCGGCCGCTTCGCGGTGACTTTTTGCAAAAGTGCCCCCCCCCCCCCCCCGCCTTTCCTGCGTTTCTTTGGAACAGGTTTTTACTTCTCTCCTGCGGCTGGGTTGAGTGTCAAGCGATGAAGGTAGCTGGGAAAACACGCTGGCACTCGCTCGTTGGCGTTGAATTTGTGTTATACAATTTTTTGCGACTTTCTTCGTGTTGCCTTGATCAATCCATGATCAAAGATGACATCGCCTTTCATGCGTACGTCCAGTGCAAATATGGTGGAACCCTATCATCCTTGTCTCAGTGATGAATGACTTCGCTCCGAAAGACGTGAGTGGTGAACATTTGACCGGTGGAGGCCGGTGGTGAACATTTGACCGGTGGAAGGCGGATTTTGTGACGGCGACGTCGTGCTGCTAGGACGTAAGTACGCATTTTAAATCACTCTGTTCTTTAAGTACTGCCTCCGTCTCGGTTATATGCTCGGCGTCAACAGAAACGTTCTAACTGTTCAGTGTCTTTTTAACTAAAACTTTGTAGACTGCACAGCGTAGAGGGACGAAATAGCGCAAAATTTTCTTTCAGTTACATACCGAAATTGCTTGTCCTTCATGATAGCACGACTAAAATTAGTTTTATAGTTTGTATTATTTCTTTACAGAGGCACATGGTGTATACGTGCGAGAGCAATCATTGATAAGCGTCCTGAGGGGGAGCGGCTCAAGACCTTGAACAAACATCACGCATCGCATCAATGCTGCGGTATGTGCCGTAAATAATGGAGGATGACCACGCAAGCATTGCAATCGTCTAAGCAACCTGTTTACACACCAACAATGTTACGACGCAGATTTGCAATACATTATTGATTCAAATATGGAAGGCGGTAGGTGCATTCACGATACTGAGCATTGCCAATGCTCAGGGCCTGGCGTCTTGAGACGCCTGGCTTGTCTGTGGCTTGTCTGGGCCCACGGGGGCCCGCAATTCAGAGCCCCGTTTGAGCTACTGGGGTATGCATTTGTTATTGCATACAGGTCCACCTCGGGAATGGAATTTTTATTCCTTCGGCAACGTGCGCAGCAATTATGGTGGCACCCAAAGATTCGCGTTTCTGTAAAGACGCAGCCTTTGGACGACTCCACAACTCCTGGAAAGGGGCGTTACAGGGCAAGCTTGCCATCGGAACCTGAAGTAAGAAGCCTCCACAGTGGGCAGAAAGCCAATGACCCCTGAAAAGCTACAAGCCATTGGCCGTAAGTTGCATGTCACAGTGCTCAATGCATCATGTTGTGTGTCAGTGCGCAATTAAATGATAAGCTGGGGGCATTATGTACTACCAATCATATTTTCTTTTCTGCAGGTGCTTTTGACTACTTCATTGGCCAGCACCCTGTAGAGACCACAGCGCCGGTAGATCGTCGCAAAGAGTTAAATTATTACCTTAGTGAGCTGGTTCAAGACATGCGGAAAAAATAAACATCTTTTGGAGTTTTTGATGCATTATAATACTCACCAAGCTACCAATACTTTGGTAAAATGTGGGAGCAAATAACACAATGGCACATCGACTGCAATGCGAGTTGCTGATAATCGCAGATTACCAGTTTCTGAGGCTCTGTATATTTCAGCATTTGGCATGTACACTTATGGCCCCAGTTTTTGGGCAGATTTAGTCCAAGTGGGGTATATTTGAAGCATTTTATTCTGCCTTTGTCCTGTGATACAGGGCCCTCCTGTATAATACGGGCCTAGCCTGTTTAATACAGGACTGTCCTGTATTCCGGTATGAATTTTAAACCGGAACCGCATACCGGGTTATTGTACAGGATTTGCGATACCGGAGTATCCTGTACAAAACAGGAGAGTCCTGTATTATACAGGACTGTCCTGTTTTATACAGGATATTCCAGTGATCCGGTATCGCAAATCCTGTACAATAACCCGGTATGCGGTTCCGGTTTAAAATTCATACCGGATTTTTCAGTAGGGCAAAATCTGCGCCAGGTAAGAAGTTGCACTTCAGTGCTGCAATCTTTCGCTCTAGCTTCCAAGCCGCAGTCAAGGTGTTTGCGCACACGCTGGTGCGCTGATGCCGAGTAAGCTTTGTATGTCACTTTCATTTTTTACTTTTTGCTACTTTTTTATCTGGAAACAAAACGAACAGCTATTTCATCCAAAGACAGTTTGAGACATTCTTTCTCATACGCTCACAAACACAGGTGGTTACTTGCAATTAGTGGTGGGCAAATAATCATAATCATCATCATCAGCCTGACTGCGCCCACTGCAGGGCAAAGGCCTCTCCCACGTCCCTCCAAATAACCCTGACCTTTGCCAGCTGCGGCCACCGTATCCCTGCAAACTTCCTAATCTCATCCGCCCACCTAACTCGCTGCCGGCTCCTACTACGCTTGACTTCCCTGGGAATCCACACTCCGTCACCCATAAGAATGAGCGGTTATCCTGCCTTCAATTTACATGCCCTGGCTAAGTACAGTCTTTGTCAAAAGTAACCAGGCTCCATAGTTTGCTTCTCATTCGTATAACAGAGCCCTCACGATTTCTCTAAAGACAAAAAAGTTATTTGAAGGCGAGAACAGGGGTTCTTCTTACCATACAGAGATTTAGAGCTTGAGGACTGGCATAATAGCTTTAATATACGACTGAGATGAAAAACATGCAGCCTGTTTACTTTTGACAAAGACTGTACATTTCTTCCTCATGATTACGACCAGGATGCCATCAACCCGCGTTTGTTCCCTCGGCCTCTCTGCCTGCTTCTGGTCTGTGAATGTTCAGCACTAAATATAGCGCGCTTAAATGTTATTTCGAGAGATAAACTTAGCGGCTGAAAGGCAAAAACCATTTAAAATGAGACTGAAGTATATTAGAAAACTGAATGTCGTGAAGAAGCTTACGTTATTTACCCGAATGCAATGCGAGGGCCGAATTTGAGTGCGCGAAAAACACACACAACAAAAGCGCAGATAAACGTAACGCAAGCGTCGCTTCTGCGGCTGCAAAAGAAGAAACAGAAAGAAAGCACACGAATGTAATGCGATGAACGAGACCGCAGTTTACGGAAAGTTGGGCAGGAGCTTAGAAGAAAAGTGCCTCAAAATTTGGCTTTCCTCTGCCTTGTCTTCAAGGGAAGGCGGGGCCATGCCTTAACAAAGCACGACAGTGGCCACTACTCTTAGCGCACGAAGGTGTCACACGCCCTTTATTTTTCGAGAGATCTGCGCAAGGTACTCCCTTCTAAATTCCACGGAAGGCCGTCACCGCGTCGACCGTACGCTTTGGAGGCCTCGCCATGAAAACGAAACATGTCCCTGTCACTCCATCCAGCGGAGAGTCATGCTTATAGAAAGGGAAATGAAAATTGAAAATTGGTTTTCGAGGAAAGGAAATGACGCAGTAACTGTCACGAATATCTCGTTGGATACCCGAACCGCGCCGCAGGGGAAGGGATAAATGAGGGAGTGAGAGGGTTCACCTTAAGAGGACAACGCAGCGAGCTATGGAAAGAAATATGATAGGTGTAATGTTAAGAGATCGGAAGAGGGCGGAGTGGGTGAGGGAAGAAATGTTAATGCTAGCGTCGTCGAAATCAAGCGGAAGAAGTGGGCTTGGGCAGGGCATGTAATGCAAAGGAAAGATAACCGCTGGTCCTTGAGGGTAACGGAGTGGATTCCAAGAGAAAGCAAACGTAGTAAAGGGCGGCAGAAAGTTAGACGGAGGGACGAAATTAAGAAGTTTGCAGGGACACGGTGGGCGCAGCTGGCAAAGGACACGGTTAATTGGAGATACATGGGAGAGGCCATTGCCCTGCAGTGGGAGTAATGAGGCTTATGATGAAGATGATGGGAGAAGGAAGAAGAGGTGCCGTAGCGGAGGTCTACGGAATAATTTCGACTGCCTGGGGATCTTTAACGTGCACTTATATCACACAGCAGACAGGCGCCTTGTGCGTTCCGCCTCCATCGAAACGCGGCCGCCACGGCCGGCTTGGAACCCGGATACTCTGGCTTAGTAGACGACGAGCGCGCTGACCACTGAGCCACCGCGGCGTCGGTGGCCGTTTTCGGCAGCATTTAATTGAGGTGTCGTTTGACTCGTGGAGCCGTGGGAAAAGTTTGCGGCAGCACTTCTGTCCGACATCAACAAAAAATGCGTCACACAAGGAGGAAAGCAGGCAGAGCGCCATTCGGAGTGGAATGGCGGCGCGAAGCGGACTGCTGCCGTTAGCATGCGACATCGGCGGTGGTGCGTTCGTCTGCCGAACTTCAATAGACTTTAATGAAGGCGCTTTCCTCGAGGCGAAGCGTGGAATTCGAGCTCGGTGTAGCGCATCTACTCCGTCTCCAGTGACCAGTACGTTTCTGACTACAGCGCTACTGCTACAATATGTGATGCAGCGTGCCAGTCACTTTATTTCAATATTTCCGGCTCGAAGTGTCCTGTGGTACTGTTTGTGGGTTTCTAAGTGGACAGAGGCCACTAACCACCGCGGGTTCGGGCTTCGCGCGAGCCAAGGGCCCCGATCAGCCGTCACCACACACACCCTGGGACACCGCTGCAGCGCACTCAACCTCCGCAGGGAGGAGAGCGATTCGCCGCAAAGGAATAGGCCTCCAAGTTCACAAAGGAGACGTTTATTCACGTCGTCCTTCAGCAGATACACAAACACTCAGTAGTCACCCCGTCCCGGGGGCGCGCGAGGAGCAAGGCTCCGCTGCGCGCATGAAGCGACTAGAGCAATGCGCGCCGTCAGCACGCCGCTGCAGGAGAATGTCCCCGCGGCCGTGCTGTGATCTCTCTCTCGTGTCGACCGTTGGGCCGGTTGCGAGAGAGAGTGGGCAGTCAACGCAAGGTACGCCTGTCGGAGGTCGCTGGACCCCGCTGGACAGGCTCGAGCCGCTGCAGGTCAGAGGACACGTGCGGGTGAGCTCGAGTATGCACTGGTCCGAACGGCAAAGGCCGGCGCGGACAAAACAGTAGCGTACGCACCTTACGCTGTCTCGGAGGGATCTCTCTCTGGGCCCCGCTCGGACGGTCGCGCCGTGCGCGGCCGCCCAAGCGGGTCCCGAAATCCCGCCAAAAGGCACCAATGGCAAAGGCCGTTGGGGAGCCGGGGCGGAGCTGTGGTCAAATGACAGTGATTAGTCACTTAGCCGCCTCTCCACCGCCTGAGGCGGGAGCAAGGGAAAGAGGAGAAACAACGCGGGAAGCCGGCACAGCCGCGCAAAGGCAACGGCGGAAAGCCAGGATTCCCACATGTTACACGGCATTAAAGCATTTTATTATCGACGTGTAGGATGCATCAACCAATATGCAAATAACTACGGCATACTGTGCCTTTGTCCTTACATAATATGCAATTATAACGGGAGGAGTGGTCTTTTACTTCAAGTTTCTGTAGAAAAATGCCTAACAATATCAGTAAACCTCGTAGTTGGCTTATAAGAAAGGAGGCAGATCCGATTTAGAGATGGTATTACTTTGATATGTTATGGAATGAATTGCAGCGCATGGCTGAGGGTGAAGCCCTCGAAGTAACATGACACGCTTAACAATTAATACCAACAGAATTAAACTGATGTTGAACTGCATTTGAAAGTAATAACTTTTCACGATATTGAATGAGAGCAAGAATATCTGCTCAGCCTATGACTGCACACTCGAACGATAAAAAGGTAATTACAAGAAAAATAACAATAACCTTAAGTGCATTTGCATCAGGCTATGAAGCAGCTTGATAGCGCCTCTCAAAGAAAAGTGTTTATCAGTAGTATCCTACCAGAGCTCTTCGAGGGGGTCGATGCTTTTACGCTAACGAAATATATTGAAATAAAATGATATTTTTATTCTCATTTGAATTTAGATCATGGTTAGCGCAGCTTAATGTGGCAACATGAAGAGAAGAAACTAAAGTAGGGGTAGAAATATTATATTGCCGCGAATCTTTGTAGTGTTTGTTCATTCTTCAAAGCTGCCGGCATCTCGCTTCATCGCTTTGTTTGTGATGCAGGACGCGACCAGATTTATCTCGATTGATCGCATCCAGGCGGAGCCGATTCTACGTTGTGCCAGAATGTTCTAGTAACTTTGCACGCTTTCTCTCGAAAGTTCGCTATCAGCTTTAAACTGAGCACGGCCGAGAGCGGCGGCCATTCTGTTCGACGACCGCCGAGCAGGCCTGTTGCTACGCCGCCTCCGAGTGATCCAGAGCATTGTAGGCGCAAGTCAGCCGAAATAGAAATATTATATTGCCGCGAATCTTTGTAGTGTTTGTTCATTCTTCAAAGCTGCCGGCATCTCGCTTCATCGCTTTGTTTGTGATGCAGGACGCGACCAGATTTATCTCGATTGATCGCATCCAGGCGGAGCCGATTCTACGTTGTGCCAGAATGTTCTAGTAACTTTGCACGCTTTCTCTCGAAAGTTCGCTATCAGCTTTAAACTGAGCACGGCCGAGAGCGGCGGCCATTCTGTTCGACGACCGCCGAGCAGGCCTGTTGCTACGCCGCCTCCGAGTGATCCAGAGCATTGTAGGCGCAAGTCAGCCGAAATAAAGAATTTTGTTTAGAAGCCATTTTTGTTGTATTCCTGCCCTCCTGACTGCAGTCACCACTACGTGACAATATGCTAGCGCAAATAAAGAGGAAAGATTGGAGCTAATTGGACGTTACATGTATAATGGAAAGAAGGGCAACCAGAGCCTGTTAGCGCATTCGAAAAAGAACAAAGGAAATGGTTTCCAAGGGCGGCCGGAGTGAGATTAGAAAATGTGCTGGGACTTGTTGGCATTTAAAAGGAAGAAACAGCGCGAAAATGAACGGACACACCAAGAAACAACACACACACGAGCTGTGCATTATTTGCCATCTTGTGACGCGACCACACTGATTGCCGGTTATCGCTGCAGCAGCCCTGTTACCCACGCTCTCATGTTTTCTATTTAAGCGTATTTTCACCGGAATTAAATTTCAGTTGTGAGTCAGCGCTCGTGTGTGTGGTTTCTTCGTGTGTCCGTGTTTTTTTCGCGCTGTTTCTTCGTTTTAAATGCATTACCAACTAGCCTGGAACCTTGCTCTTCTGGACTTCCTGGCACACGGCAGCGCTTTGAGATATCTCCGGGAGAGGCCTTTGTACCGCAGTGCAGTAGACGCGACACGGCTGACGGTGACGGCTGTCGCTGAGAACATGCTGCCAATTGCAGACGACAATGCTCACAAATTATTGTCGTGAAATTGCATTGTAGTGGTTTGATACTTGAACAAAAAGGTCGCGCAAAAAAAAAAGACGGCCACAGGAGGAAGACACCACAAACACGAACGCTACTAACAACTGGCTTTATTTTTCGGAACAGTTAACAATGTACAGGGTGTCCACGCTAACTTTAGCCAAGGGTTAAAAAATAAAATATTTGAGGTAGGCCAGGGAAACCACTTGCATACATCTAACAACCGGCTTGCGCATCATAGGCATTTTTTTGTTTTGCATTTAATTAATTAGCAATTAAGCTAATTTTTCTAAATGCGTAAATATTGACATTGACAGAAAATGTGAATAGCAAAGTTGGAGAGCACCTTTAGAAACCTCCATTCCATTTATTTGCGGTAAAGAAAACCTCACGTGTATCTTTTTTCCGAGCTCCAAAGAAAGCCCGCCAAATACAAAAAAAAGTCACGTGACTAGCGCATTCGCGCGCCACGACTGTGCTGCTCTCAACCGTGGCTTGAGTGAACGAAATCAGCTGCTGGCAAGGCGCGACGACCTCAATGCGCCGGCAGGCCGATATCTCAACGGTGGTTGCGACGCCCGCGCAAGCCAGCCTGCAAGCGTGCCTGCAATGCCCGGCGCGTTCGCTGCAACTTGCACCGTCACGCTTGCAGACTGGCTCGCGCGGGGGCCGCAACCACAGTTGACATATCGGCCTGCCGGCGCATTGAGGTCGTCGCGCCTTGCCAGCAGCTGATTTCGTTCACTCAAGCCACGGTTGAGAGCAGCACAATCGTGGCGCGCGAATGCGCTAGTCACGTGACTTTTTCTGTATTTCCCGGGCTTTCTTTGGAGCTCGGAAAAAAGATACACGTGAGGTTTTCTTTACCGCAAATAAATGGAATGGAGGTTTCCGAAGGTGCTCTCCAACTTTGCTATTCACATTTTCTGTCTAATGTCAATATTTACGCATTTAGAAAAATTATCTTAATTGCTAATTAATTAATTGCAAAGCAAAAAATTGCCTAAGATGCGCAAGCCGGTTGGTAGGTGTATGTAAGTGGTTTCCCTGGCCGACCTCCAATATTTTATTTTTTGACCCTTGGCTAAAGTTAGCGTGGACACCCTGTATAGCCGTACGCATAGCATGCGCACACTACACTAGTGCGGCGCTGGCCCAGGTATGTGTCACCTAGTCCAGCATGAAGTTTTAGTGGTTTGGTGTCCGTAAAAACTGCCAGCTTTTTGGGTAGGTCCTAATCCGCAGGTATTAAAGCCTTGAGTGATGCACTATTTAGCGGTGTTCGGAAGGAAAAATCGGCTGCTGGTCTATAACGCAATTTTAACAAAAAAAAAAAAAACAGATAGAAGACTAGGCGAAGACAACACAAAGCGCCTGTGTTGTCTTCTTTCTTGCGTGTGGTGCGCTTTGGCGCTATAATCTTTCTATTGTGTCTGTCAACAACCTAGCCAAGCAGCTAGCTCTTAAAAAAAAAAAAAACCGTTCCCGCGGGCATGTTACACGCCTCTATGACATATGAACTTAAGGGAAGATTCTGAACTAATTCATCTTTCTGTGTCCTATGCAGTGGCATGTTTTTAAGTGGTAGCCTAAGATCTCCGTCACTGTGAAACTTATAGTGTCCGCCGATGCTGCCCAGTGATACCCATTCTCTGTTTTAGTGCGCTAGGAGCTTCCACTCAGCCGCTTAGTTGTTGAAAGTACAGTCCCTCTGCGGAGAAGGGTTGTGATGGCGTTTCAAGGTCACGTGACTCAGCTGGCCCATCTGCCACCTTAATGCGAAAATAAAGACCGAATTTCTAGCGCACCTAATTCACACCAGGCGCATTATTTCGGTGGCGCATTGCTTGACAGTCCTAATGACGCGAACATACGATACTTCTTTCTTCGCGCGTGTGGATGTTGTTTTGCAATGCAAAATACTGAGGGCAGATATTGCACTTTATGCGTTTATAGGAAGCGTTGTGGAACTGCGTAGTAAATTTAGTGCACTAAAGTGCTTAGGAGTACGCTGTGACTGGTGGCATTTGACCCATGCGGCGGGTCTGTTGTTTGGCAACTTTCACAATGCAGGTACAGTCTTCACCAAAAGTAACCAGGTCGCATGGTTTGCCTCTTACTCGTGCAGTGGAGAGCTTGCGGCTTCCCTAAAGATAAAAAGGTCCCGAAAGGTGATGTCAAGGATTCTCCTCACCTTACAGACTCATCATCATCATCATAATTTATTGTACCCTTAAAGATTCGTTGCTGAACCATTTTTTTTTGCCACAAAAGCTGGAGTAATGGGGTCCTCTCACCTGTCCCTGCAGTCTCTGATGTTACACCTCCTGATTTGGAGAGAACGCAGGGCAATATTATGAGCAAGTTGTAACGAGTCCAGTAAGTGCTAAGAGATGATACCCAAGTGTACGCTGTGCCTACAATATTTTAATGTCTCGCTCGAGGTGTGAATGTTGTCACACTATGCGTCGTTCACTGTCGTGCAAGAACAGGCAGAAAATGTGGTGCGGTGCTTTCTACACTTTTCCGCAGGCCCTGGATACGATGTGCTGCCCAAAGTAAAGGCGACCTCCGACTTCTAGGGGGCGCACAGGCCACTACTGTTGCTGTGGCCGAGGCAAGCTAAATCAAAGGAGCGCCTTCGAAGCTTGCTTTTCTTTTGTGCACTGCCAGCAGATTTAAACGCGGGTCGACGCTTTTGATGTACAGGGTCAATCACACTTAGAGGGAACACGGCTCCGCGTGGCCACTTACTTACGGAGTGACATTGCATCTAACCCGATCATGAATATCTGCTGAGTAGCGCATGAGAAGAGGGACCTCGACGTGGTGCTTCGTGTCATCTGCCCCTTTGCACGGGTCTGGCATCGGCTTGATCGCAACAGTGCTCCGCGTGTGCGCAGCCACGCGGAGCCGTGTTCCCTCTAAGTGTGATTGACACTGTACCTCTGCACTGCACTGATGTGGCAGTCTTGGATGATGCTCGTCGCATCGAAATTTGTTGCGGTCACGACGGTACGCTGTAGTGGATTTTTCATTTTTGAACTGAACTCTGCGGAAAAAAAAGCTGCCTATATGATGCCTCACCATTTCGACGTAAGTCAGCTGCAGCTTCAGCCAAAGGGGAGCTAGTGCATATTAAAAAAAAAGCAAACTGCGCTGGGCGCGTTCCAGAATTGAAGTGGAAAACTGCCAGTACCTCTGAGGATGCCCTTGAGCACGAGGGGCAGGTCGACGGCGCCTCGCAGCCAATCGATGTCGGCCCAGCTCTGGCACGGGTCCCACTCGTGGCCCGGCGTGCCACCGCGCAGGCTCCGGAAGCTGCGAAAGAGACATGGACCACATCGCTTTTATTAGGGCGAAAGCCTTCAATGGCTCATGCTCGCGGTAGCATCCGTCCGTGCGCTGGAATCGTGCCAACTGTGGCCTCTCCTCCGCGCAGCGGCGCAACCTCCTCCCCCCCCTTAGCAACCAGCGCGGCGGTGGGAGGCGCTGCTGTGCATAGCAACCGTGACATCACTCAGTAGCGGTAGAACGCACGTTGGTAGAACGAGCGCGCGCGCGTCAGCAGTGGCAGCTGCGCGCCACTCCTTCGCCAGACGTCTCATTGCAGTCGAGTGAGAGTGAGTGAAACGCATGGCTCCGAAGCGGCCCAGAAAGTTTCTCGTTTGCTACAAGCACCTTTGGGTAATTAAAAGGGTTATCGGCGAACACTGTGGCCATTCCACTGGGGACACTCCATGTACAACATGGTATATGCATTGGGTTGACCACAAGGGTTTCGCAAAGCATACGTTAAAATTTCCGAAGTGTCTTCGGTAATTTTAGTAGCTGTCTGTTAGGGAAGGATATTCTCTCAATTTTGCGTCTCTATACGTCCACCTAGTTCAGCGACGGCAGTGCCGCTTCTGGTTCCAGGCTCCATTTGAGGCGCTTGTGGTCGTTGAGCCCAAACCTTGTTGGTCAACCATTCCGCACTAAGGAGTTTGAACGTGTGCACGTATAGTGCACGCATCGGTTTCTTTGTGGCTTATCGAGTGCTGGGGAGCAGTTATAAAAATCATTTCACTCTAGAGGCCGGCCTCATTCCTGAAACCTTGTCTGCTTGGTTTCCTGCACCTTATCTCTCAGTGCAGGCGACGCGGAAGCTAACCCACTCTTAACTTGCGAAAAACATGCCATGAATAGGAATACTACGAACCTTGAGCAGGAATAGCACATAGAACGAACAACTTAATTGATCGTGATACTGCTACCGAGAAAAATGCGACCAGAGCACAAAATTTAAAAACACCTAGGACATCCCTTCGAATTCTCTGCAGGGAGTGAGTGCGAACGTACATAAAACAAGCAGTGAGCTTATAGAGGTTGTCGACTATACAAGTTAGAGAATGCAAAAAAAAAAAGCTTTCTAACTAGAGGCCCTGCTGAAGTTGAACACGAAGGATATTCAGAATCCGAATGGGCTAACATGGAAGTCTTTTTTGAGCTCGTTGGAATACATTGCGGAACGTTGAACGGTCGAGCTTATCGTTTTGGTCAGCAGTGATCTACTGTCGATCGGCCTATTACTTTCAGGCTTCTCAACATCGAATTCCAACTGGCCCTGCAAGATGCGCATAAGTTGAACAATATCAAGCAGTTTAAAGGGTGGTTAGAACGGGGCTTTCTCACTAGAGTTCAATGGCCACTAAAAGCACTGCGTGACTTTTCCAAGGAGAATCGTTGAAAGAATGAACTTTTTCCTGGGATGTTAAAGAAGTTTCATAAGAAAAGCGGCATGTATTCTTCCGATATTACCACGGACCTTACTGTTCGGCTTTCTGGCAAAGCAAACTTCCTCCTCTGATTGACGGTCTACTGTAGCTGGGGGCGACAGGCTAAAAGCCACAGCGCATACCTGTAATACGGACATCTTGGACACTGAAATGTGGCTCGACGACGAAGTCACTAACTTTGGCCCCGCGTTTCCGTCACTGCTTTTTTCTTTCACTGAGGTAAGACTTCAGACGAGAAGGAGGAGCCCCGTTTGTAAGGGAAGACTCCGATTTGTATTTATTGGTATCCAGTCTCCTTAGGAAATGGCCTGGCCCCTGCCTAGTTTTTCTTTGCGTCGTTGACAGCTGTTACAGGCCAGATAGACGAGTGAATTTAAGCTATCCTCTTAAGCTATTTAAGCTACCATGGAAACTACAAAGGGTGCATTTGAATCATTCAATATCATAAGTGTAGACAAGCTATATGAATTTCGCCTATTACAGTCAATCTACTTTTCCTCCCCTGAAGTTACTAACCTTCTAACGTCCTTGGCATCCTTAGAGCGACGAAATATAAGCGTGCAAACAAGAAATGTTGATGCGTGGGCAGTTCCTCATTTTCGTACATTTTATAAATATCAGTCACTTACCCATAACCTCCCTACAATACTAAACAAATATGGACACACAGAGGGCTTGAACAAAAAAAAATTACATTCCTATTTCGTGCAGTTGTGATCCATTAATTTTTGTTTGTTGCTTCCGTGTATGTGGTTTTCAGTTGTTTTATTTTGGTTTCAGTTCATTACTGGCTGCTTTATGTGATTGACATCATTATTACATGTCACATAACTGTTTTATTATTTCCTTATTACTGTCTACTTATGTACTATTCATCTATTATGTATCTATTCATTACGCTGCTGCCTTGTAATGGTCTCTTGGGCCTCGTCAAGCTTTTGTGTAGCTTTTAGCCCAAGAGACCGTCCAGTTGTTTACTGGAAAATAAAGATGTATTGTATTGTATTGTATTGTAATAACTGGGCGGTGCTATTCGTTGATAGGCAGATATCAATCGCATCGGGCATGTTCATTGTCTTTGTTTACTCCGTATTACCGGCTGACCTGATTAACAGTTACCATATACAGCTCACAAACCTTTGTGACGTTGCAACATCCGCATTTCGGAAGAAACAAGCGAGCGTAATGTTGAAGTTTTTTTTTACTTCCACGTATGGGAGAAGCAAAGGTTAGAAAAATTCATACACAATTACGTATCAGCAGTAGTTGATAAAAGAACCCTAACGTCGCTAAGTTTTTCTTCTGACTCTTAGACGAACCTCCAGAGCCGCAGGGCTCATTAAAACTGGTATTTATTTCGCACATTTTGCAAGAATTTGAAGAATATTACGTGCCAAAACAGATAACGGGCACACGAGCCCGCGACCGTTGGTTCGCCTGCGATGTCAGGAGGATACGAATGAACAATAAACGGCAAGCAACGCCACGACACATCGCTGCAATGTGGCAAAACTCGAACGACATTTCTGAACAAACAGTCTTTGAAGAAAGATATTTCAACTGCACACTTCCTAAAAATTAAGAGGCAACCTTAAGAAATTTTTGGGATGTAGGAAATGTGCACGGAAATCACAGGGTGCCTGCACTCTCTGGTGAAAACGGCAGCGCCTTGCCTTCAGCAGTTGCGCCAAGCAATACCGCCGCCGAAAAAAAGAGCTGGCGTGGCGGAGTGGTTAACGTGCTGGTCTCGCACTCCGTAGGCCCTGCTTCGATTCCCCAACTCGACTAGTTGTCTACTAAGTTTTATTTATTACTGCTTCTGGGATTTTCCGCTCACGGCCAACGCCGCCGACGACGACACCGGCTTTTGTGCGACACGGGGCCCTTAACGCTGTCGCGTTAAAATGTAACCCCGACGCCAAGTTTGATGACCGTAGAGTGATTAGTTAATTAATTATAGCCAATTATAGCGAAAAAAAGAAAAGCGAGAAAAAGAAAGCAAACAACGAAATGCGTCGATATAGCGCGGACGTTCAGGCTGTTGCAATCCTCTGAATCGATTGCATTGCATGCAGCATACAGTTTCTTACTACGACCTTGAGGGAAAGCTGGCGGCGCTGCAGTTCAGTCACCATCGACGCTCAAAGCATCATGGGGCGGTGAGCTACTTGGTGCGGGACAGTCGTATTTTTTCAGGAACACGGAGTGGCACTACTGAGGTGTTTGATTCCAAAAACGCAGTTCTTCGTGCATGCGCGCATACGTGCTGCTTAAGAGAAGAGCGGATGTATCTGCTGCTCTTCAGGATCGTGTTGGAAATATCATAAGCGACAGTTGCGTTATCCGCAGTTAAAATTTTCCCGCCGATTTTGAAGCCGGGCGCTGGCCACCCATTGGATGCAGACGCGACTTCATGAATTCGCAGAAATACCCGCGTGCCGCGCAATTCTCAACATACACGCCCGACACTTGTGGTTGGAAAGGTTACCGTCCATACGCGCAGCGCCAAGACATGTTAAGAGCCGTCAAACGGCGCGCTCAGCGCGCAGACGACTTTGGCGCGAACCTAGTGCGCAAAAGCCACAGTAGCGAAAACGCAACAACACATGACGTCAATAAAAGTTTTCTTTTTTTCCCCAGAATACCATTAAAAACCTCTCAAGTTTTTAAGCCGCAACATTTTTTTAAAACATTCCTTTTTAAAGTCGCCTGTTAAGCACGAAATATTAGTTTCTGTGGTGTGCAATACTTGGCCAATAGAAGAGCAAGCCATCTATTATTTTCGGCAAACTTTGCATTTTTTTTTCTGCTCGTTTGTTGTAATTTGTAGAGAGGATGTTGAAGTTCAGGGCATTCTTGATTACGAACAACTTTTATTTTCGCAAATTTTTTTGGCCAAAAGTTGTGGTTCTGAAGTAGGAAGCGCACCGACCCATGATGCTTTGAGCGCCCATAGTGTCTGAAATGGTCTTGAGGTAGCTCCATGCGAACTCCCTTAGACGGGGTGCGAACATTCCCTCTAGGTAACAATAAGAAACTCTAATGGATGCAGTATTGCGCTATATTTTTTCTGAAAAAAGCTTTGTATCAGCTTTGTTCCAGTGCAAAATTTAATTCATTACTTATTTGAGAGTTCATAATCAGAGTTCGTATAAAAAGGCTTCATATTCCCCAGATCCCAGACTTGGGAATAAAGTTCGAAGAACGATGTCCAATCGGATGGGCAGCTGTGGACGCTGGTGGTACCACCCACGGCAGGGGGCGGTGCTGGGCTCTCTCGCATAGGGTGCATCGATGCCTGCCCGCCGCGTGGGCAGGCATCGAGGCATCCTACTCTCGCAGCTCGGTCGATGGGAAGGGGTAGAGACATAGTCATCAAACACTGATGTGTCACTTTGATCACTGCGGCAAGTCTTTTACTCGTTGCTTCCCAGCAGGTGAACGAACGTCCTCGTACTCCCCCGCCGGATGTCCGAAGCACGAGACCTCTGTTGAGGACACAGCCGTCTTTCAATTAGCAGCAACAGCTTGACCTTTTGCCACACCACTCTATCCGGTGACCCGAGGACAGACTCGGCCACTTGACGGCGCCGCCGTCGCCGCTGCTTCCGCCGCTGCTGCCGCCGTCGCCAGCCCTCGCCGCATTACTGCTTCATGATGACTCATGTCTGGTAGTAATTCATCCCAGGCCCGTGCATGTGATTGGAGATGCGAGCACGCAAGCTTTTGGAGCAGCAGAATACATCGAAATATCGTATGACGATGGAGAAAGAGAATCTAGACTGATGTCTGCAAAGGGAAGGGTTGCTCCCTTAAAATAGTTAATATCGGCAAAACTAGCACTAATGGCAACCCTTTTGGCAGCATGACTTAGTGACTAAAACCAAAGAAACTACGCCGGTGAAGTGAAAAGTACTTCCTACTGGACTGAGTCCATGATAGTACATTGGGTTAAAGGCATGAGCATCACGGAAAAAAAGTTTGCAGAGAACAGAGTATGAGAGATAAAAAAGAAAACAAACCGAGAGAACTGGAAATTTGTTTCAGGAGACGATAATACAGCAGATTTACTTACAGGAGGAATCAACGTCAACCGATTAATGACTTCCATATTGTGGTGGCAAGGGCCATGTTGGTTGACACAAAGGAAACGAGTTAACTGGCGAAAACTGCTTCACGATGGCCTGAAGTATATGCAACTCCAAAGTATTCAAGACGCATTAAAAAACCAACGACAAATCACTAGGAAGTGGTGGGCTGTGTGGCATAAAGAATATCTTCAGGAAATGAGCGCTGCAACAAGAAAGAAGGGTACAAATCCAAAAAGTTCATCAGAAGGGGACGTCGTACTGTTTGTCGACAAAGGTTCCGGCACGCTCTGGAAGATTCACTGAGTCGAGAGGACCTATCCAGGCAAAGATGGCGCAACGAGGGTACAGTGAACTAGAATATTTTCCAGTGAAGCGAGCGGAGGGGGCAGCGCCTTGCTACGCGCGTCACCGAGTGTGTCTCCTGAAGCGGCGGCGCTGTTGTCGCCCACCCTTGAAGGCGGCCGGCGGCGGCGGTTCAGAGCACGCCCGACGGCGCTTCGGTTTTGCGCGGGCTTTTCGATCAGTGTGGTTGCATTGCACGAGGGTTTTGATGTGAGTGTATTAACTTCTTGCAAGAATGAGTGCAAAGAAACGGCTCAACCACTGCTACGCCCCAGGGTGCAACACAGGATACGCAAGAACAAGAAACGTGCGAAAGTTGTCGCTATTCAAGGTGCCTGCTGATCCTGAGCGCAGATCCACGTGGGAGAGGAACCTACATCGAGGCGATAAGCCGCTAACCGCAGACTGCGCGGTATGTGAGCTACATTTTGAGCCACGCTTCATTGTTCGGGATTACGTGCACCACATAAATGGCGAGGAAGTTCGAATTCCACGCGGGACGCCTACGCTTACAGCAGATGCAGTCCCCACAATTTTACCCAATCTGCCAGCTTACTTGAGCAAGCTCCCCCCTCCCAACAGGAATGAGAGAAAAAGGAGCGGTGATGACGATGTCACACCACGAAAAAAGGCACGAAGGCAGGTTACAGAGGTGATCGAAGATGAACCTGTCGAACCTGCGGCCAGCAACGAAGTATGCGCAGCCGCGACTGTAGCTGCGGTGAGGAGAATGGAAGCCCCAGGGAAGCGATGGACGCAGCATGAAATTCAAGACGCAGATGGAGTATGTTTTACAATATGTGCTCTCAACTCGCTGTCAGGTGAGGTGACCGTGGAAAAGGCCGTGTTCTTCATTGCAGACAGTGCCGGTGCCTTGCATGCAAAGACGTTCCTGGTGGGCAAGCAGGTAGCTGGAGCACCAGTGGCAACAATGCAAGATGCTGTAACCACAATGCAAGAAGCGCATGATTTTCATATCTGCAAAGGTCCGGCGTCAAGGGATGAAAACTCCTTGCAAAGTCAAATTGAGTACAAATCAAGAACAGCATATAGTACTCGCTGCCAAGGCAAGGCAACGAAAGATGGTACTTCATGCGTAAGTTGCAAGTACTTAAGGAAAGCGCTTTTTAAGCGGCAGTCACGCCTGAAAAGGCGTCAAGGAACGAACAGCCAAAATACTGGTTCGCGATGCCGCGGTCCCGCTGCCAAGAAGCTGCAAGCGTGTTGCCGAAAAAACAAACGGCTTTTATCAAAGCTAGACAAGCTCGCAGTGGACCTTCAGGAAATGAAAACTAAGTGCGCTGCAACAGCTGAGGAAATACTTTCTCGGAAGATAAGCTCCTTATCACCAAAGCAGCAGCTGGCTATAAGGCAGTGCTTCGAAGCATCCAAGAGAAAAAGCCCACGGGGCATGAAGTACGATAAGGAATGGATGCTTGAATGCATATTGCTTAAAATGAGGAGCCCTAAACTGTACCGGCATATGAGGAGGCAGAACATCTTGACACTCCCAAGCGAAACAACGCTGCGTAAATACACTGCCCAGTACAGGAGCGGCTACGGATTTAATGAAAAAATGCTGAATGTGTTGAAAAAGAAGGTTGCCCACCTCGATGTGTTCCACCGACACGGTGGAATAATAATAGATGAAATGAAGCTAGCAGAACACTTATCAGTGACAACAGGTGCGAAGATAGAAGGCTTTGTCGACCTTGGCCCATATACGCCCGAAAACGAAAAAACATTGCCATGCAATCATGGTCTTGTTGTGATGTTTGTGCCACTAGTTGGCAACTGGACTCAAGTTCTTGGTGTTTTCGGGAGTAACGAGAACGTGAAAGGTGACCTGCTGGCCAAAATTCTAGTCGAGTCCACAGTTCTTGCAGAAAGGGCTGGCCTCTTAGTGGACTACGTCACATGTGATGCAGCGGCCTGGAACCGGAAAATGTGGCGCATGTTTAATATTCGAGCTTCCTTGAAAGAAGTGGTCTGCAAGAAACCGCATCCTGTTGACAGCAGCCGTTTCTTATATTTTTTTTCTGATTTCCCACACCTTGTCAAAAATATTCGAAACGGGCTTCTTGTCACAACATTTGACACCCCGGATGGAACGGTCTCAATGCAATTTGCTCGAAAAGCTTTCGAACTGGACAGAAATGCTGTAACAATGAAAGCAATGCCTGGCATAACTACCGTGCACATCAGCCCCAACAATTTCGAAAAAATGCGGGCAAGTTATGCATTTCAATTGTTCGGGCATGGTCCTTTGCGAGCCTTTATTCTTTACCGCACTCAGCTAGAGCAGAGTTGCGGTAAACTTGAAGCAACAGAAAAGTTTTTCATAAGAATGAAGTCCTTGATTTCTGTGATGACTGGCAGGTATACAGCTGAAGCCCTCAGGCCTGCTTCTGATGGTGTGAAGTTAATAAAGGAAATCCTAGGTTTCCTGGACACCTGGGAGCGCCACGCTGAGGAAAAAAAATTTCTGAGCGAATCTACCGCGGAAGGCCTAAGAGTCACGCTAACAAGTACTCTTGAGCTCCTTCAGTACTTGCACGACCAAGTTGGCTACAGCTACCTGTTGACATCACGACTGAGCCAGGACAAAGTGGAGAACTTCTTTGGATTGGTAAGGCTTTCATCTGGCTGCAACTCCCATCCAACACCACAACAGTTTGTTATCACTGTTCACTGCCTCTCTTATTACAACTTGGCACACAGCGTTGCAGGTGGAAATGCAGAGAGCGACATATTAAGTTCTCTTCTTGACGCGGGGGACAAAGAGGAAACTGCAAAGCAGCAACTGATGGAGAAAGTGAAGGTTTGCTCCGAAAAAGAGGGACCGTCGGCTTCATGTGGCAGTGCAGCTGTGCAACATGACTATAACATCCAAAGAAGTGACTCAAGGTTGATCTATCACATCTCTGGGTACGTGGCAAAAAAGTGCGTGCTACCGACAAAATGTCCTGCATGTATCGATTGCCTCTTATTGCCAGCAGAGCAAGGGCGCCGCATGCATGCTGCAGAATTTGTTAAACATATTGACGAAGGAGGCTTACTCTACCCCTCGGTTGAACTGTTCCGTTTCATCACAAGGCTGGAGGACATTTTTACGAACTGCTTTAGTGCGGGCAAAGTTCATTCCGAAAGTGTCATGGACATATTACACATGATTCATTGTGCTGCTCCTTTAAATGTGGGATGCAATGCACATGCTGAGAGTATCACTCCTCGCATAGTGAGTTTTTATATTACTACGCGGCTTCATTTTTTTATCAAAGGACTCAACAAGTCAAACATGCTGTCGAAGCGAAAGGCAGCGCAGCACCTCAAGCTAAGCAGATTAAATTAGCTATATTTGTAGACTGTTTGCTTCATGCATTGGAGCTTTCAAGTTGATCTCAGTGAAAATTACGAACACCTGCATTAAAATCGTATTAAGCAGTTTTTCGACTGTTTTTTGCGTCAATCGCTTTTATGGTGTATACCATATGTGTTGACTGAAGTGCATTCTCGTATCAGCATGGAATCATTAGTTATACACACCTAATATTCGGTGAATTTGTGTCTTGGTTCATAATGAAAACGGTATATATATATATATATAATTTTAATCGCGTATATCCCGTGAGAAATGGTCCCACGAATAACTGTTACTTTACGAACTTTAGTGTCTAGAAATATGTCGGAACTGCGACAGTTTGTAATACTTACTCAAAAAAAAAACGTTTACAGTGCGCTCAGTAGCCTTCGTCTGCTATTGCTTGCTATGGCGGGATCGACATTGTACACTCAATTCAGTAAACATCCGCACATGCCAAATACCTTCAAATATTAAAGACATATAGCAAGCGCAAAACAAAACTACGTTAAACGCGCAGCTAAATAATGAAGCAGGCTTTCCAGTCTCACGTGCTGGCATCGCACGCTGCGGAGGCGAGCCGAGAGTTCAAGGGTGGTCGATCGCAGCGCCGCCGCTGCAGGGGACACGGCGTGCGTCAGGCTGAGAGGCGCGGTCGCGCCACTGGAAAATATTCTAGTTCACTGTAACGAGGGTGTGCTTACTTAGCAAACAAGCAACTACATGTAGTGCGTCGTTCTACAAAACACGTCTACCCACTTGAATGTTTCCAGTGAATACCGAGAAAGGTCACCGGTGGCAACTTTTGGCTGGTGGGATTCTGTTAAATATTTTGAAAAGAGGAGGAAGACGAAGGTGAAGATGAAGAACATGGAGGCACCTGCCTCACGCGATTTTTTTTCCCACCTTTTAAAAGCAAGATCTACGAAGCAGTCTTACTCGTTTTAACACACGCTTTTGGCGGTGAAACCGCAAAAGAACATGTGGGCGTAATCCTACACGCGTCTCCGCTAGCTATGGCTCTCCGTTGATACCGCAGCCTGGGGTTAGAGTCATTGGACAGTGACTCTGTGGGGGGTAGCATCCGCGCAGCCTCGCGGCTCGCGGCACATGGGAAGCGAGCCGAAAGCTACCGAAAGCGGCATTAGCGCGCCGCCTCTCCAGTCCAGTCGCACGCCTAGTTAGAGGAAGCTCCCATAGATGGCGTCAGCTGCCCAGCGACATTAGAGCATAGCATTAGGGTGTCTTGATGTCCGCGCGCTTTTGATTTCAGGGTGGGCCATGGGGTTAGAACCTAACCTATTCTAACACCATGGGGTTGGCTGCATCCGCAAAACACACCCCATCCCCTTCTGCCGAATCTTGACGGTCGACAAACGAGATGGCGCTGCCGGTGAGATCGTTGACAGACGGCTTGATTTCCTTCGTCGTTGCCGCAGACTATGCGAATATGAGATTTTTTTGACCGATTCAGGCAAGTAACCCAAACAAATCTAGCCTAAAACTATTCTGCGGACCAGATGCCATTTCTGTGCTAAATTTCACCTCGAACAATCCACTCGCTTAGCTGAGAGAAGCACTCTATTGCGCGCGTTTATTTCCGCAACAGTCGGTAGAATGAATGAGCTGCCGCATCGCCGACGGGCCAGCACTCACATTTCACCGAATGCCTTCGACACGGGGTCGGTGACTCCGGGTGCAGCCCTGCGGCCGACGAGCGGGGCGTCCAGCGTGACGACCAGCGCCGCGAAGCCGCAGCGCTGGGCGAGCAGAGCGTCGTCCAGCGTCAGCGAGCGCTCCTTGCGTATGTCCAGCTGGGCCCAGAGCACAGCGTCGGGCCCGGCCGCCGCCGCCACCTCGGGCAGCGGCACCGAGTGCACCACGCTCACCGCCATCACCGTCCGCGCAGCGCCGGCAGCTGTCGGAGGGAACGGGACGCAACGCCGAAGTATGCACAGGTTACTACGGACAGCTTTCACGGATCCTTAGTATTCTTGTAAATGTAACCAAGTGGCCTTTTTGTCCCGTATTGTGCAGCTGGTGCCACACAACACACTGTATACCACTAGAAACACTTAAATGTTTTCGGTACCCAGATATAGAAGAAACTATGGTTTTGCTATGCTGAAATATATACTACCAAAATGTTTGAACGCTTCTCTTTATAACAGTATAAACAAAATGCCTTTTCGTGCACTTCGTGAAACTTTTATTGATTACGTTGTATTGGTGCTGAGATACATATGTCGACCGTTATTTTTTCTTTCCTTGTCTTTGTTTAATATATCTAACCCCGCACCTGTATTAAGCACAATCTGCTTTGTTTGAGATGTGAATTGTTATTTGTATGCCGCAAGGACTGCCGCTGCTGTCATCGTTGATTTTTCGGGTGACGATTGCGAACCGCTTTTATTTCGGCACCCATGCTTTCTGTAAGGTAAAAAGCGAAATAAACATTCATTCATTCATTCATTCATTCATTCATTCATTCATTCATTCATTCATTCATTCATTCATTCATTCAAATACAAGTGCCAGCACCACAAGCCGCTTTCGCAAGTAAACTGCGGGGACGCTAAGACGTTTTTTTTTTCGCCGATGCCTGTGTCTAGAGGCTACACGGCCATCGATTTAAATGGTTATCAGGAAGTCCTTCTTGGCCTTGAATTTAGGAGTTGGTGTCGAGCGGAGGTAAAAATAGGTTTTCTTTATTACTCCTTGAACTAACTTTCAAGGGGTTGTCCCCAGCGCCTCTTTAAAAGGAGGATAATTGGAGTTGGCTTGCATGGATAGATTACAGCATTTTAATTACATCCGCTTTCGCCGAAGAAGATTTTGTATGGTTCCAGAGGCCAAAAATTAACTACAGGTGTCGCCATCACTGCTCGATTTCCCAAGTCAACTACGGCGCGTCGTCGCAGCTTTTGGTTGCGGATGCCTGAGCCTAGGCCGCATCGCCATTCGCTTCAAAACGGGTATAGGTGTAGAGGCCGCGAATTTCAATCGAGGGGGGGGGGGAATACTTAAATGCAATTTTCTCAATACTATGGGGTCTGTTGCTTCCCGACAAACATCTATATGCCCCGAAACTCTCGGCGTGGTTACAACTGCGTAGCGCGAAATTCAGTGACCGCTGTTGAGGTATTTTCATTTCGGGACATACTGAGGTAGCGACTTATGAAAAACTCGCCAAAAAGCCGGGAACAAAGGAGAGACGAGGCAGACACAACGACTGGACTGCTCGAAGCATATCACATAAGTAATCAAAGAGATAATCAATCAATCAATCAATCAATCAATCAATCAATCAATCAATCAATCAATCAATCAATCAATCAATCAATCAATCAATCAATCAATCAATCAATCAATGAGCATTTATTTCACCAACAGTGTATACAGGTGGTGAAAAAGGGCGGCGGAGAAAAAGCTGCAAGTTTTACAGATTGACAAGAGCCCCGTCCGCCCCTCGAGCAGTGACAGGCTATAGTACATGTAAAAAATCAAAAAGATACGTACATGCGCGTACACTGATAAGAAAAGAAAAAACATGTAATCGATGCTGGTCAAGGGTGATAAAGTCAGTAATATTACTCAGATTTGTCATTTATGATAACATATATGTTTTAACAGAAAACTGTGTAGAAATAGGACATGGATATCAAAGATGAAAATCTTAAAAGGCAGATGCATGTCATACACAAGAGACACAGAAAAACATGATTGCGCTCAGAATCGATTTTTTTCATTCCTGTCTAGTGAGATGTGATGCATATTAACTACAAGAATAATTCCGTTAGGCGTCGATTATTTAGTGTCAGTACATCGATACCTAGTTGATAATAGTAGTTGATTAGTTTAGGTAGAGTACAACTTGCCCGCTGCCGACCGTATTCTGTGCGTGAAAATGCTATTTGCCATGGAGGTTGCTGTCTATATGGGTACACGTAATGGGTGTGTTTGAGGTTGGCATTTGATAAAAATGAGTCCAGTTTTCCAAGGATTGCACTTTTATAACATCTTAGTAGTTTGTTATTATACACGTCTGCCACTTTAAGTATTTTGAGTGTCTGAAAAAATCCTTCTGTATGTTCAAGAAAATGTGCATTTTGTATCGCTCGAACTGCTTTCTTTTGTAAGATTGTCAATTTATTCATGTTTTGGGACGTCGTATTTCCCCAAACTGATACACAGTAGCAGAGATGCGAATGGAAAAGAGAATGGTATATGAGTTTTTTTATGGCGACAGGAAGTGAATGCCGGGTTCTGTTAAGCACGCCAACTGATTTGCGCATTTTTGTACACATAGCGTTAATATGTTCATTCCAGGACATGTTTTCTGAGAAAATTACTCCTAATGTTTTAACGTGTTTTTCAGCTGTGATTGAGTAGGGGCCTAATATAATGTTTCCAGTCACTTTTGTTAGAGACCCTGCTGCACGAAAAAGAATACATTTTGTTTTCGATTAATTTAGAACTATGTTATTCTGTACAGACCAATCTTGAAGGCTACAACACACAGAGCTCGCCTGTCTTAAAATGCTTCCCAAATCATTCCCTTCCACGTATATGGTGCAGTCGTCTGCATAAATGAAGAACTTACAGACATTACTGATTGCTACAATGTCATTGATGTAATAAAGAAAAAGTACCGGACCAAGGATGCTACCCTGCGGCACACCAGATTTTATCGGTCGGTTACGCGATTTCTCTTCATGTATTTGGACAAACTGGCTGCGTCTGCTTAAGTAAGACTTAATTAAGTTTAATGGCGTCCCACGGAAACCATAGGACTCGAGTTTACAGAGAAGTAATTTATGATTTACGCAATCAAAAGCCTTGCTGAAATCTAAAAAAATATCTAGCGTCATGAGTCCTTTTTCAAAATTTTCTAGGATCATATCTTTTTGTAGCAAGAGTACAGCGTTTTTTCCTAAATCCATACTGACAGTCAGTAATTAGGTCATGTTTTTGTGAAAAATTCTCTATACGGGCATTAATAATTTTTTCCAGTCCTTTCGAAAATGTGGGCAATATGGATATTGGGCGATAGTTTGTTAGGCTATTTTTATCGCCTCCTTTATGAATAACGACGACCTTTGCTATCTGCATCTGTTCCGGAAAAACGCCAGTGGAGAGGGCAGCGTTGAAAATATGTGTTAATACAGGTGAGATTAAATCGATCACATATTTCACTAGCCCAATTTCTATGCCATCTGCGTCTCGGCCATGGCTGTTTTTAAAGCCATTAAAATTGTACAGACTTCATGGATAGAAGTGGGTGCGAAGAATATTGATTGTGGAACAACTGGAATGCTTGAAACAGTATCGAAGTCACTGTTTCTGTTCCCTAATTCAACAAAAAAGTCATTGAATCTATCTGCCAGTTTAACCCAATTTATTGTTTCGCCATCGATAGTCAGACTGTCCACATCTCTGCCACCAGATTTTCTATTCAGCATTTCGTTTAACTTCCGCCACATTATATCACTTCTTTTTATGCTATCCTTATTGAAAATGCGATGATAGTACTCACTCTTAGCTTTCTGTTTCTTCTTGTTTATTTTATTTCGAAGTGTTTTAAAGTCCTTCCATTTCTTTGGGTCACGGGTTTGCAGGAATGACTGGTACATTTTATTTTTTATTTTAATTTGTTTAATAAGGTGCCTTGATATCCACGGTTTGCGTGATTTCTTATACCTTCGATGCGTTTGAATAGGGAAGGACTGACAGTATATCGTTTTTAACTTAGCTAGCCAAAAACAACTGGTTGACCAAATGCGACCCCATGAAAGGCACCCTCAGCACCAAGGCGGCGTGGAGTCTTCTTAGATGTTTGATAGAGCCCTCTAAGTCTCGCGGGGATCAGCAACGTAGCCTCAAGAGAGCCCTACACGGCTTCGCGGGCACGGACCAGCAGCTAGTTGCAGCCCTCGTGAGCAAGTACCTCTGTACAGTGAAAGACAACGAGCCAGTACGGGATTATGAGGGTATGGACAATCCGGACCTGGACAGAGAGTTCGAAGTCGAGGAAATACAGGCGGCGCTTATGGCCATGAGGCGGGGCACGGCGCCAGGGAACGACAGGGTGACGGTGGGATTGCTTGTCAATCTCAATCAGCAAGCGCTTGAACATCTCACGCAGTACATCAACGAATGCTGGAAAAGTGGACAGTTACCCTAGGCATGGAAGACGGCTGATGTCAGCTTTATTCCCAAGCCTGGAAAGGAGGTGAACATCAATAACCTCAGGCCCATCTCGCTTACGTCGTGCGCCGGGAAACTGATGGAGAAGGCGGTACACATGCGACTTTCTACGTATATAGAAGACCACAATATTATACCTCACACAATGTTTGGGTTTAGGGCACACTTGTCAACCCAGGACGTGTTACTGCAGCTGAAGATGGAGGTTATCGATCCCCCGCGCAAACGAAACAGTAGGGCCATACTAGCATTAGATCTGAAGGGGGCTTTCGACAACGTGAAGCATTCCAAGATTCTGGACAATCTACAGGGTACTCACTGCGGAAAGCGTACCTTTAATTACATCAAGGCTTTCTTGCAAGATAGGCAAGCGCACATCAGGATTGGCGACACGAGGTCCGAGGCGATACCCATGGGCACCAGGGGGACGCCTCAGGGAGCAGTCCTTTCTCCACTGCTCTTCAACGTTGCCCTCATGCATCTGCCGGAACAACCGAATGCCATAAGGGGAATCCGCCACGCCCTATACGCGGATGACATAACCATATGGACAACGGAGGGAAACATGGGACAGATGGAGGAGGCCCTCCAAGAGGCTGCCAGTACGGTTGAAAAGTATGCTAAGAATGCGGACTGCGCTGTTCCCCGGACAAGTCGGAGCTCCTCGTCCTGCGAGGGAAGGGGGATACTGCATCGCTGGAAATCTCGGTCCATGATACACCTATTCCCGAGGTGGAAACAATACGGATTTTGGGGCTGCTCATTAACAACAAGGGTGTGAACGCAGCAGCGATCACCAAGCTCCGAACGGTGTGCGAACAAGTCATCCGTATGATATCTCGGATCACAAGCAAGAAAAACGGCATGCAAGAACAGGATACCCTTAGACTAATACAGGCCTTTGTCATCTGCAGGATAGTGTACGTGGCTCCGTACCTTCGTTTGAGGAAGACCGATCTAAACCACCTGGACGTTATCATTCGAACGGCTTATAAGAAGGCACTCGGCCTACCCATGAAAGCATCTACGGAGCGTCTACTAAAACTAGGGGTACACAACACGGCTGATGAATTGATTAGCGCCCATCTTACAAGCCAGGTAGTGCGACTGACCACAACTACGACCGGCCGCAGGGTCTTAGAAGATTTAAACATTAGCTTTCCGCAGCAAGTGGCTGGGAGACAAGATATACCTAAAGAGTGGAAGAGGAAATTCCTTACGCTTCCGCTTCCCAAAAACATGCACCCGGAGCACCATCATGCTAGACGAGTGGCGAGGAGCAAGAAGATGAACGAGTGCTATTCAACAAAAGAAGGAGCCTTCTTCGTGGACGCTGCGGGTCCTGTACAAGGAATATCAACAATCTCAGTGGTGCACCAAATGCAAGTCGTGGACGGGCTTTCAGTTCGTAACGGGGATACACAGGCTATGGAGGAAGTAGCGATAGCCCTAGCCGCAACGAACTCCGAATCTAAATACATAGTTACAGATTCCCAGGCGGCTTATAGAAACTATATGCGTGGCAGAATCACGCCGCTAGCCTGCAAAATTCTTAGTCAATGTAGGACTTCAGCTGAACGGAAGGAATTAATATGGGTACCAGGTCACCAGGGAGTTGAAGGCAACGAGCGCGCACACGCTTCGGCCCGAGCTTTTCTTCCCCGGCATCCTTCTACGTCCTCCCTTCCTGATTCTGGCTCCCCCTCTCCGCTAACGACATATTCAGAAATATTGCAACATTTGCGCCTTGAAAGGCAGACACTTCCGAGGCCCGCTAAGGGTCTCAGTAAATCAGAGGAATGTCACCTTCGCAGGCTACAAACTATGTCTTTCAATAACCCAGCTACGCTTCACGCCATTGAGCCCGAGTCCTTATCGGCACAGTGCAAATTTTGTGGCCAGAAGGCAAACTTGTACCACATGGTATGGGCTTGTCAGAAAAATGACAGCATTGAGATCATAAATCATCAGCCAACACGGGAGGGCTGGGAGGCGGCCCTGTCCAGCTCGGACCTCGAGGAACAACGAGCCCTCGTCGCCAGAACACGGGCAGCGGCTTTCACCAACGGCGTCCCGGACTAGGGACCCGATCAGCCTTCCCTTCAACTAAGGCTTTAATAAACGTTTTCATCATCAACTTAGCTAGAAAATTTTCGTATGCCTCATTTGCATCACTGACAGCCATAACTCCGCTCCAATTTGTTTCCGCTATTTCTTTTCTGAAACTTTCTAGCGTACTAGGTGTTATCAGACAATACCTATAATTTTCTTTTTCACTAGGCAGGGGACAAGATGCTGTTTCACGAATAAAAATATGGGCAAATGATCGCTGATATCAGAGCTTATCGTACCAGATACTGCATCCTCGGTAGACACATTTGTGATAAATATGTCGAGCAATGACGTCAATGTGGTAATACGCGTGTGTGAGGTGACAGTACTAAAAAACCATTAGACTCAAGTATAGATGAGAAAGTTGTAGAAGGTGTTCAGCCTCTCAAAAGGTCTATGTTGAAATCTCCGCCAATTGTGAGGTTATATCCAGCATCATTTGCGAATGAAAGAAAACCATCAGTGAAGTAAAAAAAAGCTGAAAGATTTCCACGGGGAGGACGATAAACAACTGCAAATAAGTTGTTGCGTTCTTCGACACACAGCACTTCGTAATTTTCTGTTATAACACTGTAGTCGTCAACTACTACACAGCCTGGTATAAGTGTTTGAATTGAGATACCGCCACCTCTTGTCTGACGGTTTAGACAGAAATGATCGTAGCCGGGAAATATAAGGTAATCTGAGTCATTTTCGTACCAGGCTTCAGTCAGCATAATGATATTGAAGTCAAAGTTGCATGATTCTATTAATAAAGATATGTCATCTCGTTTCGATTGAACTGAACGCGCATTTAAATGCAGCAAGCTTAAGCATTTAGTTGTTTGTGGTCTGATTGCGTTAGTAATATCTTGAGGCAAAATACAGTTTCCAGACATGTCACACGCAGACCGGTACTCTGAATACAAAGACTAATGGTGTCTTCGACTGGTCGTTTCAGATCGCTCTAGAGCGCTCTGAGATGCAGCCGCACGTTCGGCTGGTCGAAATCAAGCGCTCTGACTACATTCGGCTGGTTCTTTCACAGCGCCCGCCTCCAGCTCAGAGCGCTCTGAGGCGCTCCGAGAAAAAAGTCGGAGCGGCCCCGAGATGTGTTCACGTGACAGAGCCACTTCCGCCGTTTCGCGGAGACGGATGCGAAGCCAGGGTAGCCACGGCACACCACGACCGGTCTGGCGAGGCCTAACGCGTCAGTTTTTACGCATCCGTAGAAGCAAGTTTAGGCGCTTTAGGTATTAGAGGCAGTTAAAACGTCCCTGCTGTGTGGCTCTGTGAGACGAAATGTCGAAAAAAAGAATCATTACGCTGGGTACGCCGTCACGGAAGTTACGTCCTTTTTCTGCTTCCTGCGCTTTCGCTCTGAAAACTTGCTGACCATTCGGCTTGACCGGTCTCACTATGCGCTCGGAGCTAGAGCGGCTCTCACTTTGCCAAATCCGAACCGGATCGTGGGAGCGACCAGTCGAAGACACCATAAGAAACACTCGCTCTACGTCGAATCTACGGCGCAGATCTTGCTGAGGTCACTTTCTCTGTTGATGGGAATGATAGTCGAAGTTTCAGTCTGGCGCGCAAAAATGCTACCATTCCTCACCCACACGAACTTCCAGTTTTGCTCGCGTTTCCGTGCGATAGCCCTTCCAAGAAGCCGCTTCATTTGAGGGCAGAGGTGCTCGTTCACGAAAATAGGCTACTCATTTGTCATGCCAAGCACAGAATCGGTTATCCGTTTCTTACGAGCCTTTTCGAGAACTTTGTCCCGTTTTTCGCGGCGCTGGAATTGCACTATTATGTTAGTTAAGTTGGTTTGTTTGGTTGGCACCCTGTGACAAACGTCCACGTGGTCGGACGATATGCTTTCACCGATAGCGTCCCCGATTTTCTGAAGCATGTCGACAAGGTTCTCGTTTGGTGTTTGCGGGATACCTTTTATCTCAACCTAAGTGTATTAGCACGGCATCTATCACGTTGACGCAGAAGGAAATAGGTTACCTGTCCCGTTGACACTGCAGCCTGACTATCTCGCAAGCATCGCGGTCTTTTGGGCTGGTTTTGTGTTGAAGTTGAGGTGCGCATGCTCTGTTAGGTTTTCTGGGAGACTGGCTGTTTTTCAGTGAAGTACAGTTGCTAGTCCGGTCGTTGTGTGCGCCTCGTCTCTCCTCTCTCCCCGTCTTTTTGGCTGGTTTTTCAGAAGTATGTACCAACTAACTCAGATTTCAACTCTCCTGAGGTAGCGAACTGAGCGTGACATGCATATAGACGGTGTTTCAGTTAAGGTTCTGTGCTGTTTTTGAAAACAAGATTTTTGGCTTAGAAAGGTGCCGATGTTTTTGGTTCATCATTGTGAGCGGTATAGTGAATCATAATGCAGCTCAGATGTGTCAACTAGCAGGCTGGTAAACTCATATTGAATTGCTCCTCTTTGAACTTTTCCGTTAGGCAACTTATTGAGAGTCGTGTATCCCGCACTAAGAAAATATCCATATCAGTTTTTCAAATTTCGAATATGTGATTAACCTCACCCCCATGGAAAAGTAAATACTGAACATTTCTCGCGTCATTAGAAATTCGCGTGCCCTCCTAGAGAGAAGTGCGACGTACATCAAAGCGCTTCACTGAACATCGCATGCGCCAGATGACAATTTTTGCCCCGCCCGCGGGTGAGCAGCGAAATAAATCCGTTCTCGTTTAACCGCGCGCACCCCACCCCGTGGTCGCGAGCGCTACCGAGCGCACGCCGACCATGGTGGGCCTTGCTCTGCGGGAACAAAGGAACGACACACTGGCTGACACAAAGAAGGCATTTATTGCTATACAATAATAACGCCAGCTGGCAACAAAATACGCTGAGGAACCGAGGACGTCCGACTCACCAGCACGGTTACAGGCGAACGTTCGCCCACGCTAGGGCAAAGGGGAAGCTCCGAGCCCGGACGGGACGGGGTGGCGGGAGCATGTTCCGACCAAGAGGCGCCCGTCGACGAAGAGCGGAGCCGCGAGCGGCACGTCCGCGTGCTTTCCCGATGCTAGAGTGTACTAGAATTTTTGAGTGGCGCGACCGAAGCCGGCGCGCCTTGCATACCAGTGTCCCCTTTCTTGAAGAAAGTAGCGGTGGCGCTGGCGTCGTAAACACTTGAAGCAAGTTGGCATGTTCCGACCTGTATGCGTGTGTGTGCGTGCGCGCTTGCGAGCTCTATCGCAGGTTTGTGACTCAAATGGAAAGAAAACAGCGTTTAAATCACTGTTATGCGCCCTGGTGCAAGACTGGGTACGCTCGCATGGTCCAAGGCCGCAAGGTATCGCTTTTTAAAGCCCCAAGAGATGAAGAGCGACGACTTGTCTGGGAGAGAAATCTGTGTAGGCTTGATAAGCCCCTCGACGCCGATTGCGCTGTGTGCGAGCTTCACTTTGAGCCTCATTTAATCGTGAGAGATTATGTGCACATAATTAACGGAACTGAAGTTCGAGTGCCAAGAGGCAAACCAACTCTTCGGCCTGACGCTGTGCCGACGATTTTGCCGAATGTGCCTTCATACCTAACGAAGAAAACACCGGCACCGCGGCCACTGACAAAACGGCGTCAGTTCGCGTCTGATAACGACGGCGAAAGAAAACGACGTCGCATTGACCGAGGTAAAGTGGCGTCATCAGACGAACATGCAACAGCCGCTACTGAGAATAACGAAGCCGGAGAAGCGGATCACGCAGTCGTCGACTTTGCTTCTGAGCCAGCCGCCTCCCTTGACGACCTTCGCAAGCTCGCCGTGCCATCGAGATCGTGGGCACTACATGAATTCCCCGACTTCAATGGTGTGTCATACGTTGAGTGCAAGTTGAACTTTCGCACAGGCGTACTCGCCATCGAGAGATCAGTGTTTTTAAAATACACAGGGGAAGGCAGCGTGGATTGTGAAGTGTTCGTGCGGAACAAAATAATCGAGAAGTGGCGCTTAGTAACCGTGACGGAAGCCACAGACGCTCTTCAAAGAGCTGCAAGCATTCCACTTTGTTGCGGGGCTGTGGAAGCTTCGTCTCTGTCTGAGTTGACGACAGGTCTCCAGGCACGGATTGAGAACAGGGAAGGAGTCTTCTTCAGTGTGAAGTGCATGGGAAAATCAGCAAAAGAAGGTGAGACCCGACAAGAGTAAAATTATTATGAAGCATAGCTTGATCAGCGTGTGCATGTTCTGCTTCATTTAGTGTTTCTCTGCAGAATGATGACTGCCACTTTTGAGTGGTGCTTTTTAATTTCTTGTTTTGAGTTATTAGCCATGCACTTGAAGAACACGGTCACGAAAATGAGTGCTTCTTGTATGCCTTTTTTTTTTCCTGTCACCGTGTCTTGCAACCGCTCTGCTTATTAATAATTAAATCATGAGTTATCAGCTAGTTCATCACTACCTCCTAAGAACCCAAGTCATTTCCTGTTATTTTTATGAATTATTGTATCAAGCAAATATAATTACAGTATGTGTTACAGTCACTAAGTCCTGGTGCATAATCTTTTGGTTGCACATGTAGTATAAGTTATATGCATTTGTAGGCAGCCACTTTGGATTGCGTCTGTTAGATATGGAAGCATCTCAATGTTATTTCAATAAACATTTCAAAAAATTGCAGGGCAACCCTGTATGTCGCGCAAGTACCTGCGGAAGGCTCTGCAAACCAGAAAGTGTCGCCTTCGAAGGAAAACGACAAAACCCTGGAATACATCCCGCAAGCTGCGAGCCATTAAGAAGAAAGCTAAGAGGCTACAGTCAGCTGTTGACACTCTAAGTAACAGCATTGCTAGAATGAAGGCAGCCACAGCAACGAGAAGTGAGGACATCTTGGAGCAGAAACTGCAAAACCTGTCTAGAAAACAGCAGCTTGCTGTAAAGCATTGCTTTGAAGCGGCTAAAAGAAAAAGCACGCGAGGAATGTCTTATGACAAAGAATGGATGATAGAGTGCATCCTACTGAAGATGCGGAGCCCTAAGCTCTATGACTATATCCGCAGACAAGAGATATTGGTGCTTCCGGGAAGAAGCACCATAAGAAAGTACATATCGAACTACATGGCTGCATTTGGTTTTAATGAAAAAATACTTGAAACCCTAAAGAAGAAGACTTCTGTGATCGATCCATTTAAGTGCCATGGAGGTTTAGTATTGGATGAATTAAAGCTGTCGGAACATCTTTCTGTTAACACAGCTGGCAAAGTGAATGGCTTTGTTGACTTGGGCCCTTATACACCACCAGAACAGAAACACTTGCCATGCAACCACGGCCTGGTTGTCATGTTTGTACCCCTAGTAGGAAGCTGGAGCCAGATTCTTGGAGCATTTGCTACCAATAGTAATATCAAAGGAGAGCTGCTGGCAAAGATCATTCTTGAGGCAACAATCTTGGCTGAGAAAGGACTTTTTGTCGACTATATAACGTGTGATGCCGCAACGTGGAACCGGAAGATGTGGAGAATAATGGGTGTGCGAGCAAACTCAACAGACATACTTGCAAAGAGGAAACACCCATCGGATGCCAATAGACACCTACATTTTCTGTCTGACTTTCCTCACCTGGTCAAGAATGTTCGCAACAGACTTCTTACTACAAGCTTCCACACACCAGATGGGATGGTAACTCAGATTTTTGATAAACACATTGCAAATGATCTATAGTGTCTTTTAAAGTATGTGTCACTGAAAGTTATCAATTGGTAAGGAATGTAAGGCAACTATATGCACAAGATTTGTACAGATACCGGTTAAGCACTGTCTTAATGTTAAACATTAAGCTCGTTGTTCTAACAATAAATTTACCCAAATGCAACCATAACATGAACACCCTGTATAAAAAATTTTATAACAAGAACAACTATGCCCTTATATCTGGTCCAAGAAAAGTTTAGTAACACAGCATTGCTGCTAACATCTGACTCATAAATATGTTGCGCAGAAATGCCCAATACTCTTTTCGTTAATATGATTTATGAGCACATCCTCGTTGGAAATTAGAGTGAAACATTATCTTAATCTTTTAGTATGATATTTTCTTGCCTTCAAGCTCCCGGCGTCACTTTGATCAAAATGGCTGTGGAAAATAATTGCGCTTAAAATTTCAGTTATTTGTAATCTGTATTATTACGAAAAAACTAATACAGTGATTGCCGCGTTTTACTTAATTTCAGGTCTCTCTGCAACCACTTCGAGAGGCTTTCACACTCGACTCAAACAACTTAACAATGAAGGCTATGCCCCGGCTTACTAAAGTGCATTTGGAACCAAACAACTTTGAAAAAATGCGATGCTCCTATGCATTCCAGATATTCAGCTCTCAATCATTAAGGGGCATTCAGCTGTACAAAGGGCAGATTGAAGCACGATGTGGAAACGTTGAACCAGCCCAAAAGTTCTTCAGGTAAGAGTTCTCTGTATAATCAGGCTCCTTACATTACATCATTATTACGTTCTTGTTTTTAAGGGCACTTCTGCAAGAAATTTTAATTTGACAATGCGGGTTTCACTACACGCAGTTTCCATTCCTTAACTATTTGTGTAAACTGTCTGCCATAATAACTGCTGCTCCTTTGGGTTGCACTTAGAGCAACTGTTGTTGTTCTACAGGAAAATGGAGTCCCTCACATCCATTATGACATCGCGCTTTCCAGCTGAAGCCCTGAAACCAAACTCAACTCAAGAGCAAGAGCTTGGGGAGTTCTTGCAATACCTTTCAGATTGGGAAAAAGGCACTGAAAAGAAGCATTTCCTGAGTGATTCAACGGCAGAAGGGCTGCGCGTCACAATCACAAGTACCTTGGAGCTGCTAAAATATCTTCACGCAGAGCTGGGCTATGCTTACTTGATGACTTCTCGCCTGAGTCAGGACAAGATAGAAAACCTTTTTGGTATTGTGAGATTGTCGTCTGGATGTAACGCCAACCCTACACCACAGCAGTTCTTGACGACCATTAACTGCCTCAGTTACTCCAACCTAGCAAGAAGTGTTATGGGTTCGAATGTTGAGAAGGATGTATTGAGCTCACTTTTGAGTGCTAAGGACCAAGCGGCAGGTTCCTACAAGCAGCAGGAACTCATCGACTTGCTCATTAACAAGGGGGATTTTGAAGGAGCAGAGGCTGCACTTGGTAACAGCTGCATAGGCACTCCAGGCCATCCTTACAATGCTCAGAGGAGCGACTCGAGACTGACCTATTATGTGGCCGGGTATGCTGCCAGGAAGTTTGTACTAAAGACGAAATGTGATGAGTGCAAGGAAAAACTCTTGTTGGCTGCTTCTGAAGGGGAGCGCTTGGGTGTTTCTGGCTTCACCAATTCGTGTAACAATGGGGGTCTGCTATATCCATCAGTAAAGCTATTCAGATTCATCAGTGCCCTCGAGGACAGCTTTACGGGCTGTTTCAGTAACACTGAGCTCCATCATGACAGCATAATGGACGTGCTTGCCATCACAGACGAGAAAGGCATGGGCAGTGTTGGCTGTGATGAGCACAGAAAGCTGTTGACGGCAAACTTGACAGGTTTCTATCATGTAACAAGGCTCCACTTTTATGTCAAGGGGCTTAACAAGTCGCGTGACATTGCACGGAGGAGGGCACAGCAGCACTTAAAGTTGAGCCGTTTATGAATACTCGCTAGATTGCATCTACGGAACAGCGACTAGTGCTCCAGTTGCGCTGTCAGCCTCTGATGCTCTGTGCCCCCGAAACACTGTCTTTGTTTAGTGAATACCATGTACATTTTTTGTCTGTGTGAACTTGTTCCAGCTCTCTGTAAATAAAGTGTGTGTTTTCATTTACACATTTAAGCATTTTGTTTGTCTTGTTTCAAATTTAGACCATACAAAAGGCGTGCATATTTAAATATATTTGGGAAGCTGGCCACAATTTATAGATTATTTAGAAGTCTTACCAAATTACGTTTAGGGCAAGGTTATAAGTGTAACTCACCGGGTTTAGTTACCCAATGCGGTAGTGCGATTATTCCATGGAAACAAATGCAAATGGAGTCTCGCAGAGGTGGGAAATGTTTAACGCACACCATGCTCTTAAGAGGCAGCTTTACTTAGGGCAAACACTGATTTCTTATTCAAATCGACAAGAAGCATATAAGTGCTCTATTGAGGCAACTGCTGGGCTAATTAGAATGAAATTTGTTTCATTAAAGAGAGTATGTTAAATTAAAGCAAATGTGTGCTGCAGAATTTCAATTTCAGGCCCTGTACTCTCTACAGAAACCCACGAAATTGAGCCCGTTAAAGAAAAAATGGAACAAAGCTTATAAACCTGTAAATCTGCTTGTAAACTGTGTCTTCTGGAGCCTCTCAAGTGAACAAATGAGAGACATAAGTGTACAGCTTGGAAGAAATATTTACGATCTTTACGAAGATTTTGCAAAATGCTCACTCTGAAATTAAGGATATATTTGAGAGTAGTGTATAATACATCAATTTTGTGCACTGTGGATGTCCCAGTCGATTATTGCAGTATAAGAATTTGTGACATTTTTGTCTATAGTACTGAGTTAAATTTGATGCTTGCCTTTTTTTTTGGTTTCTCTATATTTGTACGAAGAAGACTGATGACGTTAATATAAACTCTGCTTCCTAGAGTTTGATAATTTGAAAGTTTTCTTCCAAAATGCAACATACCCCATCAAGAACGGTGCACTGGATGCTGAGCAAATTGGTCGTTCTTTTCGCCTGTATTTAGGTCTGCATCTTAGAGTTCGAATAAAGATTGTGATAAAATACCCTATTTACATGTAGCGCATTAACTATCGCGAGAACGCAGCGCCACATGCGTGAGTCGACTCGCTCCCGTAACTCAACCCTCATCTGGCGCATTAATGCGATGCGCCTTCCTAGCGCATTAACGCTGTTTACATGAATGCGATGCGCTAGAAATTCTATGCGCCCCTGTAGGATCCATATAAATGCAGCAACTGAGAATATCCACTAATTGCCTTCGGCAGAATTGCAACTGCAAAAATTATTATGCAGTCACCGCCATACTGCTCACACGCTCCACTAAGCTCATTAGAATGCGTTTTGTACAAAAAACTTGATCATAAACAGGCAATAAAATGAATGAAGGTCACTGGTCGCTCAAATAGTGACGTTTGATCTTGCTTACAAGCCAAGCAGCAGGTTAATAATATGGTTTTCTAGAATAACTTTTTGTCGTGCTTCACCACAGCCAGTCACGTTACAACCATTTTGCGCATCATAACAAAATCTCTCCGAGCCTACCAGGTGCTCGCCCAGCGCAGGTTAGTTGTAGCCGGGACGGTAATGTAGTTCAGTTGCGATGAAACATCCATTTTTTACGTTCCTTTTGTGAAAACCCGCTGTTTCTGCAAACGCACCGGCGAGCAGCCGCCTGCGAGGCCGGAGTGACCGGGCGACGCTTTCAAGTGTAGGCGACTACAGCGCCGCCGCTACTTTTCTGCACGAAAAGGCCCACTCCACGGCAGCCGGTCGCGCCACTCAAAAATTCTAGTACACTCTACCGATGCCGAGCAGAAGAGAACCGTGTCTCCCCCCCGCGCGCGCAGCATAACCCCATCCGTGGCGCTGGTGTCGCTGCGACGCGAGCGCCCTCTCCTGTCAGTTAAAGTAACACAACTAAGGAGAGTGCGTTGCGGGGGAGTTAACCACAGTTGGGGGTGCATTGCGGGAAAGCGAACAACAGGGGACGAGGGCGTCCCCAGAACGTACGGGACGCAAACTCTAGATTTGCCATAGAACCTAAAAAATGCGTCAGCATGTTATGGCGTGAGATCTACTACAGATAAACAAAACTAATTTTGTTTAGTCGAGCTGCTTGGAGCCGTGCCAGGCCAAGCTAAAGTGCGGCTGTAGCAGGTCCATGTGGTTGCGCACAGTGCGGGCGGTAAATACTTTCCCCCTTTCTTCTGACAAATGTTGAGTGATTTTAGTCCACCGCACTGTATGTTGCATGTTATCTTCAAAGGGATTGCATTCCCTCACGCCCCGCAGCTTATCTAAATCATCGCTTTTCGAGAAGCGAAGGCGCGATAGTGTCCCACTCATGTTGACAACGTGTCTGTATGGAGCCAAAACGTGAAACGTGCATTGTTTTGCTTTTACTCTGACTGTGCCAAGGGTCTCAAGATATCCCGCGAAGTTTCGAGCCTCGCGTGGTCTCGCGAGACCCTCGGCACATTCGGACTCCATTGCTATGACGACTATAAACGCTTCTCCGTCAGGCTTAGGAGCGGCTGCAACGAATTTCTATCAGGAAAACAAAAGCCAGCGCTCGCCTAAAACTTCATGCGAGAGCAAGAATGGGCGAACTGAAAGCAAGTACTACAGTTTACAGCATGGTACCACGTCGCTGGATTAGCGACGAAGTTGTATTCACTCTGAAACGGACGGGCAGGGCGCTGCCATCTTGCCAACGCCACGTACGCAAGCAACGTGAAGACCGCAACGCAAAGATCCGAATCTCACGTACGTACGTGAGACCCATGCAGACACCTTACGTTCTGCGCATGCGCACCGGTGACCCGTGAGCGCTCCACGTACGTGCAGCTTCTACGTACGTGAAACTAAAACTGTCTGTTGTCCGCGCACTACGGCCAAGGATGGTCAAGCTCGGCGTATGCGGAGGCATGGACAGACGACGGAGCCCTGCAGCGGACGCCAGCTGTCTTAGGAAGCCATGGCCCAAGACGCCTCCCAGCAAACATCAGTACCGGCCATGCCATCGATCGTTCTTTCCCACCCTCGTGACCCTTGGACAATTTCTGGCACTGACAGCTTTGACGTATGTGATTGGCTCCGCGCGTACGAACGCCTGAGTATACGAAAACGCTGGGATGCGGGGATGCGCACCCATGCTCGCAAATGTTATGTTATATCTGAAAGACACCGCCCGAGTCTGGCACGAAAATTGCGAAGATGATTTGACCAGCTTCGCGAACTGTTTGAAAAGCCGCTCGGCCGGACACTTGCCGCCAAAAAGGGACTTTGCATGCCGATCACAAACTTCTACAGAATCCTGTGTTTCGTATATTCAAGACGTGTTGACACTCTGTCAAGTAGTTGATAATGCCATGCCTGTATCTGACAAAGTGGGCCACGTGTTGAAGGCAATTGCCGACGAAGCCTTCCACTTGCTCGTCGACAAGAACAGCACTACAGTAGGCGGCATTATTAAGGATTGTCGACGCTTCGAGGAAGCCAAAAGGCGTCGTATTAGTCAGCCGTGCACACGCCTCTCCAACACAGCTGCGACGTCCTCATGTGAGGACCTGCTGCACCGACAAACTCCAGCACCGCCAGAAAATGTGGCTCTCATCATTCGACGCGAACTCGAAGATATGTCCCCTGCTCCCCGGCATCTTCATGAGGGGACAATCACTTGCCCGCCATCTCTCTGGTACAAGCCGTCATCCGTCTAGAGATTGCGTACCTTTGTTTCCAGAAGAATGGAAAGTTGGGCTAGTTGGAAAATGTTCATGATTAAAATGGGGGCGCAATCAAAACGGAGACACAGAAAGAAAACAACAGGAGGAGCGCCTTCCTGTTGTCTTCTTTCTCGGTATCCGTTTTGTTCGCGCCCCCTTTTCATCATCTTTGCCTCCAGCAAGTCAGCCCCGTAAGTCCTTCACCACCACCAGCAACCTCTGCGATTGCTCCTGGACGACCTTCGTACTTCACTCCACGTCGACGTAATCCTAACGGCTGGCGGACAACTGCCGACAGGCCCATTTGTTTCCTCTGCCACCGCAATGGCCACATCTGCCGCCTCGGTCGCAACTATATGAGTCCTATCGTAGCACATACAGAACTCTAAGCTGTCACCGCAGCGACGAACAGCCCGGCCACTTCCCGCCCACTGCAGACCAGCACAGCGCTACCGTAGGCGGCCAGATTTCCCGCTCCAGCCGATCCCCCCCCATACACGCACCTCGGCAGTCTCACTCGCCCCAACGTTGTCGCTTCTCTCCTGGCCCCAACGGCACTCATAAACAGAAAACTAGATGCTGCAATGTCTGAATGCGATGCTGCAGTACAGACGCAGTCCCAAAATCCCCGCCTAGTCCTTTGAGCGCACCATAATTTGCTCGCCATTCATGTTGGTGGAGTCTCAGTGAGAGCCCTGATCGATACTGGCGCGTGCGTATCCGTCATGGGTTCAACCCTACGACGCCGCCTCAGAAAATTACTGACCCCTGCACCCACAGCCGTTTTCCGCGTTGCCGACGGCGGAACGCCTCCTGTGGTTGGACTATGCGCAGCCCGTGTGACCATATCCGGCCGCCATATATCCGTTTTGTCCTCTGTTCTGGACCAATGCCCTCACGAAGTCATTCTGGCTTCGTCTTCCTGTCTCAGCATTCAGCCCTCATCAAATCCGCCATCAGTGCTCTTCAGCTTGACGTTCCTCTTTTTGCCGACTCGCCGCCCGCAGTTATACTTCGTCTTTGTGTTGTCGACTTTGTCCATCTACCGCCTCAAGCAGCAACTTACATCTATTTATCATCTCTTCCCCTGTCCCTGATGGTCACTACATATTAACTCCAGAACCTGACGTCGCCCTCACGCGAATCACTGTAATGCGCACACCGTCTCGACAATCTCAGCAAACCGAGCGTACCTTTCGGTTCTGAACTTTGACTCGTCCATCCAACCGTTCCCGCTAGGCATCTCACTCGCCACGCTGCACCCTGTTGCCGAATGTGTCATATTAGTGGTCGGCAGCTGCGTCCCTTCCAGTCAATAATGCCTGTTGCCTACGGCCACATCAACTGAGAAACCAACGGACTAATACGCCAGCACTTTCGCTTCTGACCTACCACCGACGCAAGCTCATGATCTTAGGTGCGTCTTATTATCTTTTCGCGACATCTTGGACTTTGATGCCAGTGTTTTGGCCCGTGCCCCTATGGTATATGGCATCACCGGTATTTATGGCATCGCATAAATACCGGTGATGCCGCTCCTCTCCACGGATGTCCGTACCCAGTGTCCAGCGCTGAACGCACCGTCATTGATCAAGAGCTGAACTAGATGCCCGCAAAAGACATCATGGAGCCCTCGTGAAGCCCTTGGCCTTCCCTAGTCGTCCTGGTAAAAAACAAGGACGGCAGATGGCACTTCTGCGTTGATTGCCGGCGCCTCAACTGCACCATAAAAAAGGACGTATATCCTCTCCCGAGGAACGATAATGCATCAGATTGCCTCCATGGTGCCAAATATTTCTCTTCGATTGATATTCGATCGGAGTGCTGACGAATTGCCGTTGATGAAAAGGACCGCGAAAAGACCACCTTCGTGACGTCTGATAGCTTATAGGATTTTAAAGTCATGCCGTTCGGACTCTGTAACGCGCTGGCTTCCTGCGAACGAATGATGGACTCCCTTCTTCGCGGCTTTAAATGGTCTACCTGCCTCTGTTACCTAGATGATGTTGTGGTTTTCTCGCCTACTTTTGCCACGCTCCTCGGACGCCTCACCAGTATTCTGAGAGTGTTCCGTAACGCCGGGCTCTAGCTCAACTGGACTCCAGCTCAACAAATTGGCGTGGAACCGGCGATACCGAAATGGCTTTGCCGCTCACGCATTTACTGCTTTTCACGCAGGTGTTCATCGCTGGTTTTTCAAGTCACTGCTTTCATGCCGAGGAATTATCTGCTATGCATGATTCGTCTACGCTGGATACTGGTTCCTTCACCAAGCCTTCACCTGTGCTAACCACGGTCGACTTCAACGATTGTGTGTGCCTCGCAGCCGATTTTGGACAGCGTGCACTGCCAGTCAACCCACCATGGTTTTGCAGCCCGTGCCACTACACTCTACAGAAGGCGGGAATCATCACTTCACCGTTGGGACGTGGAACCGGCAATACCGAAATGGCTTTGCCGCTCACGCATTTACTGCTTTTGACGCAGGTGTTCATCGCTGGTTTTTCAAGTCACTGCTTTCATGCCGAGGAATTATCTGCTATGCATGATTCGTCTACGCTGGATACTGGTTCCTTCACCAAGCCTTCACCTGTGCTAACCACGGTCGACTTCAACGATTGTGTGTGCCTCGCAGCCGATTTCGGACAGTGTGCAGTGCCAGTCAACCCAGAATGGTTTTGCAGCCCGTGCCACTACACTCTATTGCATGGAAAGGAGGCATATTTAAACATACAGCTCAGGCATGACACTCATCGCATTATCGCTCAGAACCCAACACGTGGAAAAGAAACAGCAACATCAGGATAAAAGACAAGAACCGTTAACCTCTGCAGAAAAAACTAAAAGATTTTGATAACAGAACTTTGAGCAGGCCATCTCGTAGCAAAAGCAGAGTCAAACAATCGTAGCAAAAGCAGAGTCAAACAAGAGAAGCAAAAGCAGTAAAAAAAAATACAATCGTAGCAAAGGCAGAGTCAAACGTATTAAGCAAAAGCAGTAAGAACCCGAGAAACAACAAAACGGAAAAAAAACAGTAACAAAGTTAACAACCCGCCTAAAACAAACAACAGACGGCCGCTAGAAATGCAGGGCTGAAAAGATGCACAGCACATGGCGTTACAAAAACTGTCAAGAATGAAGTGTAGAAATGAAGAAATGAAGAAATGAAGTGTCCTTTCTGAAGTGTCCGTAGAAATGAAGTGTCCTTTCTTGACAGTTTTTTGTAACGCCATGTGCTGTCTTCCATGTCTTCCATGTCTTCCATGTAACGCCATGTCTTCGCACTTGGTATAAAAGACCCCTTCGTCAACAAGTACGTTACAGTCTGGTGGAGGTGCGGGTACCCGTGATCCCATGCAAGAGACCCCTCCAGGCAGCCGTCGCGCCAGCCCTGTACCGCTTGTCACCCCGGTACATCGCTTCAGTCGGAGGATCCAGGGACTGCCTTCGGAGGTTGGACCATAAGAGAGCGGCGCCATGGCGACAGCCGCTCCTCCTCCTCTGCAAACCGCCGCTGCCGCGCCATGCCGCTACACTTTGCAGACTCCGCGGATTCCCAAGACGTTCCGTGGGGAACTTTTTGAGGATGTGGAGGACTGGCTTCTTCACTTTGAACGCGTAGCTGCGTTTAACCAATCGGACGACGCAGCCAAACTCCGGAACGTTTACTTCAGCCTCGAGGATGGTGCTCGCACCTGGTTTGAAAACCGAGAGGACGTTTTAATCTCGTGGCATGAGTTCCGTCGTCGTGTGCTGGAGGCCTACACAAGCGTGGATCGTCACGAACGAGCTGAGCGTGCGCTACAATCTCGCATTCAGCTGCCGAAGAAAGTGTTCAGATGTACAAGGGGAAGCTTTGGGCCAGTTGGTCTGACATGTTGGAGAGGAGGAATAACCGCGAACTTGACAGGACTGAAGAGCGAGAAGAGGCCAGGACGAGCGGTAACTAGCAACTGAAGTTTATTGGAACAAAGACATATTGCAGCAAAAGTTGCATCTATGCGCAGATGCGCTATGCGCAGATGCAACCTTTGCTGCAACATGTCTTTTTTCAATAAACTTCAGTTGCTAGTTACCGCTCGTCCTGTCCTCTTCTCGCTCTTCAGTCCTGTCAAGTTCGCGGTTATTCCTCCTCTCCAACATGTTCAGATGTACGTAGAGGACATGACGCGCCTCTTCAGAAGAGCTGACCCGGCCATGCCCGAAGAAAAGAAACTCCGGCATTTGACACGTGGCGTCAAAGAGCAGCTTTTCGCAGGCCTCGTGCGTAGCCCACCATTAACCGTTGCTGCATTCCTTACAGAGGCCACGCAAGCTGGGGCAGCAAAGGCGACAGATTCCACACGGCGCGAGCCCTACTTCGTCGTCGTCAGCTATGCGCCACTTGGCAATGCTAGGTGGCATTATTAGATAACAATATAAACCTTCAGGAGTAACAAACGCAGTCTTCTCCCGGTCCTGGTCATCCACAGCGATTTGCCAATAGCCAGATCGTAGGTCTATGGAGGAGAAGAATTTGGCTCCGTAGAGGCAATCTAAGGCATCGCCGATTCGAGGAAGCGAATAGAGATCTTTTTTTTTTGTGATCTTATTCAGGTGGCGGTAATCCACACAAAAGCGCCACGAGCCATCTTTCTTCTTGAGCAAGACGACGGGCGAAGCCCAAGGACTGTGACAGGGCTCAATGATGTCCTTCTCCAGCATTTTTGCCACTTCCGCCTGGATTACCTGTCGTTCTGCATGGGAGACCCGGTATGGTCGGCGGCGGATAGGAGGAGCGTCGCCGGTGTCGATGCGGTGCGTAACGGTAAGAGCTTGGCCGAGTGCGCTGTTATGGAGGTCGAAGATGTCGGAATAAGACTCGAGAAACGCACGCAGCTGACAAGATTGGGCAGGGAGCAAATCGGAGGGCATCATTGGCGCGATCGCGTCAGTCGAAGTAGGATCGTGAACAGGGTCGGCAGGAGCTGAGGAATGGGCAGTGTCCAATGGGACAACTTGGCAGGAGCCAATAGGTGAGAACGTTGCCACGCGTATGTCAGGTGGAAGCACTTGGGCTGAATAGCTGAAATTGATTAACGGTAGTGACAAACTGTTTCCCTTGATTGTAGCGACAGTATGGGGCAGTGCAACGTTTCGGTGCAGCAAGGCATCTGAAATAGGGGCAACTAAGTAGTCACCATCGGCGACTGATGAGGTAGGACGTAGGGTTCCTTGGAAGAAACAGCGCTAAACGAAAGGACAAGGAAAAAGAGTACAACAGGACCGGCGCTGACTATCACCTGAAGGCTTTATTAGGAACAACACGCAATATATACTCCAATGACAACCAAGAACGCATGGCAACACCAAAAGCTACAATGATACATCAATCACCTGGATCTAGATACTTCAGTTCACAGTCATGAACTGTTACAGAGGGGATGCTCACGCACGAGTCACTGTTTTTTTGAATATGAAAGGCTTCACTGATTTCCCGTGTTAGTTTATCTTTGTGTTTGTAAAGAATCTTAGTTTCATTAAAAATGGGGGTACATGATTTTTCCGAAGAATCAGATTGGTTATTCTGGGAACAGTTCCTATAATGCAAGGCCAAGTTTGACGACGGAGCCGCCCTTAATGAAGTGTTGTGGTCTCTTAAGCGGGTGTTCAAGCACCTTCCTGTTTGACCTATATAGGTCTTCCCGCACGTGAACGGCACTTGATACACAACCCCTTCAGCACAAGGGACAAACCGCCGGTCATGCTTAATCTGGCAACCTTTTTTGTTTTTCTTCGTTTCTTTTCCTCTTCCCTGGCCCTTCTATCTACAATGGCGCACAATTTGCCGAGCTTGTTAAGGGGGGCTCCGTCGTCAAACTTGGCCTTGCATTATAGGAACTGTTCCCAGAATAACCAACCTGATGCTTCGGAAAAATCATGTACCCCCATTTTTAATGAAACTAAGATTCTGTACAAACACAAAGATAAACTAACACGGGAAATCAGTGAAGCCTTTCATATTCAAAAAAAAAAACAGTGACTCGTGCGTGAGCATCCCCTCTGTAACAGTTCATGACTGTGAACTGAAGTATCTAGATCCAGGTGATTGATGTATCATTGTAGCTTTTGGTGTTGCCATGCGTTCTTGGTTGTCATTGGAGTATATATTGCGTGTTGTTCCTAATAAAGCCTTCAGTTGATAGTCAGCGCCGGTCCTGTTGTACTCTTTTTCGTTGTCCTTTCGTTTAGCGCTGTTTTTTCCTAGAAACATGTACCAACTAGCTCAACTCTCCGTTTTATTGTAGGACGTAGGGTAACGAATGAGGCGGCTAGTGAGGGCAAAGAAGCTTGGTCGGGCGAATACAGTCGGGGAGAATGCAAGGGTTCAGGATCGATGGTTGGGAGATCGAGGTGTAGGACGCCTTGCGATCAGTCTATCAGGGCGGAGTGTTCTGATAGGAAATCGACGCCGAGGATGAGCTCATGAGCACAAGGGTTCAAAACATGAATTGCACCGGAAGGTCATGGCCAGCAACACTAACGCATGCAGTGCAGAGTCCGTCAACACTAACTGTTCCGCCGTCCGCGACACGCACCCGAGACCGAACCGGCGTGAGAACTTTACGTAAACGACGGCGAAGGTTTGCACTCATGACAGATATGCGCTCCAGTGTCGACAAGCGCACGCACGGGAACCCCATAAACACAAACGTATAGTTGGTTCAAGTGGGAGGTCTGTAGAGGATTTGTGGGCCTGGTCGTGGGTGGAGCGTCACCTTCGGGAGCTGCATCAGCTAGTTTTCCAAGTCAGAGCGGTCGTATGAAGCTGCACCCGAGGATCGAGGGGGCTGCGGGGATCGGGAACGACAGCCTTGTGGAGATGAAGAGCGGGAAGAACGACGTGGTCGGGAGCTGGCGAGATCGTTGGCCGAATCTGATTGGTCAGGAGGTGGTCGGGGCGGAAAACGGCGGGGCATATCTTAACGGTTGTCATAGGAAAGCTCGGTGCGAGGAGTGGGAAACCATCTATTGCGGCACTGCCGGGAAGTGCCGGCCGACACAGGGACAGTTGAAACATATTGGGCGATCATCAGGCGTCCGTCACTGTGCTGGATTTTGGTAGCGACGGAAGTACGGAGCCCGGGGACGGAAAAAATTCCTGCTTGGGGCCGGACGCTAGAGTTTCCGATGGAACAGATAAGAGGGGAGAGTTCCAAATTTGCAAGTTCCTCTCGCACGACGGCTTGAATAAGGGACACATCGGGCAAGGGGTGACTGGGGATGGTAGGTTGGGGGGCCGCAGGTGCACAGGCCTCCATTTCGCGGCGCACGATCCATGTGACTGCGTCGGTGATGTTGAGAGGCGAAGTGGGAGGTGTGATAGTTGGTGGCTGCTGCAAAACACACAAAGATGTGGCGGCCGTATGGGGAAGTTGTTGAAACTGTGGAAATATGTGCCGGCTCTTTACTTGCTCGAAGAGACGGCACTCCTTAATAAGGGCATCCGCGGTATCACAGCCTTTGCAGAAAAGCAAATGGAAAGCGTCGTCCACAATCTCTCTTAGGATGTGGCCCACCTTTTTGGATTCCGACATGTTGGTGTCAGCCTGGTGACATAAAGCAAGCTCGTCTTGAATGTACGTGATGTAACTTTCACTGGAGGACTGCGCACGGGACTCAAGGTGTCTTTGGGCTGCCAACTTCGCAGCATCTCGAGGTCCGAAGAGAGCGCGAAGCTTTTCTACATCGTGTAATTGCCTATGCTAGCCGCCTCCTATCCCCTTCAGAGAAGAACTACTCCATTACTCAAAGAGAGTGCTTGGCCCTCGTCTGGGCTGTTGGCAAATTTCGACCCTACCATATGGCAGGCCATTCACAGTTGTCACAGTTCATCACGCCCTGTACTGGCTTTCTTCTGTGAGGGATCCTATCGGTCGCCTCGGTCGTTGGGCGCTACGACTCCAAGAATATGACTACGCTGTGATCTACAAGTCCGGCCGGTTGCACAAAGATGCCGACTGCCTCTCTCGTTAACCTGATGCCCACACTAATACTCCGACGAGCGCAAGCGCCATTGACCTGTTCTCTCTATCACCGTTTACAACTATCGGCGAAGAACAGCGTCGGGATGCGGAGCTTCTGTCCATCATCGATCGCCTAACATCCGCACAAACCGACCCTTCACTGGGGGCCAGACTGTCGTAAAACGCTGAAAGTCGTTGGGGTGACAGGGGCCGGCTGGTTGTGACTGCACAGCGGACATGACTGTAGGGCGTGTGGTGAATACGATATAAACTGCTGAGCCCTATGGCAGGGCGGTGAAACGTAGAACTGACAAACTAGGTTACCCGGTGACTGATACTTCATGTGCACCTTCCGTTGCATTAAAAATCGCAAAAAGATTGGTCTTACAAGAGAAGGAAAAAGGGGGACTTATTTTTAGAGCACCACAAAGATGATTCTCTGGCCTCTACTAGAGGCACACCTGCAATTCTTGGTTTTCAGTCATCCATCAATAAAAGTGCTCTCCTCGGTGATGCTGTAGTTTTGGGCCCGTCCGTGCGTGATGTCGACTGCCTCCATCGTTCGTAGTCGGCGGTCGCGCCTTCTCTGGACCCCTGTCCATCGCTCTCTGCTCAGTTACGAGAGCGAAATCGTTTGTTTCACACTTTCCCATTTTTGCAGCAAGAAAAATTTTTGCGCGATGCTGGCTGTTTAGAAAAGCAAAAGCAAAAGAAATAATAAAGCACTTGATTCGTTTTCGTTTGTGTTTCTCTGCACCTGAGGCCCTCCTGGACCTCAACGCTGGACCAACCAACTAGCTCTTCTCCAGGCATTTCTGCATGGTACGTGGATGTCTGGTAGCTCTTACATCACAACTGACCTTTTAATTCGTTCCCAACATGGCGCGCAGTTCGCGTCCTCCACTCACGCACTCTTCTCTCTTCCATTTGACACATCTTTCTAGCAATGCGGCGCAGCACTTTCTTCTAGCTCAGCAACCACGTTCGCATGCCCTTTCGCGGTAACCCAGCAGCGCTTCCGCTGGTCTGGTGTGCACCTGCCATGCCACTGTTCCCGCTTTGACAGCGCTCGTCCGCACGGATTCAAGTCTCCAAAAGACACCAAAATTCGCAGCGCGGCCTTAGCCTTTGTTAGCTAGAAACGTTACTAAGGCGCTTCTAAAATTGCTGAGAGACGGTGGTGGTGGTGGTGAAAAACATTTTTAATACACTGAGAGAGTTTGGGGATCAGAAGACCCCGCTACATGGTCGGTATCCTTAGTACGGGACACCGCACTACGAGGCCCCGTCTCGCGCCCGCTTTACTAGAGCCCTCTGGGACTCCAGTGTGGAGCATTTGAGGAGGGCAGTCTCCCATGCCTCTCGGGTGGGGGTGGGGGAAGGGGGGAGGTGAGGATTCTGAGTATATGCCCACACCATGTGAAAGATATCGCAGATCTCTCCACAGTGCGGGCAGCGCCCATCTGTGTTCGGGTCGAAGTGTTTTGCTATGGCAGGACCGAGAAGAGTTAGGCCTCAGCGCTACATGCTAGAGACGCTCTCTGAGCGCCGTTTGTTTCTACAGGCCTAGGAAGAACGTAGAAACAACTGAGCTTGCCACTCCCTCCCTCTATCCCCCTCCCCACGTGTAAGTTATAGCCAACCGGGCATTACCTGTCTAACCTCCCTGTATCCCTTTCTTCTTTCTACTCGTTGGGCTACCCGACAAGAAAAATTCAGGGGGCACTTTGACTGTCTAAAGTGAGTACAGGAGAAAGCGTTTTCCGCACCGCTTTGCCTATGTGACACTGATGACGTCACCACTGGATGAGGTCACACACAATTAATGATGAAGTAATGACAAATTACTAATTAGTGGCTCATTACTGACTAATGACCAAATACTAATTAACTGCTAATTAATGACGCTTAAGCTCCACCTTTAGGAATGGAACGCGACAGCGTGTTGTAGCGCTGCCAGGGAGTCCACGGAACTGAACGGCACCACCCCTTCGGTACCATGCCTTGAACGCAACGCTTTTTGAGGAAAGGAAATGGCGCACTAATTCTCTGTCATCTCGGTGGACACCCGAACCCCACCGTACAGGCAGGGAGGAAGTGGGAGTGAAAGAAGAAATAGAGAGAGGGGCCGTAATGAAGAAACTCAAAAATTGTATTTGAGGAAAGAAAATTACGCAGTAACTGTCTCGCATATCTCGGTGGACACCCGTCAAAACGCGGATACATCTGCCGACACGGCTGTCGACACGGCTGCCGACACGGCTGCTAACGACCGCATGAGGCATTAAAGGCTTTCGCCTTAATACTGGGCCTGGCCGAAGCGCAGTCGACACTGAAGGCTGCACCATTGATCGAATTTCGGCTTACCTCTGGCAACGGCCAACTCGGCGTCCGGGTGCACGATGCAGTGCGCCGCCGTGGGGGCGACGCCGACAGGCATCGACACCAGCCTACCCAGCAGCGTGGTCTCGGCTGACCTCTTGGGGGCCCCGGACAGCACCTTGGGCAGGAAGCGCCACCTGTGGCATCGGAGAGCCCCGCACACTGCCGGAAACCCGGACGTCTGTTGCGTGTCAAGCTTCTTGCAATCCTCTATGTGACATGCCCGGTGAGGGCCTTAGAAATAACAGCGAAAGGCAAAAAAAAGAAACAAAACAAAAAAACAGGAGGCGTTCACGCCAGGACAGGCGCCCCCGTCTTCTAGGGTAGTTGCGGCTTGGAATGGGTTCAGTGCATTAAAGTCTTCTCCCCGAGCATGTGCACGAAAGGATACGAGGGGTGTTCGTTAAAGGTTTCCCATGACCCACTTCTATTTATTCCAAAACGCTGAAACTGCGGAGATATAATCACATGTGTCTCTATAGGTCACACGCTAATTTTCAGGTATGAACTGGTAAAGGTCTTTCTTTTAGAGGTGCTGAAGTGGGTCAATGAGGGACAATGGACCCAGTGGAATACAGTGCAGTCACAAGGTTCCTTTACTTGAATGACCGCATTCCAAGGCAGACGTGCGTCGAGATCACGGCGTAAGAATATATTTAGGTGCCGACACTGCGCCCGGCGGCGCGACCAGATTGTTTTCGCTCTTCCTTGCGCTTCTCTCAAATGCAGACAGATGGCGCCAGGCGATGGGGCCTTGTCTGGTCGCCGAGTTGCGGCGGCCGTAATGCAGGTGTTGCGCGATTGTTCGGTGCCGCGGCCTGTATGTCCGCTTTGTTAAGTTCGGCAAGGCGCAGGAGGACTGAAACTGCTGCCGACACTGAATAATTTTAGGCTACTTTGTGTTTTACTTGATGGGACTGCGTGAATGGGTGGAACAGCAGTAAGGACGTGTCTCTGCGATCCTTCAAAGTTCGTTATCGAAATGCGTTCATTGCAAAGTTTTTTTTCGTTCATCTGCAAGAATGCCAAGAGCATAGTTAACTATACACACTCTTGAATATAAGCGGTCGGCCGCAACGCCCACGCTCCCACATTTGGGCTAAATAGCCTGCGCGTTCATTTCAGACATTGTTTGAGCAGTGTGATGCGCTAACGCTGTGACATGATGTCCGCCGTGTAGAGAACATGCTTAACTTCACCCAACTGGGATTTTTAAATGTGCAGAGGAACCTCAGTGGCGTTTCCGCATTCCGCCCTGTAGATTGCCTCCGCAGCCAGGAAGAGTACCCGCGCTCTTGTGGTGGGTAGAGGAACGCCTCCAGCGTTATATGAATAAGCGGAGGGACCGAAAGGAAACCAAGCGTGAATTTACAGCTTTTTAATGGCAAGTGCAGTGCACGCTTACCTACGCGACGCGGAAATAGTTTATAGAAATTCCCCGGGCATTACTTCTGCCAACCTCATCTTTTATGCCGACACCGACGATGGTGAGCTGTGTTGTCTCCCACAAGGAAAGACCGGCCTGCACGCGCAGAGGTAAAATACTTAAGCGACCCTAAACTAGGATTGGCGGGTGTCAGTTGAGAATTATTCCAGCGACTTGTGGCCCTCAATAATATTAGGCCACGGAAATCTCCATCGTTCGTTTTAGGCTACTGCAAATTATGCAGCTGCATATTTGTTTTAAATATTACCGGCATGTCTTCGTTACCGGCGTGTCTTCTGCCTTTCATACCACCATGTTTTTCGGGACCAAATTTTACAGCGGGTGGGAACTGGCCACAAGATCACCGAAGGAAATTAAATGCTCCGCTGTCACGGCATGTCGCATCTAGTGTGTCTCTGTAGATGCTTCTTCAACAGTGGCTTCCTGCACGTAGATACAGAGAGCCCAGACCGCCATTAGTAGCTTCAATTATTTCATTCGCTTACCTCATGACCTCCAGAATTTTAAATTCGAGGATACCTTAATGACCAGGAAGCTCGACTACTGAGCCGGAGAACTAGGTTGAATGTCGGTTGCGGCGGCCGCGAAACAACGCGAAAGGTGCCCATGTGCAGTGTGATGTGAAGAATCCGATGTGGTCTATATCTGAAGCCCTCCAATGCAAATTCAAATTCAAATTCAAATTCAAATTTATTTAGCATCAACAATGATCTTACAGAACTCGTGATGCAACGGGGTGCTAGCAAAAAGCCTGTAACGGCTTGACAAAGGCTAGCACCCCGTTCACAAAGCAACACAGGAGGGGACAAAAAGTGATAGCGATATAAAGAAAAGCAATATATATATGGCGACGGCTTTACATAATCATAAAAACATGTTAAGTGATAGGGCTAACATTGCGGGTTCATAATTGTAAGTGTTAATGTCTTGGAGGTGACTTGGAGGCGTTATCAGAAGAGTTAAGAGCATGTGGTAGTGTGTACATCAGCATTTGGCGGCCATAGTTAGTACGGGTGTGAGGAATCTTCCATGTCTGACTGCTTCGTGTGCTATATGCTTTCGCAAACGGAGACAGGGTCGCAAGGTTTTCAAGGAAATGGTCATTATTTAGATGAAAGGCATGATGACGTTTTAACAGAAGTGCATTGAACAGGTTTGGTAATGGTTGTAATCTAAGGTAATCAAAAAGAGGTTTTGTGTGGGCGTCATGGGGTTCATTTGAAATAATTCTTACAGCTTTTTTCTGCAGTCGATAGATTTTGGACAACTTTGTGTACGTTGTGGTGCCCCATATCAAGTAGCAATACGATAATGTGGATGTGAAAAGGGAGTTATACAAAAGTAATTTAATGTGCTTAGGAAGAAAGTTGCGAAAACGTGCAAGAATACCAACTATTCGGGATAGTTTGGAGTGAACGAGGTCAGTATGTGCGTTCCACTGCATATTCTCATGAAAAAGGACACCTAAGGTTTTTATTACTGGTACCACCTCTATGACTGAAAGACCAAGTTGCAGGACAATATTTGAATTAACTGGTTTATTTTTAGGGCGAAAAAGAACTGATTTTGTCTTCGAGACGTTTATAGTTAAGGAATTATTTAAACACCAAGTGTTCAATACATCAAGTACTGCATTCGCTTTCTTTACAAGCAGGGGTAAACTGTGATGGGAGAAAAATAAGCTTGTGTCATCGGCATAAATAACAAATGATGTATTTAAATCTATGTTTACAAGGTCATTAATATATAGGTTGAAAAGTAGTGGCCCGAGAATACGCCATGTAGCAATGGTTTGAAGCTGGAGCAAGAGTTACTTATGTGCACCCTTTGTTGACGGTATTGTAGGTAGGATTTAATAAGAGAAAGGAAACAGCCTCTGAAACCATAATATTCCAATTTTGTTAATAGTGTAACGTGATTTATTTTGTCAAATGCCTTTGAATAGTCTATGAAAATTCCAAGTGAATACAATTGGTGTTCAAAGGCGTTAAGAATGATTTCTTTTTGCACTAGCAAGGCGCTTTCTGTAGAGCGTTTTTTGGTGAACCCAAACTGATACGGTGTCATAATCTGATGCTTGGTTAAAAATGAGCTCATTCGTACGTGTATTAGCTTCTCAAAGACCTTGGAGAATACAGGAAGTATTGAATTAGCAAAACGTTCAGTTGGGCGAGTTGGTAGATATTCATGATTAGAACAGCGCGAACTACAAGGGACAAGAAAAGAAGGGACACAGGACGAGCGCTGACTCGCAACTAAAAGGTTTATTCACTGAAACCTTCTTATATGAAGAAACAATCAAAGGGAAGAAACACAAAAAACACAAAAAAGCATGAAACGCAACATTCGTCAGGTGCTCCCGAGAAAATTCATCTCCCTATCGCAAAGGAAAACAGATGGTTTGCTGACGCAATTCAGTTGCCCTGCGATGTGAAAAGCCTCGACAACTTCTCGTGTCTTCTGATCACTGTGGGTGTATAGTACACGTGTTTGATTGAATAATGCAGTGCATTTTTTCTTTTTCTTTTTCATGACTTTACACTCTAGACAATGTTTAACCAAATGTGAAAGGTCATCACCATTGTTTAAGTTGTTCCTGTGCTCTTGTAGGCGCTTGTTAAGGCAACGCCCTGTCTGACCAATGTAACGCGATCCACAGGAAAGGGGTACACTGTATACAACACATGTTTTACAGGCCACAAACTTATCCCTGTGCGCAACGCCACATCCTTCTTTTTTCTTCTTGGCCTCTTTCTTTCTTTCAATGGCAGGGCATATCTGTTTGAGCTTGACGGGGGCTGAAAGGAACACGCCAACTTTGTACCTACTTGCTACGTTCTTTAGGGCGTTGCCTTAACAAGCGCCTACAAGAGCACAGGAACAACTTAAACAATGGTGATGACCTTTCACATTTGGTTAAACATTGTCTAGAGTGTAAAGTCATGAAAAAGAAAAAGAAAAAATGCACTGCATTATTCAATCAAACACGTGTACTATACACCCACAGTGATCAGACGACACGAGAAGTTGTCGAGGCTTTTCACATCGCAGGGCAACTGAATTGCGTCAGCAAACCATCTGTTTTCCTTTGCGATAGGGAGATGAATTTTCTCGGGAGCACCTGACGAATGTTGCGTTTCATGCTTTTTTGTGTTTTTTGTGTTTCTTCCCTTTGATTGTTTCTTCATATAAGAAGGTTTCAGTGAATAAACCTTTTAGTTGCGAGTCAGCGCTCGTCCTGTGTCCCTTCTTTTCTTGTCCCTTGTAGTTCGCGCTGTTCTAATCATGAAGGAAGTATTGAAATTGGCCTGTAGTTAGACATGTTACATTTCTCACCACCTTTAAATATGGCAGTAACTTTGGCCACTTGGAGCCGGCGAGGAAATTGGCCGCATGAAAATATTTGATTAATGATGTACTCTAAAACAGGGGCTATAATAGTAGCAACGTGTTTAAGTGGCCGAATCTCCAAACCATCTACATCAGTACTGGTAGCATTGTTTAGAGATAAGATTGTAGACGCAACGTCATCTGCAGTTACCGGGAATAAAAATGCAGTCTCTTCTGTTGGTTGATGCATAAATTTCATGCAGCTTGGGTCATGATGACTATTTCCCACAGATGTGAAGAAATCATTAAAAGCTTTAGCTAATTCTTCTCCTGCAAGAGTTGTGCCATTCATACTTATCTCCATCGGGCTATCAATTGCACCAGTGTGCCGATTTAGGAGTGTGTTTAATCTTTTCCAAATTATTTCCGGAGTTTGCTTCGTGTCCTGCATGAAAAGGTTTTCAAAGTACTCTTTTTTAATTCTCCGTAATAGTAATAGGCTGTTTGTCCTGTTTCTGTGTTTTTTGAAGTCACCTAAATCGTTTTCGTTTCTGGATTTTAAAAACTTTTGATAAAGAACATTTTTCAGCTTTATAGCTTTGACACATTCAGCTGTAATCCAAGGTTTGCGTGCTTTTCGTGGCCGCTTACGAGTTTTGAAGGGAAAGCAATCATTATATACCTTTATAAATTTGTCTATGAAGATGTTATAAGCGTCCTCCGCATCAGCGCTTGAAAGAACACTCTCCCATGATATCCCTAAAACTAAATTATAGAAAGACCCCAGGGTATCTTCATTTATCTCCCGGAATGTACTTACAGTCGGTCTCGCGTCTTTTAATTGGAACTTTTTATGACTAAGCACTAAATATATAGGTAAATGGTCACTAATGTGTGTTTGAAGAACACCTGAACTGATGGGCACATTTGTAGCATTGGTGATAAAAATGTCAATGAGTGTAGATGTATCCCGCTCTATACGAGTTGGTTGTTCTATGAGATTAATAAAAGCATTAGTTTCTAAAGTGCAGCACAATTCTTCACTTTGTGGGGACGAGTGTAGGAGGTCAATGTTCAAGTCTCCACCTAGAATTAGTTTGTAGGCGTTTTCGTTGATCCAACCTAAGAAAGTGTCAAGAAATGAAAGAAAAGCTCTATTGCTACCTTTGGGCGGACGGTATGCCACAGAAAAAATGGTCATATTACATTGCAAAGTTAGCATTTCATAATCATCAGTTATTACAGAAAAAATGTCAACAATGTCGCATACAAATGTATCTTTCACTAAAAACATTACGCAGCCGCCTGTCTTACCACTTCGATTCATGCGGCATCCATTAATACTCTTGTGTCGCTTCCGGAAGTTAAACGGCACAAATGGCATTTTAGAGCGCAGCTCTTTGGCGTCCGTTCCTGGGTTTCGCGTCGTCGTCGGCCTCGTAACCAGCTCCGCCCCCAATGTCACGCTTTTCAATTGGTCGAAATGCTCGTGACGTCACAGTGCGCGAATTTCAAATGGGGCCAATTGTACTTTGGCTAGTAACCATGCAACCAATCAAAGGGATCGTATAGTGATGCTGCAACTAAGTTGGACTGAGTTTAGTTAATTGCTTAATTAATCAATTAGCCTAATTAATATAGAGGAGAACGAAGAGGTCAGAAGAAAAGAAAAGAAAGACGCGCGCCGCAGCGACAACAGCGTCCGCGGAAGGAGACGCTGCTGAAAAAAAACAGATAAGTACGAAGCCGCGTTCCCTCCACCACCACGCACTTCCCCACTCAGTAAGACGTTGCTCGTTTCATATACGTTGTGTCGAACATCCTAGACAGTTCCAACAATTGACAGGTTAATGACAGAACACGATGGATAGAAATACAATAATATAAATATGAAATAGCCTAATTAACCTTTCTAGTTAGACCGCATAAATCAATAAAACCGAGAACGAAATTGGTCGAGTTGGGGAATCTAACCAGGGTCTCCGGGGTGCGATACGAGCACGCTAGCCACTCCGTAATGCCAGCTGAATGGTTTGGAATGAACAAAGGCGCGTCTAGCTAATACGGCGTCTTCGTTCACTCCCATCTTCCCCCTTTCCCTTACGGCGAGGTGCAGGTGTCCACCCAGATATGCGAGAGGGATACATTTCCTTTCCTCAAAAAATAAATTTACCGTCCAGCAAGGCGTACAGCCGAATTGGCGATGGCGTTCTGTGGACTCCCTGGCAGCGTTGCAAGACGCTGTCGCGTTCCACTCTTACAGGCGAAGCTTAACATGTTAACCACAAATCAGTAACACACGCAGACAGCCAATGGACGCGTCATTCGCTGGCAGCACTTGATTCATCATTCACAACCACATTCGTGACAGAATGCTGTACTAAGGTTTTCGCCTTGCACCACTTTAGTCGCCAAAGTGACTCCTAATTTTTGTTTCTGTCGGCATCGGCGGCGTTGTTTGGCACGTCACATGAAGTCGACGAACTGTGCGCCGCAAAGTTGCCCAACGGCTTGCTGGTAGTAGCTGCCTACTTCGCCCCTACCGCACTCACGAAAGACGTCGTGCACTTCCTGCAACTCGCATTAACCGTCCATCGATCCACACCGATGTTAGTAGTGGGGGACTTTAATGTTGACATAAAGACAAACAGCAATTTCCTAACACTTATGCGGGAGAACATCCCGTTCCTCTCGCTCGTAACGCGTCCCACGGCTGTGACAACCTCGCGAGGCACTTGTATAGATCTCGTCTTTGAGAATCAAGCATTGGTGTACCAAGTCGAACATATATCAGTCTATTTCTCCGACCACAAAGCTTCCTTCATGACTGTCAAGAACTGTTAGTGGAGTCTTTGTTAAAGGAATACGTGTGAAAAATAAAAAAAAATTCTCTGATAGCGCATACATGTGTTGCTCGATTTCTTTGCCTCAATCTATCGAAAAGGTGAAACAGCTTATTTGCTGCGCTCAAATTTCGCATTAGGAAGTAACGTAATCGTCGGTAATTTTTTGTTCACTTGAGGCCTGAATAGCCATTCTGTGGAACAAAGTTTTCACTACAAGTATGCCCTTTCTGATAGATATGATTGCGTTTTTTCACTACATTGTGCACAAAACACAATCAGAACTCGCGGGGCTACTTTTGTGTAGTATAGAGGGAAGACCATGACAGAAATCTTGATCACTGCAACCGTCTATTTGGACAATGCATTGAGTAATGGAACCTCCACTATCTAGGCTGAACACAGCTTGGCCTGTTTGTTCTTTTCTTGAGACTGCTTCGTCATGATTGCATTCGAGTGCTTGCAATGCTCCCTCATACGCATGCCGACGTAATAGTGGAGAAGATGTGCAATTACTTCTTCCTTGCGATCAGTACATGGGAAAGTCACCGTGTATATGTATTTAAATCACCACGTCTATGGTATCCCAGTACACCGTGCGGCAGTTTGCATATTCAACAAAAAGCCGCTATGTTTGCTTCAGAAGATAAAATATGTTCAAGATAGGATAAGTAAGACCTCCTCTGTTCTTCAGATTTGCGAGAGCTGCTTTAGTGAAAGGGTTATTTTTCTACGCTGAACGCCGATAAGCAAGTAGAGCAACTGGTTACTTTTTCATTTTTTGCACAAAAAACCGGTGACATAGTAAATAATGCAGTCCGAAACTTGCCCTCTGTCCGATCTGGAACGGAAAGCACTGAAAAACACGGCCTAAAACCGGCACGGAAAGCGGAACACGCCGCTGAGCCGCGTCCGCCACTCCGCAAGCGAATGGGCCTTAATGGACCTTGCTCCGCAGCGCATCCGCGCCGCTACGGTCTGCGCATGTACTAGAGGACGAACAAGATCTGTGCGCGCTCTCCGCCGCGGCGGGCGGTCAGTGTCAACATCTAAATTATTCTTACACTTGTCGAGATGAAGGACTTTTCTGCGGAGGATTCCCCATCACATGATGTAGTAAAGAACTGTCTTCGTCAGTTCAAATGTGGTTGGGTTTCTGCGGGAACACCCCCAATGGCAAAGCGACCCCTCTCCGTTGACGATTACCACTCCATCCAGAAAATGAGGGCCTCCATTTTAGAGAATCACCACGCAACCATTCGATACCTAGCCCAATATGTCCAGACTAGTGTGCAGTCTGTGTGAAAAATCATTCAAGACCATCTTCGTATGTGTAAGCTTAAGTTCACCTGGCTCGTTGACTGCGCACAGATTTCCAAAAGCAAGAAGGAGTCGAATGCTCCCACGCTCTTTTGACGGCGTACCATGGAAATCAGGGGGTTTCTTTCAACAGACTGATCACGCAGGATGAAAGCTGGGTCTATCACTATAATCCAGAGACAGTCGATGCAATGGAAGCATCCGGACTCACCGCATCCAAAAAAGGCGTGTGCACAACCATGCGCAAGCACGGAGAAATCTTGATGGATTCCCTAGCAAAGGTCACCACGATTACTGGGGCATACCATGCTTCACCGCTGAGAAAACTGCTAATGGTCATTAAAAGCCAAGAGACCTGTCATGCTCACAAAAGCTGCCTGCCTTCTGCAAGACAATGCCGCAGTTCATAACTCCTTGCCTAGATGGAAGCACCCTGCAGCAGGCTTGAAATATCAACCGCATCATTCTTATTCATCCAACCTAACCCCGTCGGTTTCGCCTCTTTCCAACAATAAGGTCATTTTTGAAGGCCAAGCATTTTCCAGATTATGAGACTGTAATCTCCCGCTCACAACTTGTTTTTGGAGCAAGTCGGCTTCTAGAAGTGAGGTGTTTACAGTTGCATTATGAGGTGGGAGAAATGCGTGTCCCTGGTTGAAACCTATGTAGAGAAGGACTAATAAATGTTCCAACATTCGTTGCTGTTAGTCCGAAGGAAATATCTCAGGGGAACTTTTCATTGAAAATTTACTCGTACTTCTGCCCAGGCGCTGAACGAGAATGAAACAGTACACGCACAACGTGCGTCGGGTAAGAGTGTCTTTCATGAAAGGAGAGATTTTGGGGTTGAAATCTTCGTCATCATCAGCCTGACTGCGCCCACTTCGGGACAAATGCCACTCCTGTATCTCTCCAGTTAATCCCAACCTTTTCCAGATGCGGCCGTGATATCCCCACAAATTTCTTAATCTCATCCGCCCACCTAACTTTCTGCTGCCCTCTGCTTCGCATGCCTACTCTTGGATTCCCGTTGGTTACCCTTAACGACCATCGGTTATCTTGCGCTCGCATTACATGCCCAGCCCAAGCCCATTTCTTCCTCCTGAGTTAGACTAGGATGTCATTAACCCGCGTTGGTTCCCTCACGCACTGTGTCCTTTTTCGGTCTCTTAACGTTACACCTATCATTTTGCTTTCCATAGTTTGCTGGATTTTCCTCAATTTAGGTTGAACACTTTCCGTTAGCCTCCACGTTCTTGCCCCATGCGTAAGCACCGCCAATATAAGCTGTTATGTACTTCTCTCTTGAGGGATATTGATAGACCGCCATTCATGATCGCAGAGAACCTACCAAATGCGCTCGACTACATTTCCATTATTCTAGCTATTTCACTCTCGTGATATGGATCTGCGGTCTCTAATGTCCTGAGTAGAGGTATTCCCCGCACCACTTCCAGCACCTCGCTCCCAATTGTAAACTGCTGTTCCCTTCCGACACTACTGAACGTTGCTTTGGATTTCTGCATATTAATATTTAGACCTGCCGTTCCGCTCTGCCTGTCTAAGTCATTCAGCATGCTTTGCAGTTCATCCCCTGAGTGGCTTATCAAGGCCATGTTATCATAAAATCGCAGATTACTAAGGTATTCTCACATTCTCCCATTACTCTTATCCCCAACTGTCCCCAATCCAGGCCTCGAAATATATACTGTAAACAGGCGGTGAATATCATTGGTGAGATACTGGGTGCGTTCCAATTCTCTAGACGTCCGACAAGACGTCTAGTGTGACGTCTAGGAAGCTGTCTACATGTCTACATATTGGAAAGTGTCTACTTAACGCGCTGCCTTGCGGCATACAAATTGAACTAATATTTAACAAGTATTTGCACTATGTTCTTAAAAATTGTTGATAAAACAAGTTAAAAACGCGCTGTTAGTAGTTTTTTTTCCTGCAATAATTGTGTAATAATCGCTACCGCTTTAGCAGACGATCTCACTCGCACGATTTCCTCCCGCGCGATTCCCACATATGATCTGCTATAGCAATCGTAGGTCCACAAAGACTGCTTTATTTGCCGCCAGTTCCTATAAAAAACAACTTAATGGACTTACTGGCACTTGAAAGATGGTGCGTCGCCGGGCTCCAGTGCCTGCCAAGAGCACGGCTCACTCAGCCCTGACTGCACCAACTGCTCCGCCATCTTTAGACAGGAAGTTAGCCTGCATCGATGTGGACTTCGGCGAAGCAGTCTTCTTGGACAGCTTCGTGAAAAATGGAATGCGTCTTAAAATGGCGTCCGTCCGGCAAGACGTCTTCTCGGGAGTATTGGAACGCACCCACTGTCTCCCTTCCAGAAAGCATTCCTCATTTGAATTTTATTGACCACTTTATGGAGGAATACGGTGGCTCCTCCCTGGTGTGACGCAGCTAATGAGTATGACGTTCCGTCTGACCAGAAAGTGGAGTAACTGGAAACGCTGATTAATTTTCGTCCTTGGCCAGCGAAACAGAAGCACGACTGTGTGGGTACGTGAGGCGAGAGCGCTGTTGCTTTAAGCGATTGGTTCTTGAGTGAGTGATAAGATGCGGTATCGCATTATACACATCGCATGCAGTAAAGCGGGCGATGCCGCACTGCTGGCCGAGAGAGAAGGTGCATGCCAAGGGCCGCGGTAGCCTCGCATGCTTAAACAGATTGGGCTGAAATTTAAGACATGCATATTTGAAGACAAAAGGGGCTAACTAGAATTCTACAAAATTGAATAGTCATCAATTGTAACTATCTCTAAGTTGTCAATAATAACATGCATGCTAACAACAGGGAATAAAAAGTTAATTCTTGCGTTTAGTTAGTTGCTCATGACACTAATCCTCACAGGATATGCAAACGATTACAATTATTCTCACAGTTTGCATACCCCCTGTATAAAAACTTTTGACTACTGTTATTTGTATTTGTTGCAAAAATCCTGAAAGTCGAACTCTGAACATCCTGGTTGTTTATACTCTGCGTATTTCTCTATCACCTGATTGAAAGTGCGAATACGGTCTACTGTAGAGTCGTTTTTATGAAAGCCTGCCTGATCATTTGGTTAACTGAAGTCTAAGGTTTGTCGTTACTCTATTGCCAATTGTCTAAGTAAATACCTTCTAGGCAATGGACAGTAAGCTGATCGGTGTATAAATCTCCAAGGTGATACTGTTATCAGCTGCTTTCACCCTTTGTACTGCTCCGAAGTATTTCTTTACTTCCCCTTCCGGCTCTGGCGGGAACTGCCTCTCACATTAATGACCTGGTTGCATTGTCTACTGCGTAGATTTGCGCAGAACTGTTCAGCTACTTTATTTGTCCACATTGTTAATGACATTGTTCTCTTTGTTTCTTAACGCCTGCATCTGATTTTTGTGCACGCCTCATTTTTTATGCACCGGTTTTAGGCCACAGCCATTAATTGGAGCATGCTCGATTCTCTGCATATTAAACTTCCGTTGTCGGTTACCTTGCGTTTAATAATTAATTTTATAGCCCCACCAGTTCTATTCTGTATGTGGGGTTAGAGGCGTAAACGCCTTTGGCGCTTCTTAATCAGACCTTCCGTCTCCCGAGATCGTACTGTCTACTTCTACTGGTAACTCAGCAACGATAGCTATGAGGTTATCGTTCAGTGCGTGAACATTAAAGTCGTCGTCGTCAGTTAAAGTACCTGTTCTGCAGCGAGATTCTAGAATCTTCTGCTTTCCCTCTTACTGCTAACTCGTTGAGGGCTGCCGTACCTTGCATTTTTTATCATATGGGGTTAGGCATCTTGAATAAACAGCGCGAACAACGACAAGCACAAGGGACAAGGAAACGGACGACACAAGCTTGTCTCTTGTGCTTGTCGTCGTTCGCGCTGTTTATTCAAGATGCCCAACCAACTAGCCCACCAAAACGTGTTAACGCAACATATGGGGTTATACTAACCCAACCGATTAATCCATCTCAATTCGTTTACTGGAGTGGGCCTACTTCCGAAATTTGGATATCCTTAGGAATTTTGGGGAATGAGCCAATTTACAAATTCTTTAGGTTGTCATATTTTCAGCATTGACGATGCCCTATGATTGGTCCATTGGTGGTCACGTGGTGTTGACGACGTCAGAGCCCTCCCAATCGCATTTATAGATGGCGGATTTACTCAAACCACTCAGCGGTGTCACGAAGGGCGAGCAGTCCGCGCCGGGTGCAGAGCTCAAGGAGGCGCGGCTGCAGCAGAGGGCGGGGGGGAGGGGGGGGGCGTAGCACAGTGAAGTTGATGATGATTTTGCTTATCAGGATAATACGAGATGTGTTCAGTAAGTTGTCTACCCCAATACGAAAATAAAATTTTCGGGGCAAATTGATCTCACTACATATAATTGTTATTTCTCTTCACATCAATACACTAATTCAGCTATGCTTTCGATGGTTTCTTTTACAACAGGAGGAGGCGTCTTGCAACTTCAAGAACCCTGTTACTGCTTTTCACTGAATTATCAGCGGAAAATCTTTGACCACGCAGGACGCTACATGGCGGTTCAAGCAAGCGGACGCGCGTCGCATCGGTTCCGCACATTTTGACCAATTTCGACCGGACCGAATCATTCTCGCCACCGGATTTTCTTCGGAACGGAAAGATATCAAGTGCTGGACCCCCAGGATAGAAATTTCAAGCGGTAGGACCAGTTTTCGGCTTTCTACCGGACTTGAAAGTTATACAGCGGGCGCCGGCCCGCTAACCCTAACGGGCCACCCAACTCGACATCGTGAGAGCATGGGACGCTATTCTCGTGCATTGTTGCGCTTACGAAGGAACTTGGACACAATCAGGGACGACACAGAACAGATGTGCGCAATCTGTTGCGCACATCTGTTCTGTGTCGTCCCTGATTGTGTCCAAGTTCCTTCGTAAGCGCAACAATGCACGAGAATAACAACCACCAACTAGCCCAATTTGAAACTCTCCTAATGGGACGCTAACCTTGTCGACGACGCCGACGCCTAGCATCGACGCCGTTTCAACGACAGACCAAATGGCGGGGCCCAGCCAAGACAACGATGTGCCACTACAATCACCAAACGTCCTTCTCAACGAATTACAAGAGATGGATGAAGACGACTTCGGAGACGCCGACTTCGGAAGTGAGGACGAGATCCCGTCCGACTCCTCGTCGAAGCCAGCCGGGTACAACAACGATGCCAGCTGGGAGCTTGCACAATCCAAGCGCCAGAGAAAACTTCAAAGGCGAAAAGAACGCAAAGGCACGGGAACGGGCCCGGCCGCCAAACCTCAGGATGGAAAATTACCGGGTGATGCGACCGGCTGCAACAACAATGGATCAAGGGAGCAGAGCAGGCCTAGGCGAAGAATGCCGCCACTCCCCAGAAGCGACTACAAGATCATTATTCGACCTAAGAAAGGACTCATGGTGAAGTCCCTCACCACCCACCAAGTAGCGCGCGCCATTGTCATGGCGTGCGGCCAGCAATGCAAGGACGAGGACCTACTTGTAAGGCTTCGCACCGGATCCAATATCATTATCGTTAGCACCCCGCACGAGCAAACGGCACAGCTAGTGCGGCACATTACCCGTCTCAAATTTGACGGAAAGACTTATGATGTTAATGCTTACGTGGCAGCACCGGAAGACGTCCTGCGCGGCGTGATCCACGGTGCAGACCCAGGTACCCCTCCTGAAGAACTCAAAGCACACTTACGAGTCAGAACTCAAGGAGCGACCATACTTCAGGCAAGGATGCTTGGAAAATCCAAGACGGCAGTGCTCACGTTCGACGGCCCGGTCTTGCCGAAATTCGTCATATATTACGGAGGAGAAGTACCATGCTACCAGTATCGCCCCACTAGGCAAGTGTGTTACGTCTGCTTCCAGCAAGGACACCGCTCCGACGTCTGCCCCACACCGAACATTATTGTGTGTGGACTGTGCGGAGTTTCAAACCCGCCCGACGACCACGAGTGCGCGCCCAAGTGCATAATCTCTGGCGAGATACACCGGACCGGATCCAAGGAGTGCCGAGAGAGATTGAAAAAAGCAAGACCAAAACCCACAGGAGGCAGAGGACGGAGCGACCAACGCGGGCGACCACCCAAGCGATGGCTCAGCTCAGAGGGAGAGACATCGAGGAGCCGATCGAGGTCCAACTCCTTCCCGCCTCTACCACCAGCCGGCCCACAGGAGGGGGAGAAGCAAGAGAAAAAGAAAGAGAAGAAGCTTTCCCAGACAAGCGGCGGCAAGGTGAGCTGGGCTTCTACCACTGCTTCGCACTCGGTAGGAAAGGGTAGTGACATAAACAACACAAACAACAAAGACAGTCGTGTCACAGAACCGAAGGACGCGAACAGCGATGCGCTCAGACGCGAGCTAGAACTGGCTCGAATCAAACAAAACGAGCTCGAACCCAAAGTTGAGGAACTCACAAAAACACTAAAGGAACAACAGCGGGAACTCGACACGATTAGAGCCCTTCCAAAACGACAACCACAGGCATCGAACGAAGGAGACCTTGAAACACGAATGCAACAGATGATGCAGCAGATGATGCAGGATATGATGCAGCAAATCCAATCGCAAATTCAACAGATGCAAGTACAATTCCAAGGGCAAATCTCGGAGATCAGAAGCGCTTTTAGAAAGCAAAAACATACCGAAAACATTAGGGAAAGGGCGTACAACCGTCCAGCGCTAACAGCTTTCGCAAGCGAACAAGGCAACAGCAGTAACGCGTAAACATGATCAATACGTATCGGCAAGAACAAGAATACTTAGATATTTGGCAATGGAACTGCAGAGGCTACCGCAAAAAGCAGGCCCTCTTAAAACAATATATAAACACACAACTCACACCTCCTGATGTAATTGCGCTCCAAGAGACCGGAATCAAGCCGACCTTACAAGGGTACGAGGTTTACGAGAGTCAAAACGAAGGTAAAGCGGCCGTCCTAGTCAGCAAAACCATTACCGCCATCAGGCACGATACCGTCGCCGACACCGACGTTGAACACGCGCTTGTTGAACTTATTCCGAAAAAGCGAAAGGGACGCAGCACGTTCTTACTGAACGTGTACAGCCCGCCGAGACAAAGAAAAGCCAAACTCTTCGAACTGTTTTATGGAGCGCACAAGCTGGCCAAAGAAAATGCACTCATCATCGTAGGAGATTTTAACGCCATGGACAGGAGTTGGGGATACCAGAAACAAGACATCAAGGGAAGAACATTAGTGGAAGTAGCGGAATACTTTGGCTGCAGTCTAATCACAGATCCTGCGACCCCCACGAGAATCGGGAATAGCGTGAGCACGGACAAATGTCCGGACCTCACCTTCGTAAGGAACAGCAGGGAGGCACAGTGGGAAAACATGATGGAAAATCTAGGCAGCGATCACTTTATCCTCCGGACACGAATAGCATCCGACACCATAAGACGCCAGATTGGACAGGCGAAAATCACTGACTGGAACGCGTTTCGCGGGGCTTGCAACAAATCTGAAGGCGGTATCCAATCACTGGAGGAATGGAGCGGCATGCTGAGAGAAACGCGACAATGATGCACAAAAATCTAAGGAGAACGACAGCAACGCCTGAAGTAGACGCCCACCTCCTCAGACTATGGGAAGCGAGACGCAGTCTCACCAAAAGATGGCGGAAGCAAAAACACAACAGGAAACTAAAACTAAAGATAGCAGAAATTACGGCAAAGCCGGAAGAATACGCGACGCAACTCGCGAAACAAAATTGGGACCAACTCAGCGACTCACTTAGGGGAACTCTAGGCACGGCCAGAACCTGGAATCTCTTAAGAGCACTAATCGATCCGACCAAAATAAAATCAGAAAACAATAAAGCCATCCACCGGTTCATCCACTCCTTCGAGGGATCAGACATCGCCCTACTGGAGAAGGCACGAGAAAAATGTTTCGGCGATCACAACCCCCCGCGATACCAAGGAACGTATCGAGGAGCCAAAAACGAGAAACTCGACCGCCCCATAACTGTGGAAGAGGTTTACGCGGCCATAAGAAACACCACCAGAAACACGGCAGCCGGAGCGGACAGAATCGACAACGCCCTAATCCGCAACCTGAGCGACGACCTCATACAAGAGCTCGTCACCTTTCTTAACAAACATTGGGAGGCGGAGACGGTTCCCGAAGATTGGAAACACGCCGAAGTAATAATGATACCTAAACCTGGTAAAAAGCTACAAATTGAAAACCTCAGGCCTATATCACTCACGTCGTGCCTTGGCAAGCTTTACGAACGGGTTGTGACTTTCAGACTGCAAAATTATATGGAAGACAACGACTATGTACCACATACCATGTTCGGATTCAGAGCGAAGCTCTCGATGCAGGACGTTCTCCTCCAAATACAAGAAGATGTCCTGCGAAACGTACCTCGGACGGGAGAAAATGTCATAATGGCCCTGGACATCAAGGGGGCATTCGATAACGTCAGCCACGAAGCGATCCTTACGGGCCTAGACAACCTGGATTGCGGACGCAGAATCCACGGCTTCGTCAAAGCCTTCCTGTCCGATAGAACTGCCACCATCGGCATAGGAGACCTTCGATCGGAAAAAATTCGCACTCCAAACAAAGGAACACCCCAAGGCACAAGTAAGCTAAACTGGGCTAGTCGGAGCAATTGCATCTTCGAAAAACGTAGCGCGAAACACAAGACACAGGTAAGGTGAAGACAGGACACGAGCGCTTCTCACGACTAAATTTTTTATTAGGAAGGATAACAGAATATATACCATAGATATGGAGGCGAAGAGAAAGAAGGAAAAAAACAAAATAACAACTCAAAAACAAGAACAAGACGAGGAGATAAGAGGCCGGCGATGGAAGCAGGTACATAGCATAGCAACATAAAACACGTGCACAGTTACTTGACAACTGATTGGAGGTACACAATCTCACTTTTTGTTAAGGCGATCGATGCGTCACTAATACACTCCCCCCCCCCCCCCCCCTTTCGCGATATAGAACGCTTCAATAATCTCCCTTGTACGTTGATGATATGCTCTGTCAAGAACTACAGTCTTATCGAAAAGGGGGCGACATTTACAATCCCTGCAATGCTTCGGTAAATTTTCAAGAGCTGTTGGCGTTAAAGAATTTCTGTGTTCGAACAGCCGGACATTTAGACAGCGCCCGGTCTGCCCTACATAGAATTTTTCACACGAAAGAGGAATCTTGTAAATCACCTCTTTTTTACATGGCACAAACCTAGATTTGTGATTAACATGGCAACGATGATCACTTTTTAATCCCTCTGCTTTCGCTCTGACCACCGCACACAATCCAGATAACTTCACGGGAGCTGAGATTACTGTGCCCACCTCGTATCGATTGGCAACATTTCGTAACCCATGTGAAAAACGATGTACATAGGGCAAAACGACAGGTTTCTTTTTCGCGTCGAATAACATAGCCCTCTTGGCATCCTTGCCCTTGAGCCACAACAGGAGTTTTTCACAACTAGTGCTAATCAACGAAAGCGGATAACCGGACTTAGTCAATCTATTAACTTGTTCATGAAAACTTGTGGCTATTTTATCATGGCAAGACTTAAGTAAAGCAGAGCGTAAGCATGAGGAGACAATTGCATTTTTTACTACTTTAGAATGCCCGGAGTGAAAATGAAGTAAAGGTTTAGAAGACCTAGGGTGGTAGCCCCAGCAAAGATGCTTATTGCCAGAATGAAGAGGAATTGGAATTGCTATCATTCTACCTGAAGTCCACATTTGTGGGTTGGAAAGGGTCGTTTTTCCTGCAAAAATCAGGGATCTGTATCGGCTCACGGGTAGCTCCGGTTCTGTCAAACATTTTTCTTAGCCATATCGACAAAACAATTGAGAGGAATTTGGACGGCCTATCAGTGAACATTTTTCGGTATGTTGATGACTATTTGGTTCTTCTTCCCTCTGATCGTTTCAATCACTCTGTCGTTGACGTTTTAAAGGTTTTTAAGACATGTGGTCAAGGTTTGAGTTTCACTTTCGAATTGCCTAATGAAAACTCTCTTCAATTTCTTGACTTATCTCTTCATTCTGGCAATAAGCATCTTTGCTGGGGCTACCACCCTAGGTCTTCTAAACCTTTACTCCATTTTCACTCCGGGCATTCTAAAGTAGTAAAAAATGCAATTGTCTCCTCATGCTTACGCTCTGCTTTACTTAAGTCTTGCCATGATAAAATAGCCTCAAGTTTTCATGAACAAGTTAATAGATTGACTAAGTCCGGTTATCCGCTTTCGTTGATTAGCACTAGTTGTGAAAAACTCCTGTTGTGGCTCAAGGGCAAGGATGCCAAGAGGGCTATGTTATTCGACTCGAAAAAGAAACCTGTCGTTTTGCCCTATGTACATCGTTTTTCACATGGGTTACGAAATGTTGCCAATCGATACGAGGTGGGCACAGTAATCTCAGCTCCCGTGAAGTTATCTGGATTGTGTGCGGTGGTCAGAGCGAAAGCAGAGGGATTAAAAAGTGATCATCGTTGCCATGTTAATCACAAATCTAGGTTTGTGCCATGTAAAAAAGAGGTGATTTACAAGATTCCTCTTTCGTGTGAAAAATTCTATGTAGGGCAGACCGGGCGCTGTCTAAATGTCCGGCTGTTCGAACACAGAAATTCTTTAACGCTAACAGCTCTTGAAAATTTACCGAAGCATTGCAGGGATTGTAAATGTCGCCCCCTTTTCGATAAGACTGTAGTTCTTGACAGAGCATATCATCAACGTACAAGGGAGATTATTGAAACGTTCTATATCGCGAAAGGGGGGGGGGGGGGGGAGTGTATTAGTGACGCATCGATCGCCTTAACAAAAAGTGAGATTGTCTACCTCCAATCGGTTGTCAAGTAACTGTGCACGTGTTTTATGTTGCTATGCTATGTACACGCTTCCATCGCCGGCCTCTTATCTCCTCGTCTTGTTCTTGTTTTTGAGTTATTTTGTTTTCTTTTTCCTTCTTTCTCTTCGCCTCCATATCTATGGTATATATTCTGTTATCCTTACTAATAAAAAATTTAGTCGTGAGAAGCGCTCGTGTCCTGTCTTCACCTTACCTGTGTCTTGTGTTTCGCGCTACGTTTTTCGAAGATGAAACACCCCAAGGGTCAGTTATCTCACCCCTACTCTTCAACATAGCTATGATGGGCCTAGCTCGAAAACTAGAGAGCATCGAAGGCATCAGGCATGCAATGTATGCTGACGATATAACAGTCTGGACAAACACGGGCTGTCTCGGAGAGAAGGAAGAAAGGCTACAGCAAGCGGCCTCTTGTGTAGAGCAATTATACCTCGCAGAAAGAGGACTCTTATGCTCGACCGAGAAATCGGAACTGCTGAGAGTCTGGAGAGGCAAGCAAAACCGGACCACCCCAACCAACGAGGACCTAAAACTCAACGTCTACATAGAAGGGACGCCCATACCCGAAAAGACAACAATAAGAATTTTGGGCATGTGGGTTCAATCCAACCAGCGCAGTACTCAGACTTTTACCCTACTGAAAGCAACAACGCTACAAGTCGCACGCATGATCACCCGCATCACCAACAGGCGACATGGCATGCGTGATGAAGACGCACTAAAACTAGTCAGAAGCCTAGTAGTTAGTCGAATCACGTACAGCCTACCCTACCAGTGCCTCAACAAAAATGAAATACAACAAGCGGATGCCCTGCTACGCAAAGCGTATAAGACAGCGCTCCGACTACCACGCAACACGTCTACAGAAAAACTCATGGCCCTGGGATTACACAACACCTTTGAGGAGCTACGAGAGGCGCAGCTTGAGTCGCAAAAACTCAGGCTGTTGCAAACAACGACAGGAAGAGCGCTCCTGCAGAGGCTCGGATACCGCGAGCAGATGCGAGAAATGTCGAGGACGGCAACGATCCCCGACGAGCTTCGCAAGACCCTCAAGGTAGCGCCAATACCAAAAAACATGGATCCCCTCCTCCATCGAGGCAGAAGAGAAGCGAGGGCCGAATTCATCGAGAAAACATACGCTCCTCAAGCCACGACCGTGTATACAGACGCGTCTTGGAGAGGAGGAGATACCAAAATCGCTGTAGCGGCGGTGGTCGATTCGTCTTTACGCGAATTAAATGACCAGCGCGTCTCTCCGAGGCTGCACAGCTGCAGAGTCCGAGGAAGTAGCCGTTGCTCTAGCGGTGGCGGAGGGCTATAGAACCGGGCGGTCACTAACAATACTTACGGACTCTCAAACAGCCTGCCGAAATTACATGAATGGCAGGATAGGTCGTCACGCGCTCCGTATACTCCTCGCAGCGAGTGACAGAATTAAAAACCGGGAAGAACAAAACGACAAGATCCGACACAAAATTGTGTGGGTACCGGGGCACACGGGGGTGGCAGGGAACCGAGAGGCCGACAGGATAGCTCGAGGATACATTACTTTCCGAGCTTCCGACGAGACCGCGGAACTCGCGCCAGCACCCAGGGAATACACGGCCATACTACAAAACTATAGAGGCAGAAGAATGCGATATCCCCCACCGCACAAATCTCTCAGCAGAGAGGAAGCTGTCACTTGGAGACAATTACAAACAGGCTCTTTCCCAAACCTACATATCGTCGTCGCCCTACTTCGTCACTTGCAACGTCACTTGAAGTCACTTGCAACGACTTGCATGACGCAGAAGCAGTCGCCGAGGCTAACCGTTCACTCCTGCTTACTCAAGGCATCTGCGCCGCTCGCAGTCTACTGACGCTTCGTGGTGGCCGGTCTGCGGTCCTGGTCACTAATTTTTCTAATGAGTACCGGCACCTTTTTGCAGGTACTGCTATCGCTTTTGCCGAACCTGTTACCGATATTCCTTTTGTTTTGCGTCCGCGGCAGCCGGCACTGACGAACCTTCCCTTGAAAACGTCGACATAAACTGCCACCTGTCTCGGGAGCAACGCCTGGCTTTGGAACAGCTGCTGAAGGACTACAAGTCGTGCTTCGCTTCCTCCTCGATGGTTCGTCAAACACCCATCACGCAGCACCGCATCATCACCTATGACGACGCTCGCCCTATACGACAGCAGCCTTATCGTGTTTCTGCTAAAGAACGGGCGGTTATCCAAACTCAGGTTCAGGAAATGCTTGACGATGGCGTTGTTCAACCTTCCCAAAGCCCGTGGTCTTCACCTGTAGTCCTTTTTAAGAAGAAGGACGGCACTCTCCGGTTTTGTGTCGACTATCGCAAACTGAACAGTGTGACTAAAAAGGACGTCTACCCGTTGCCGCGCATTGACGACTCGCTGGATAGATTACGGCGCGCTAAGTACTTCTCATCCATTGACTTAAAGAGCGGCTATTGGCAAATTGAAGTAGACGAACGGGACCGCGAAAAAACCGCCTTTGTGACTCCAGATGGCCTCTATGAATTTAAAGTGCTTCCTTTCGGTTTGTTCTCCGCCCCGGCTACGTTCCAACGGATGATGGACACCGTCCTCACAGGCCTCAAGTGGCAAAGCTGTCTTGTTTACTTGGACGACGTCGTAGTTTTTTCGGAAACATTTGACCAACATCTCCAGCGCCTGCGGGCTGTCCTCGAAGCCCTCCGCTCGGCAGACCTTACCCTGAAGCCCCAGAAGTGTCATTTCGGTTAAGAAGAGCTCAAATTTCTTGGTCACGTTGTGAGCCCTGAGGGAGTGCGGCAGGACCCCGACAAGACTGCCGCCGTCGCACGTTTTCCCGTTCCGACCGACAAGAAAGCTGTCCAGCGCTTCCTGGGTCTCTGTGCGTATTATCGGCGCTTTATTGCGGACTTTTCCACGATTGCTGAGCCGTTGACGCGCCTCACCAGGAATACCACCTCCTTTGTCTGGACCACTGAGCAACAGACCGCTTTCTCCACGCTCCGCCAGCGCCTTGAAACACCTCCCGTTCTTGCGCACTTCGACGAAGATGCCGATACCGAGGTCCACACCGACGCCAGTAACATCGGTCTTGGCGCGGTCCTTGTTCAACACCAAGAGGGCCTTGAGAGGGTTATCGCCTATGCTAGCCGTACTCTCTCCCGCGCCGAGAGCAATTACTCCACGTCTGAAAAAGAATGTCTTGCGGTCGTGAGGGCCACCATGAAGTTTCGCCCTCATCTTTACGGCCGCCCATTCAAAGTGGTCACCGATCACCACTGCCTATGCTGGCTGGCAAATTTGCGAGACTCATCTGGACGCCTGGCACGCTGGAGCTTACGGCTCCAGGAATTTGACATTACTATTGTCTACAAGTCCGGCCGCAGACACGAAGACGCCGACACACTGTCGCGTGCACCAGTTGATGCTGCCGACGCAGCGCCCGATGACGACAGCGGCTTCCTTGGTACTCTCACCGCCTCCGACCTACTGACTCGGCAGAGGGTGGACTCGGACCTTCGCCCTCTCATTGACGCCTTTGAAGGTAGTGATACGGCTATACCTCGCCACTTCTCTCGACGTCTTGGCTCCTTCTGTTTGCGGCAAGGTCTCTTGTACAAGAAGAACTCGAGAGGCAACGATAGACCTTACCTTCTCGTCATTCCAGCCGACCTCCGGTCTGACGTTCTTTTCGCCTGCCACGATGAGCCCACGTCTGGCCACTTGGGCTTTTCACGTACGCTCGCCAGAGTGCGGAACATGTATTACTGGCCTGGACTTTCTGCTGATGTCAAACGATACGTTAAAAGCTGCCGAGAATGCCAGCGCCGGAAAACGCCCCCACTTAAGCCGGCGGGTTTTCTCAAGCCCGTTACTGCCCCTCGCGCTCCGTTCGACCAGATCGGCATGGACCTCCTCGGCCCTTTCCCCTTGTCGCAGGGCGGCAATAAGTGGATCATAGTTGCTACCGACTATTTGACTCGCTACGCCGAGACCAAGGCGATCCCTCGTGGCACAGCTTCAGAAGTCGCAGAGTTTTTCATGCACAACATCGTCCTGCGACATGGCGCTCCTTCGCACGTGATTACAGACAGAGGGACGGCGTTTACAGCGCAACTAATCGACCACATCTTTCGGCTGAGCTGCACAACACACCGCAAGACCACGGCCTACCAACCGCAGAGCAATGGCTTGACCGAACGATTAAACAGGACCCTTGCGGACATGTTGTCCATGTACGTAGATGTCCAACACAAAACTTGGGATGAGGTCCTGCCGTATGTCACCTTTGCCTACAATACCGCCCTGCAGGAAACTACGCGCTTCTCCCCGTTTCGCCTTGTGTACGGACGCGAAGTCCAGAGCATGCTTGATGCCATGCTCCCGTGCCCAGAGGATGACCAACTCGCCCCAGACGCCCAACAGTTTGCCCAACGTGCTGAAGAAGCCCGTCAGCTGGCCCGCGTGCACATCGGGCAACAGCAGAGCTCGGATGCGCTCCGTTACAACCTTCGCCACCGACAGGTTGACTACAAACCCGGTGACCAAGTGTGGGTGTGGACTCCTGTTCGTCGCCAAGGCTTGTGTGAGAAACTGCTCTCCCGCTATTTTGGCCCTTACAGAGTGGTACGGCGTGTGATTGAGGTTAACTATGAAGTGTTTCCGGACGGTGCTGCGCAACCGCGACGCCGACAGCCCGACTCTGACATTGTGCACGTTGTGCGGCTTAAGCCGTACTATACACGGTGACGCAACCGTGCTGATGTTTTCGCGCGCTTCAGTTGCGGCAGTTTGCTTGTTTTTTTGTTTATTTTTTTGTTTCACCCTTACGTCGACAGCGACAGCGCTCTTTTTTTTTTCTTCATAAGGGGGGAATAATGCCACCTAGTCTTGCCAGGTGGCGCATACGAAGTAGGGCGACGACGACGAAGTAGGGCTCGCGCCGTGTGGAGTCTGTCGCTGTTGTTGCCCCAGCTTGCCTGGCCTTCCCTTTCATGCCTGCTAATAAAGCCCCCCTTCGTCAGCAAGTACGTTACAATATACTAAACAAAATGCACCCTACGATATACACGAACAAATGTCCCTGGTGCGACGAAAAACCTACACTATACCACATCACATGGGCCTGCCAAAACATAGACGTGGTCCCCAAAATACAAAACCCGAGTGCGGAGCAGTGGGAGACTCTGCTGTCCAGCGACCGCTGCGAAGACCAACAAGGTCTGGTACAGCGAGCTCAACGGGCGGCAGTGGCGAGCGGAGCCCTGGACTGAGGGCAACCGACCACTGATTAGAGGCGGACGACTTCGACAGAGAAGGCTCCTGGGGGTAGAACCAAGACGTCTCTGAAGATTCCCCCAAACCGCAGGAAAAACCATTAGTGTAAATAAGGTTTTCCCTTCCTTGTCCACGCAGAACTTTTTTTCAGATTAAAAAAGACAACATCCCAGGGACACAAGCCTGAACTCCAGTGTGAATGGTCCCAGATAGCAGCGATCCCAGATAGCAGCTTGTGATTTGCGAGACCTATGAGTTTGTCTGCGCATTAGATAGCAGCTTGTTATTTACCAGACCTATGAGTTTGTTTGCGCATTGTCCTTAAGCAACGACACACTTGTCGACAACGTCCCACTGCGGTTCGCTTTGACTGCTCAAACAATGCCTTCATTACTGAACAATAGGTGCATATTGCCGTCATCTTGTGTGGCATTATTGTAGTCATGAGAGACTTCCTGTATCCTAAGAAGAGTTGATACTTCCCCACTTTCTTGAAGTTGGTGACCCTTATTGTAGCTCCACTGTATTGGCTCTAGTTTGGAATCCTGATGGCGGTGATGGACCCATGTTTTAACACCCGTAAAGCAGAATACAAGTCTCCTGGTTTTTTTCCTAAGCTTGCCTGAATTACCTTGGCTATATTACTGGTGACGTGTCTTCTGCTCAGCCGTAAACATTCGAGGCTGCCGTCGCCAACCTGCCTCTGATACCATCGAAACATCATTAATGATAGTACAAACCATGCCTGGTAAAATGCTTAATTCATGATCTAACACCGACGATCTCCCAAATTCATTTTCTCCACATTATGACGATCGTCTTCAATTTACTCCCAACCGCTTTTAAACTATCTGACCGAAAGCTTCACTTGGTGGTAGGGAAGTGCGTCACGACTATGTACAGCGGTCATGCTTTCAATAATTTAGAAGAATGGCCTGAGGGGCGAGTTGGTGCATGATGAAATGAACGGCGGCGCAACAAGGACACAACAAGAGAGGGGACACCACATTTCTTTAAGTTTTTTTTTTTAGAGAAATTAGTGCCCAAGTTTTAAACCGCTTGCTTTTTTCTGGCCCACTCTCTACGGCACTCGTCATACACTCATTTCTTCTGCTTTAATTTAAATGGACTGCTACTCTCAGCTTAGGAAGCTCGGCTTCGTAACAATGGCGAAACCTACTGGGGTAGACAGCTGACTGAACCCACCGTGCTTATGTATCAAGAGCGGTCCTGACAATGTTTGTTTGGCCTTAATAAATATTAGTACTTCGCCATTTTCGTTAATGTACTATAGCTCTTTCGCGATATCTGCGCAAACTGTCTTGATGGGTTTCTGTTTGTTTTTGGTCATTCCTACGCATATAACTTATAACCTTTATAAGTTATATGGTTATAACTTAACTTTTGGTTATAACTTTATATAACTTTTATAAAAGTTATAACTTTTGGTTTGTTGGAGGGGATCTTGCGCCGTTTATCGCAATCAGTGCATGTGTTTTCTCATGCTTGGAGAGTGTTTGAATCAGTTAATTTTTGGCTTGTTTTTAATCATGTAATCATGTTTCGGATATCAATTTAGTTTTCTCTTGGCTGGTTGCCATTCTAACTGTTCCTCAATATTCCTCATTTTGGTCTAAGCTTCTTAAATCCTCAAATATTGTTTGCAGATATCTTGACTATGCTTTTATTTATTCTCAGCTCTGCAATTTTTACTCTGTAAATCGGCGCATACATCCATGTCACAAAACATTGCTGTGTTTTTTTTTTATTCAGGAAAATTTAGACAACACAGTGCCTTGGTGCAGAGGGCAAAAGGCGAAAATCAATCCGCCTGACTGGGCCGTAAGCACCACTCTCTCTCTTAATCTCTTTATCTCTTAATCACCGCTCCTTTGTTCACAATGCAAATTTCCCATGTTTGTTCTTCTACTTTTTCTCCAATATGAGCGTGGAAATATCTGCACTAAGTAGATTATGGCTATTTATTGAATAATCTGCAGCTCCATGGCCATATTTGAAACTTGGTTTAGCGCAAAAGACGAACACAGAAAGAAAACGACCCACACGGAGCGCTACTAACAACTGATTTATTCACGAATGCCAGAAACATATTCATAGTCGTTCACACACATTGTGTTCCTGGCATTCGGGAATAAATCAGCTGTTAGTAGCGCTCCGTGTGTGTCGTTTCCTGTCTCGGTGTTCGTCTTTTGCGCTCAACCAAGTTTCAACTATGTCCTACCAACTACTCCAGCACGAAGTTTTGTTAAAGTCCATGGTCCTGCACAGCACGGCGATAGACCAGTGCCATTGAGAGGTGGTAGAAAGAATGGGGGGGGGGGGGGGGGGGTGCTAGTCACTGCACCAGGTGCATCTAACCCTAATGACCCCACTGATACCACCCCTGATGCAGAGGTGCGCCACTGCCTCTGCAGGTGGCTATTTCAAACGCAGGTGAGGCTTCTGAGACCGGTGTTGGTCTTCCCGAGTTCCCGTAGAGCACATGTGCTGAGCCACGGTGGGCAGGTGGCAGCTGCATTGAATTGGACAATGGTGCGCAGTCTGCTCGCATTCCGACGGGTAGGTACTGATGACGCCACAAGTTAACGCGACCTCTCTCAAACGATCGGAGAATTTTGTGGGGATTTTCAAATCTGCGGCGCTCTATGCTTGGCCAGTTTGTGTCGTGCTACCCTGAAAATGTCATCTGGAAAATGACCAATCAGGAAATTTTTTTTTTACGGAAAAGCGGGAAATTTTTCTCTCACATCGCATTAAAAAATGTTATGTGCAGGGATTCTAGGACTGCTGCTGGGTTTTCTGTCTCTTCATGGAGCAGGAGAATGGCCACTCGGTTTCAAGGCCGTGAAGAGAACGAAACTGCTCCTCTACCCGTAGTTCAGTCGGCTAGATGTGGACGGCTCCGCACCGCGACCTCGATCATGCTATCTTAGCGCGCGCGGTGGTTGGGGCGCCGGACAAAATCTCACCGGACGAAATCTCCCTATTCTGAGCTGACCCGAAGAAAACATCACCCCACCGATGCTAATATCAACTGCGCGAATTTAGGTCAGTTCACCGTATGTATGGTATGACTGAAACAGCGCAAGGCCCAAGGAGAGCAGAGGAAATGAGGAAGCGGACAACACAGCGCTGAACTAACAACTGTTGTCCGTTTCCTCCTTTCCTCTGCTCTCTTGTTTGGCCTTGGGCCTTGCGCTCTTTCATTCATACCATGCATAACCAACTCGCCCATCAGTTCGTGCTTTCAACCGTATTTATGATTAGGATTACGCTCGGATGAATGTTAGGATTTTAATAGAGGCTTTAGCAATGAACGGTTCACAACTGCGTGAATTCGAGACAGCTTGCCCCAGGTTTGGTTAGGGTAAAGACTGGGTTAGGTGTGTCTGTAAATGTAACGTCTACAGATAGGTTAGGCTTTGAAGACAGTTTTAACAATTGCCGCGTCTCAGAAGGGAGGGGAAAGCTTCGGTGTGGGGAAGGTTTCTACGCGGCCACGAAGGAGAACGGCGAGGATTTGTCCCGGTCAGTTGAAAATTTGTGAGCTATTGTCCGGGGACGTGTTGTCCAAGACACAGGACGTACGCGTAGTCGCGTACCTGTCGAATGCCTGCCGGTTCTCGCGGACGGTCAGGCCCCGTCCGGTCGCACCCTGGATATAGGCCTGCACCTCCGGCGACAGCTTCGCCATGGCCAGCCTTTCGATGTCATCGATGTCGGCCGGCGGCTGGACAGGACCCTGGGGCTCCTCGAGAGACGACATGGTCCCGGCCGATCCGAGAGGCGCCTGCGGCACGTTTGCACACACGGAAGCTTTTTCCAACTTCAAACACTATCGCCCAAGCACAGCTTCCGCTATGTAGCCCGTGTTGTCTGTGGCCTGTTATCTGCCGGCGTGCGCCGATAGGAGCGCAGCACCGTCTAGCGAGGCCAGTCGGGCGTCTTCTGGCTTAGAGTGCCAAGGCGCAACGTTGTATCTGTTATGAAGCAATCGACAAAGACGCCGTACCTCCTGCATTCCTATAACTTCTTACTGGGCCCCTTTCATCGCCTTTGTGATTTGTTGACAGCGCCGTCCGCCGTATTCGTTCTTTCCCCTCCCGCTTCACATCAAATCAAATTTATTTTCCAGCAACTGGATTGTCGCCTGGCTACACAAGCTACACAAACAGCTTGACAAAAGCCCAGCTTTAAGCGGTGAGCTGTTATTGCCGGGTACATCGCGAGAACGAAGCTGCAAAATACTTCTCAAAGAAGGTCCTCCAGCCAATGGCGTCGACCTATTTTATGACGTGCCATCTATTTTAATTAACGGCGACGTTAGGACAATCGGTCGACGCCATTTTCCAGGCACTGGCATTCAGGGGCATTCATCGCTGCGTTCTTGAGATGTACTGTACCTGGCTGTTGCTCTAAAGCTCTATATTTTACGCGACTATACGAGGCATCCCTGGTTAATGCCCGTATTCCTGCCAACTGGCACGGCTGGCGCTGATAAGTATTTATTTTTATTTAATTTGAAAAGCTGTAGGCCATACTTATGGGAGGATTGTAAAGAAAACTCCGCATGATGCAAATGAAAGTACAATACAAAGTATAAGCAAAAGAACCCACAATTTCACAGCAAAAACAAAGTGAGCACACAGTAATAAAAAACTCGAGGTGAGCTTAAGAAAATGCAAACACCTTGCATGCATGGCCTAACCGACTGGAAATGTGATGTGCCGCGTACTCTTAGTATCGGTGCCGTATAAACTTTCGTGGTTCGACATAACTTACGGTTAAAGCCTCTTTTTACATTATTTTAGCTGTAACAAGACTTATTTCAACTTTTTATAAGTGCGACATGAACTTTTGCAGCCCCTTGCACGCTTAGAATTTATATGGAACACGTTGATATTACTGAAACAGGCAGCTCACACACTCTGAAGTTAGTTTATTTCTCGCTCTTAGTGGTACAGGTATCACTAGGAGGAAGAGGATGCAGGGAAAAAGCTGCTTGAATGCAGCTTGAGAGGCACCCTGCGCCCACACTGCTGAGGCAATGTATTGCCGCAGGTGTTTGTTTACAAGACAGCTACAGGTGAGGCAGTCTAAAAAAAAACAACTAAAGTATCAACATGAATGAAATATTTAGAGTGGCATTTCAAACATTAGCATCACAATCACAATAAAAACTCACAAACTCACCATCACATTAACTCTCAATCTCAGTTCCACATAAACTTTCCTGGTTCCACAAAATGTTCCGGTTACAACCTCTGTTTCACTTGTGTAATCTGAAACGAGGTTCACTTCAGCTTTATTTTAAGTGGAGCACAAGGTTTAGAAGCCCCTTTCTCTTCTTTGTGAGCGAAACTTAAGGGGAACACGTTGATATTACTGGAAAAGTCGGCTCATCGTTTTTCTCGCAAGGGTTATGTGAAACATAGGTTCCATCTACCTCATGACGCGTCCCAGTTAAAACTAGGTCATTGCTCGCGAGATAAAATGGCGAGCACCACGATGCGTGACTCCTTTTTTTTTGCGCCGTAGGGCACGTGACCAGTGGGCCCGTGATATCTGGGATCGAGTGGATGGAATGTTACCGCCGAAACGGGGCCGCCCCTCGGTTCGCCTCAGCTGGCGGCGGCTGCCATGCCTTCGTTCGCTCTACGTATTAAGGCGAAAGCCTTTAATGGCTCATACTGTCGGCCATTATTCTGTCACAGTATAGCTGTCAATCAAACGGATGTCGAGTGTCTACTGAGATATGTAAGACAGTTACTGCGTCGTGACTGCGTCACGCTAAAGGAAACTATACAGCAATAAATAATGAACTTGGCGCATTTTTACCAGGATTTCAATCCAGCTTTCATCAAAGATCCATCCATGATAACTGGTCCTTGTTTAAGAGGAAAATCGAAGATTTGTTCGACAGGTTTATTCCGAACATAAATGTACGAAATAACCCTCAAAACCCATGGTTCACAAATACACTCAAACGTCTTGAAAATAAAAAGAAGCGGCTTTTACGATCGGCCAAGTTGCTTCCTAGTCAGAACACTTGGAACAAATATTATGCAGCCGAAAAAACTTATTCATCAAGCATTCGAGAAGCCGAACGCACTTTTTTTAACTCCGATCTGCCTAGAATGTTGTCAACTAACCCCCGTAGTTCTGGTAAGTAATTAACCCCCAGCACAAACGCACTGCTTCCCTCACCGATGCTTCGGGTACAACTGTCGATGAAACTGAATGCGCCAAGATGTTCAGCACAGCCTTTTCATCCGGGTTTACTAATGAAACAGACCCGACATTTCCTCGAAACTCCCCAGTTATTCAAGATACTATGCATCCTCTTATATTTTCTTCTGCAGGAATTTTGTCACTAATAGAAAACATTAAAATATCATCCTCTGCTGGAATTGACAATACCAACGCTAAAATACTGATTAATACCAAAGATATATGTTCACATCTGTTGTGCTTATTATTCGCTCAGTCGCTCTTCACAGGTAAACTGCCCATAGACTGGAAAAATGGGAAGGTCGTTCCAGTCTACAAATCAGGTAACAAGAACTCGCCGCTTAATTACCGCCTCATCTCTCTAACTAGTATTCCCTGCAAAATCATGGAACACGTCATCTGTACCCACATGATGACATTCCTTGATTCGAATAACTTTTCCATCCTGCTCAGCACGGGTTTCGCCGCGGTTACTCCTGCGAGACCCAACTTGCCACATTTATTCATGATCTGCATGCTAACATTGATTCTAATCTACAGACTGAAATCATTTTCCTAGATTTTGCCAAAGCCTTTGATAAAGCACCCCATAAACGCCTGCTGATAAAACTTTCTCGATTAAATTTGCATCCCCATATTTTGAAGTGGATTGAAGAATTTTTGTCAATCGGTCACAGTTTGTCTAAGGGCAGATGGAGTGTACTCCACCGGAAAATGACCGACTTTCACTTGGAACGACGCGATTTTCGACGAAGGTTCTGCTTCATGCTGTGTTCGAGTTTGATCATTCATTACTGCAAGGTTTCTTCAGTTGTTAGAACTGGATATGCCGCCTAGTTTCTAGACTGAAAGGCGTCCTCCTCAGGCGAAAATTTCCTTAGAAGAACGACTTCGATCAATATCTTTTTGGTACATAGGAAATGCTTTATGCAAAAAATGAAACAAAAAATGTTCAACACGCGTCATTTTATGGAGGATCCTGGTAAATGGCAATAGGTAAGCTGTGACATACCTGCGCTCCAAAGTTCATGCCATTCTTGGGATGTAACTCCAATCGGTTGCTTGCATTCTGTGCACGTGTGTTTGTCAGACTTTCAAAGTTAAGCATTTGTAGCACGCGTTGTTTGAAGCTTCTTACTCGTCTTTTTTTTCGCTGTAGTGATACCTGTCTTTCTCGAATCAGTTTGGTCCATTTTAACTGTCTAAAAATTATCTTGCTTTTCAAGGTAAAACAGCTCCATTATACTTACGTCCGACTGTTGATAAGACGGCGGCATTGCAATATTCACCGCGCATATCTCGTCTCTGCTCTACAAATTCATTTGCAAACACACCTGACGTGCCAAAATTGCATGTAGGCAAAAAAAATACCATGGGTCAAGCTCAAGCTGTACATATTCAGTAATATTCTAAATCAACGACAGCACAAACTAAATAAATAAATTAAAAAAAATCCCCTCTGTCCCGTGGTTTCTGTGGCTGTTGGCTTCTCTCATATTTATAACGAGCCGCTCATTCCCTTCCCTTGTTTGCTATATATATATATATATATATATATATATATATATATATATAGCACAAAAAGATAAACGTACTTGGTTGCTAGAGGTAAAATGAAAAATTGAGAAACGCTTCATTTAGGTAAACATTTATTGGGAGTCGATGTTTCGGACAGCTTGTCCTTTTTCAAGACTGAAGTTACATGGTTCTTGCTTCACTCCTTAAAGGGTCTTCATCTGTACAGGTGTTAGAGACATGAGCCAACACAAGCAGACGATGCCGGAGGGAAGAACGGCTCAATGAAGATGAAAAAAGGAAGGAAAAAAAGAAAATGCAGAAACGGAACAGGGAGGGCGGAGGGTAAATGTCGTCGCCCGCCACCCACGTCTGCGATCACGGGGAGAAAAGAAGAAAAAAAAAGTGGGAGGGAAGAATGGACGGCGGCCTGAGTCGTAACGCAGCGGCAGCAAGTACAGTGTATAGAAACGGACAGTGGCCGAAGGACAGCACAGATTTGAGATGCACTCACGTATTGTCTGCTTAAACGAGTAAACAAAATACAACGAAGAAAATGTGGAAAGGGCGGGGTACCTCGGCCATGTGCAACTCTTATCGCAGGATGAGTCACAGAAGCGACAAAAAAAAAAAAAATTCAGCGGGCACTTTGTCTATAGTGCGTAGAGGCGAAAGTGTTTTCCGCACCACTTTGCTTATGTGACACTGGTGACGCCTCCACTGGATGACGTCACACATAATAGATGACGAAGTAATGACAAATTACTAATTAATGACTGAGTACTAATTGAGTGCTAATTAATGACGCTTAAGCTTCGCCTTTAGGAGTGGAACACGACAGCGTTTTTTAGCGCTGCCAAGGAGTCCACGGAACGCCACTACCCGTTCGGCGCGATGCCTTGCCCTTTGAACGCAACGCTTTTTGAGGAAAGGAAATGGCGCAGTAAATCTCTGTCATCTCGGTGGACACCTTAACCACACCGTACAGGAAGGGAGGAAGTGTGAGTGAAAGAAGAAAGAGAAAGAGAGTTCATTTTTGAAACAGCGCAACAAAGACGGGACGTGGAAACTGGACGTGCTCCGCAACTATGGCCGTGTTCCGCCATAGTGATAAGATGACGCGAGAAGTTATTGAAGCTTTTCTTATACGTGACAAGGGCGCAACGTGCATTAGTTGCCCATCGGTCGCCCTTTCCGAAGGGGAGATTGGGTATCTGGCGTCCCATGTGGCATGAGGTGACTATAGTGGCGATTAATCTTTCCTAACTCTGTCTATATATTTGTGTTTTTTTCAATAAACCCAGTTGTTAGTCAGCGCCTGTTTGGCTTTACCCCTCAGTTTCCCCGTCAAGTCTTTGTTGCGCTGTTTCAAAACTAAATACGTACCAACTTGCCCAAATTTCTGCTTTACTAAAAGAGAAAGAGAGGCCGTAATGAAGAAATTGAAAATTGTATTTGAGAAAATGAAACTAAGCAGTAAGTGTTTCACATATCTCGATGGACGCCCGTCAAAACGCGGAAACATCTGCCGACACATCTGCCGACACATCTGCCGACACGGCTGCCGACACGGCTGCCGACACGGCACCCCAGCCCCAGGTGGTTATATGTTTTTTAGTGCACTGGAAGGTTTTGGATGTTTTTCGGTCGTCAGTACACGACGTGAAGGGGAGTAATGAAAATTTTGGCGAGGCGCTCGCTTTGTTCGAGAATGTTGAAATATTTTTTAAGGATTTTGTTTACGTTGGTGGGATTACTTGTGAAGGTGAGTACCAAGTTTGCCCGGTGATCTGTTTCTTTACTGCGTCGACGTCCCTCTAGTATTTCCTCTCGGTTCAGTTTAGATGCCCTTTCAATTGCATCGTCGACAATGGCGGGGGGATATCTTTGCTTGGTGAGGAGGTCTCGCTTGCGATTGGAATTCCTTACGAAGTCTTTATCTTGTGAAGAGACTTTTTAAATCGATGTGCCTCAGAGTATGGGATACTTGTTTTGGAGTGACGAGGATGACAACTTTGAAAGTGCAAGTATTGTTGACAGTCCGTGGGATTTCTATATACGCTGGTGGTAAGTGAGCCTTCCTTTACCGAAATCTCAACATCTAGGAAGTTATTTGTGGTATGGGAGTACGCGTGAGTGAACGATATGTTGGGGTGGACAAGGTTGAATTGTTTAATAAAAAATAGGAGTTATTGCTCTGTGTCAGTACAAATTAAAAAAAAAAAATGTCATCCAAATAGCGTATGTATAAGATGGGCTTAATGAGAGAATCTTGCAAAGAATTAGATTCAGTACTATGCATAAAGATGTTGGCATTGGTAGGGGCCATCCTTGTACCCATGGCTGTGCCATTAATTTGTAAGTAGTGTTGATCGTTGAATTCAAAGTTGTATTCGAGTAGGATTTTCGCAAGTATTTCTAGAACACGTGGAGCAGGGGCCTCCTCTTTTCTATCTTGCTTGTATGCTTCTCTCAGAGATCTGATGCCATCGGAATGAGGAATGCTATTGTAGAGCGAGACTACATCTAATGTTACCAGAAAGGCTCCGTCCGGAAGTTTAAGGCCTGCTATTTCGCGAAGGCAATGGTTTGTGTCTCGTATGTAGGATGGGTGTGGTGTTGGAATATGCCTGATTAATGTGTCAATGTAACTGGAAATTGGTTCCGTAATTGTGCAAATGCCAGATACTATAGGGCGGCCAGGATTATCCTTTTTGTGGATTTTCGGTAGTAAGTAGAATCGACCTGGCGACGGGTGTGGTGCGGTGGTGGCTTTAGATAACCGTAGGGTTATGTCCCCATTTTTCACAAGCTGATCCAGAGGTTCTGCTATATATTGTTGGTATTGTGGAGTTCGGTCTTCTTCAAGAAGTTGATAGAAGCAAGTGTTAAAGAGTTGTCTTATGCCTTCCTTAATGTTTCACTATCCATGACTACTATACCGCCTCCTTTATCTGCTGGCTTTATAATTACATCTGTCCGCCTGCTGAAAGCCATCAATGCGTCCCTTTCGTTTTTGGACAGGTTCGGTCTCCCTGGAGTGTGGCTTTTGTAAGCGCGAATTATGTCGTTCTGGATCGCATTAATATACATGTCCACGTGTTTATCTCTTCCCATGTTAGGAGTCCAGTGTTGGTTTGTAACGCGGTATTCTCTGCTGTCCGCAATAAGTTGGGGCATATCACAAAAGTATTCTTTGAGTCGCAACATTCGTGCAAAATTGTCCAAATCTTTTAAAACTGAGAATTCATTGCATTTACTTGTGGTGGGGCAGAACGTAAGGCCTCGAGAAAGAACTGATCTCTCGTTAATCGTTACGACGCTGGATGATAGATTAATAACGCTATTCTGGAAAGCAGAGCCAGAGCTTATAGCAGGGGGTTTATCATTAGTGGCTGCTCCCGTTTCCACAGCGTTCTGCTTGTGTTGTCGGTATTAATGTCGTTTATGTTGTTGCGTTGAATTTGTGACCATGTGGCCTTCAACAGTGGAAGGCATTTGTCGCTGTGCTTGGTCTGAATGGCCTGAGGGTGCGCCGGGGCTTGCTGGAGTCCTAGCGCTGTTTTCGGTGGGTTTCTGTGCTGTACGTCGGGTAGTTGGTGTATCCATGTGGTTTGCCTTGGATGGAGGTTGCTGCCGGTAGGGTCCAGTGGGTAGGACACTTGTTAACTGGAATCTCTCGGTGGTTCTGTTTCGTGTCTCTTCCCTGGAAGAGGTAGCGGGGGTCATGTTGCTATCCACATTGGGTAAAGGTGGTGGCCGCGTTCGTGTTGGGAGTAGCGCTCGGCGGTGGGTCACGGATGATGTCGCACTGTATCCATCGCGCGAAAGCCTTGGGTGCTGTAGTGGTCTTGGCCCGACAACCAGGTGTTCGATGCTCCTCCGCCAGTCGATGCATCTGAGGTTTGGTTGGGAAGGGTGGGTTTTCACCTTGTCTGTCCTTTTTCTGGTGGCTGGTGAGGACCTCAGGGTAGCTAGGAGCTGCTAGAGTGGGATACTCCACGGTGAGGTGGGTGTAATCATCCGTTGTCGTTAGATCGTCCTGCCACTCTGTCAGGCGATGCCGATGGTAGTCGAGGAGGAGGTCGTAAATCTGCCACGCCAACACCGAAACTCCACGGAAACTTGGATGCACTCCATCTGGAGCGAGTACACTGATTGGGGGAAGACCTCCAGAGAGTGGTTAAGAAAAAACACAATTGTGTTCTCGATGACAAAGTAAAATCAGTTGACGATTGAAGCTCTCACCCCAGCGATTGAATCTTTCCACTGACCGCCAGTTACTAGAGCGTCGCCGGCGGTTTGGGGCGCTGGCAGAACTAATGTTGCGTAGATAACTTGCACATCAGGCCGTTCCGTGCGTATGACGTTAAAGGCCTCGGCGCGCCGCTCAATCGCAGTCCGGATGTCGTCCTCACCAAGCAAAGATATCCCCCGCCATTATCGACGATGCCATTCAAAGGGCATGTAAGCTCAACCCCAAATGAAATACTAGAGGGACGTCAACACAGTGAAGAAACAGATCACCGGACAAACTTGGTACTCATCTTCACAAGTAATCCCCTCAACGTAAACAAAATCCCTAAAAAACATTTCAACATTCTCGAACAAAGTGAGCGCCTCGCCAAAATTTTCACTACTCCCCCACACGTAGTCTACAGACGACCGAAAAACATTCAAAATATTCTAGTACACTCAAAAACATTTAACCACAGGGGGCTGGGGTGCCGACCCTGCGCAAAAGGTAGATGCCAGGTCTGCAAACATATGCAAACAACAAGCTGTGCAATAAGCACAGCTTCAGGCTTTAAATGAAATATCAATGACAACTTTAATTGTGACTCCTCCAACGTTATCTATACCTCTTAGAATGCAGTGTGTGCAGCGTGCAGTACATTGGGCAGACGGTTTACCCTCTACGAATTCGCTTTAAGAACCACCGCGCTCATGCCCTATCTCTACCCAACCTCCCGTTTTCAAAAGACATTATTGAGAAAAAAACACCCATTTAACGCATTTATTTAAGCCTTACAGGGTGGGTTCAACAACACTCGGAAACGGGAGGAACAGGAGTCGTACTTTATTTATAAGTTTGGAACAATTGCCCAAGGCATTAATGAATGCCTTGGCGCTTTGTCTCCAATCCGCCCCCTGCAAATCCAGTACTGACCTTTGAGTGCCATCTTGACAAGCCTCGGCCGTTCCTCCCCTTTCGCAAGCTCCCTCCTGTACGCTTACACCGATGTCTTCATTCCACACCGTGCTCTTACCTTCTACCGTTCGACCATCTTGACGAGCGCGGCGCAATCAAAGAACCTTAAGCACTCTGGCCGTTCACAGTGGCCCCACGCGACTTTTCTTCCCCAAAGTCGCCTCCGTTTCCGGCCTTTTCTTTTCTTTTTTTTGTTGCTTCTGTGGGTGTGTGCATGTGAGAGCACCTACACCCCACGATACTCTAAGGATACTCTATCGATACTCTAACTATACTCTATCCCAGAGCTTTGGACGTGAACAAACAATACCAGTGCATTTTTTTGACGCCGGCAGCCGGCATCCAGGCTGGCAGGCCGGCCCCGAGAAGCGCGCCCTTAAGCTTAATTGTACGGCCGTGGCGCACATCAAAACCGCTACGACATCTCCTCTTCGCTCAGGTTGTCGTAACACGCTGTTAATAGCGAGGGACCAGGACACTTCAGAAGACCGAGCGCGAGGACACAGGAGACTGGGCCAAAGTGCGTGACTGACGTCATTCCCAAGACTTCCCCTTTCACGTGAGAATCAAACGAGCAGGTGACCCGCAGGTAACCCTTGTAGGTGGTGGGAACGGTGTCGTGGAGCTGCTGCCTGATCGCAAGCGACTGCTGGTCGCAAGCCCTTTGCTACTTGGAAGTGTGAATGGGCATTAAATGCCCTTTTGAAGTAGCGAGTCGCAGGGTTCGCGAGAGTTAATTCAGCCCCTTGGTCACGAAGGCGGAGCCCCGAACAAGTACATCCTCTTGGGGAAGTCACTCGTTGACCGAATTCTTGCGGCGCGACTTCATGTCGCAGAACTCGCCACCCAATCCTTGGCGTCGTGGGATATAACGCCACGCAAACTGACAAATATCTGGGTTCTTGCTCCGCCGGGAAATTACAGCGAAGGCGCGAGCCAACGGTCCACGCGCGTGCCCTTTCTAGGTGTCCGCGTTCAAACACGCTGACGGCTGTATTGGGACTTTTGCTACGTGCGCTGTTCTCTATATTTAGCGAGATGGTTGTGTCTTTGTCATGAAATTTTCAGCGGAGGCAATGAACGATATCGTAAAAATATTTTTTCTTATTTTATGATAAGCAGCATGCGCCGCTATAAAACTGAAACGTGGAAACTTAATACGGGAGTCACCTTGATCATTTATACAGGCAACAGGTCATGCGTGCTACACATACATGCCGCCTTTGTGATTAAAAGCGTACGTTGTTGGGCTAGTCGGTGATAGCAGGACGATTACTGCGAGTAATTTTCCAGCTTTTACGTGATCTTGCAAGTTACTCTCAAAACGCGCGTACGTCGTTAGGCGGCGCGTATATGTGCCCTTGGCCTTTTTTTCGCATGTGGTAGTACGTATACACTATGTTATATTGCAAGACGTCACGTCACAGCAGCCAGGAGGACACTGACCTTCGGTGGCGCCATTCGTCGCGCTCACGGCAACTGGAATGCAGATGCTCGCGTACGTGGCTTGCGGCTTGCCGCCACCGCAAGCACAAACGCATTCACAGGCACCGCTGGCTTTATCGCCGGTGCATTGCAGCTTTCTGGGCATTAAAGCCGCATTACTCTTGAGCATGGTTTTCTTTCGCTCACACTGTCATGTGCGAGCTGAAGAGATGAGGGGGCCCGAGCGGGGGCTCTCCTTCCCGCCAATTCTCGTGCGGGTAGCTAGGTCTCAGGAAGTGAGTTGCAAACTCGAGTCGCGTTTGTGAATTAACAATTCATTTCACTCGATGGTCGTCGCCAATTGACCAGAACAACTCGCATCGTCTTCGCGGCTCGTGAAGGCGGTTTAACACGCCATTGGTGAATGTCAGCCTATCGCTATCACACGACGGCGCAACAGAATTTCGAGAAATCTGTAGCAAAACACAATTACCATCAACTGCAATCTGTCGCACGACACATGCCTCGACAGGTATCTGTCGCAAGACAGAACCCACGACAAGTATCTGTCGCAAGACAGAAACCACAACAGGCTGTTGTGTCGCGCGACTGAACCCGCGACAGGGAACTCTGTCGAGGCATGCAGGCCCTGTCGCGCGGCACGACTCTCTCTGTTCGCACGACAGCACCTGCGACAGAAACCTTTTGCGCGACACATCCTGCGACAGGCATCTTCTCCGCACAACAAAACAACTAATGTACAACAACTCCGTACAACTAATGTACGTGGGACTGTCGATAGGTGTTACCCTGCAACTCGCCCATGGCGCATGACGGTTCTGCACTGTGAAACCCAGAGTAATCTGATCAGGACTTACGAAGGCTGCTGGCGGATATATACTAGCCATTTGCCCGCACACAGCCGCCCTGGCTTTGTCAGGGTGCTGCACGGGAAGCCAATATGGCGGTTGCCCGCAATTCACCTTCATGCAGCCCCGTCTTTCATGCACAAACTGCATGTTTTGCCACTGCGCACTCACGCTTAGCCCTTTTCTTAGCCCTTTCAACAAAACCGTGTATGTGTTGATTATCGCACTTGTGCGCACGCTGCCCCCCCTGCCTCCCCTTCCCCTAAAAAAAATCTGCTGGCCTACAACAGTCAATCTGCAGACCAAGCACCAAAACCACGCAGCACATATCGCTCTGAATACAGGCTGGTCTGTTCGGTTTGAGCTCCGTACCGGACTGGTCTATCCGGTTTGAGCTTCGAACCGGGAATGGACTGTCCGGTATGAGCTCCGTACCGGAGCGGTTTGTCTGGTTTGGGATCGATACCGGTCCGGTATGAACCGGTATAGCCATCAAACCGGACGGGTCTCGCCGGTATGAGAGTGATACATATCGCTCTGAATACAGGCTGGTCTGTTCGGTTTGAGCTCCGTACCGGACTGGTCTATCCTGTTTGAGCTTCGAACCGGGAATGGACTGTCCGGTATGAGCTCCGTACCGGAGCGGTTTGTCTGGTTTGGGATCGATACCGGTTCGGTATGAACCGGTATAGCCATCAAACCGGACGGGTCTCGCCGGTATGAGAGTGATACCGGACTGGTATGAAACCGATATGTTCCGGTAAAATGCGGTTTGCCGTGATACAGAATTTTTCAATAGGGTGGGATGAAGCGCCAGACACCCTCCGCAAAATGCCGTGTATTGCTTCTGCAATGCCAACAGTCGGAGGCAAATAAATGTAGACCAAAGGTGAGGGAACGATGCCCCTTTCTGCCTTTCATGTGGCCAGGTGTCTAGCGGCGAACTGGGCTGCGAACGGAACTATAGTTTACGATTCCGGCGCGCCGCGCTCTTCGGAGGTTCCCAGAAGTTGCTTACGTGCTGTCTACTGCTTGTCATGGGAGGTGGCAACCAGCGTGAGTGAGCTGGTAAAAGGCAGGGAGTTAAGGTTTTCGTAGCGGAATCGTGTGATTTTCTTTTTGATGCAACCTGCAGGTAATGAACACCTGTAGGAGGTGCAGAGCACTCGTGGCTAAAACGAAACTACCTTAGACGCGAAGAATGGGGTCGACTCAGCTTATAGGTCCACCGCCCAATTTCAGAAGTCCGTTTTTGAAAAAACAAAACGTCGTATACGTGGTCGGTTTACTGCTGCGCGGAGGAGAAGCGGGCGCCCCTGCGCCGTCCTTGGGATATCGGCGTCCGCTCACGCGACACTATTGCAGGCTCGTTCTCCGCCGTGCCCCTTGCATTGTCAAGCCGTAACACGGGGCCGCTTTTATTATATTTAATGCTCTGTTTGCGCTGCGAAATAAAGTTAATCATGGATAGGATAGATTTATCATCTGTTAGCCATTTCAACGTTCTGAAAAGAAGCTTGTAGCAAAACTAATAAATTTCCTAACATAATGCACCTTCCTATCACAAATATCAATGTATTTAGTGGAATATAAAAGAAATAAAATTCCTCAGTACAATGTTGTTACGGGAAGAGCACGTTTGCAAGCTTGAGCAGTGTTTTCAGGCCTTTTTATTATAGTCATGACTCGTGAGTCAGTTCACATTTTTGCATTGCTACTGCATAATGGACTTTTGAGCATTATGCTTGTCTTTTTCTTTTCTTCTCGCACGACTCACAAGCTTCAACCATGCTGTGCTAGACGAGGTAGACGCCAATGGGGATCTCATCAAGTTATGGTGCAGAGTGGTCCGCAAAGCTCCGAAGCAAAATGTATTATTTGCAACCTGGTGTTTTCATGTGCACAACATGGAACAGGGGCTGTCAAAAGGCATGCCTCTGTGAAAATGCACCTGACAGCAAGGAACGCATCCTGATGCAGAGGGAAAACTAGTCCGGCCAAAATTTGTTTAGCCGACTCTCAGCTTTGCTGCAGGAGCTACAGTTTCAACGCTGAAAATGGTATCAAGGCTGAAGCATTGTTTGCCATGTCGCTTGCTGTGAAAGGAATGCCATTTTGTTATGGAGAGACCGCATCCAAGATATTTCCGGCAATGTTTTCAGATTCAGAAATTGCAGAGAAATTTCGCTGTAGAAGAACCATGGTGTCCTACGTCATCTCGGATGGCCTAGGTCCGCATTTCAGAAAACAGGTGATTGAAGAACTTGGCACACCACCCCGAGCCTAAGTTGATTACGGCTGCGGACTACCTTGACCGGGGTGACGACGGCGGCGGCGGCGAAAGCCGAAGACGGCAAAGGCCGAAGATGCGGCGAGGGCTGGCGGCGGCGGCAGCAGCGGCGGAAACAGCGGCGACGGTGGCGGCGTCCAGTGGCCGAGTCTACCCTCGGGTCGGCGGATGACGAAGTGGTGCTGCGCAAGGTCAAGCTGTTGCTGTTAATTGAAAAACGGCTGTGACCTCAACAGAGGTCTCGGGTTTTGGACATCCGGTGGGGGAGTACGACGAGGTTCATTCACCTGCTGGCAGACTGCGGGTAATTCCTTTCCCGCAGCGTTTGATGACTCAGCCTCTACCCCTTCCCATCGACCGAGCTGCGAGAGAGCGGGAGAGCCCAGCTGGTCAAGCCATCTTCGTGAGTTTCGTACCAGACTCGGGCAGTATCTTTTAAATAGAATATGATATTTGCGGGCATAAAGGTAGGATCTCAGCGGTTGAATGTACTCGCGCGTTCGCTCATGTGGAGGCAATCTTTGGCGTCAACGTTGTCGGTGCCAGAAAATGTCCCAAGGTCACGAGGGTGGGAAGTAACGATCGATGGCATGGCTGGTGCTGATGTTTGCTGGGAGGCGTCTTGGTTGATGGTTAACGAAGGCAGCTGGCGGTCGCTGCGGAGCTCCGTCGTAGGTAGGCGTAGGGGAAATCCGCACCTCCACCAAATATGTTGCGAGAAATAGTATATTTACAGTTATTTGCACAAGCGACGGTAGCAGCTGGGAGCGGCTCCGAGAACACAAAGAGAAGTTCGTTGTCGTCTTCGCCTGCCTTCAGCCCGTGCAATCTCGTATTGCCGTCGTCGTCTAACCGCTGCCGTATATTGTGGTCGAGAATATGAGAGCGACCTCACATCTCCATCGTTATAGGGCGCTCTTTTTAGTTCACACATACAGTTTTCCGTCTAGGTCTTATGTCCAGCCCGCTGCTCTAGACGCCGAGGGCGGCGCGTTTCGGAGCAGGTGTCGCAGGTGGACCTCGCTCCGTTCCTTCACTCTGGCCATACGCTTCCTCCTCCTTCCACAGTAACCTCGTTACGGATGGTTGGCGTGGTGCGCCTTCCGACGCTCACCGCATAGCTTCCTCCTCTCTCCGTTCCTTCCTTCCACGGGAACCCTCCCTGTAGGGTAACTGCCCCCCGGTTAGTTTCCGTGGCAACCACGTACCAGTTGCGCCTTTTCATTCTCTCACCACACCCTCCTCCTTCCACGGTAGCCACCTTCCGGACGGTTACCTTTGTAACAATCGTCTGGTTACGCCTTCCTACGCTCCCTCCATGAAGCCTCCTTCCATGGTAACCCTCCTCGTCCTTCCCGGGCAAACACCCTCTGTGTGGTTTCTGCCGCAACCGCGGACCGGGGGTGGTATTCTCCCGGTGTCGCCTTTCGCGACAGGTCGCATTCGGGCGGGGCGTAAAAAAGTGCGTACAGTTGCCCGAAGAAACGGAAAACGCACCCGGCACTTTCGTCGGTGGTGCTTTCATTCACTACGAAAAGCGACAGACACCACTGCTGATTCACTAGCAGCAGTAGTTTCGTATCTTTGATTAGTAGTTGCTAATTATTGCAGATATGCTTATTTTTTATTTCAAGCAGCATAACGTACGTACCACAGTCAATGAGTATTTACAATGCAAGACTAATGACACTTATTTAAATTTATCATTCGTTTTACGAGTGCGATTGCGGTTTAAGCCGTGATGAAAATGGCGCTTGTCATGTCGGTGCCTGAAGCATATTGTGGACAAATCAAATGGCGTTATTCCTCAATAATGCGTGTATGAACGTTGACATGTACGTTTTGTGTTTGCTTAGCGTGTGAGGTAACGGTTTATGGGCACTAGCATGCCTTATGACCTCTCCCAGTGCTGTTTCCAGACGCTTCGGTGGTTGAAACATGTGGATGACAACACGGAGGTGTTTAATGTTCAGTTGTATGTATGTAGGAGTCGTCACATTGCTTTAAATCCTCTTTGCGGACACTGTTTCGTGGCACTAACGTGAATTAAAACGCATTGATGGGTCATGTAGCCACAAGCGCCAACGCTGCCACGGCCATCTCGTCGCGGCGGGAAACGTCTGCTTCGTCCTCTGTTTAAAAAGTGGAAAGTAAGTTCGCATGGCGAGCGGCAGCCCGGCCCAGCAGACGGTAGCCACAGTGGTGTGCTTGCTGTTCGGCAGCCGCTAATGCCGCCGAAAAGATTCGTCGGGCAAGGCAAACCACCGCGATGTCCGCGGACACGGCACTCTTCTTCGCGGCTCAAAAACCAGGCAAGGAGAGCGGGATTCATGGCGTCTTCTATGTCCTAGTTCGTCGCCCGCGCGAACCGCTTCAGCGCATTCCGTTGTTCGACAAAGGGTAGTAAATGGAGGCGATGTCACGATGACGTAGCAGGAAGGCGGATCCGTTGTCGTCACGCAGCCGTCACCGCGTCTCGAGCCAATCAGCGAAGAGCGAAGTGGACATGTCACAAAAGGCGACACCGGGAGAGTACCACCCCGGTTGCGTCTTACGCTCTCTCCATATTCGCCTTCCAAGGTAACCATCCTACAGCTCGGGATTCTCTACCGATACCCACCTCCTTCCACGGTGACGACCCTCTGGATGGTTCCTGTTGTAAGCACTCACCGCTTACTCACTTCTCCACTCACGTGGCACCTTCCTCCTTGCACGGTAACCATCCTCCGCTTGATTCCCATGGGAACGTGAAACCCAGGAACTGGCGCTTAACAGCGCTTAAAAGCCGTCATACTTACGGAGCTTGGACGTTGAATGCGAAAGAAATGGTACACGGCACCTTTTGAAGAAAGAGTGGAACCCTTCCGCATGCACGGTACATTCATAACTTTGCCATAAATTCAGCCACGGCATTTGAATATGTCTTTTTCACTTCCGCCGTGCGTTGGGCTAGGGTATAATAATTATGTGGCCAGGAAAGCAGCTTTAGTTCTAGGCCTTCTGCGACAAATTTTAGTGACCTAGCAGCGGACCAGGAGCAGAAATTATTTTCCATTCATATGCGGTCATTACTTAAGTGTGCATACGCGTGCTGAGAGTGTAGACTCATGAAATAATCACCAAGCTCGGAAAATACAAAACCGCGAGACCAGATTTGTAACACGTAAAAGTGACATGTGGCAAACTAATACATTTCGAACAACGTACGGTCTGCAAACTTTAGAAAACCGCCTTCCACGACTTCTTAATGATCTACTAAAACAGAATATAACACCCCAATGTGTAACATTTCAGAGACTTCTAACTTACTTTCTTTGTAAAAATTTCATGTAATTCTTCATGCAACGAAAACAGCCGCCTTGGAACTGTTGGTGTTCTTGGCACGTATTCATATGTTTTCCATTAAAGTGTTTTTACCATGCAATTGCATTGTGTTAAATATTAGAATTCCTTATTTCTTTTTGCCATGTGTTTATGGTTTTGTACTGCTTTAAATATATGTGCCAGGTGCATCTGTTTTGTAACATGTTTCTCTACTGTCTTTTAGTGCGGTGTGCTCATCGCACGTAGTTTTCCCTTTACCTTGTATATTTTGTTTTTGCGCCACTTTGTAAGCTGCCAAAAAGGGGGGCCGTTGCTCTGTCAAGCTGTTGAAAGACAGCTTTTACTTCGGTCCCCTGCATCATCATGTACAACGTGATGACAAATAAACATTATTATTATTATTATTTTTATTATTATTATTATTATTATTATTATTATTATTATTATGGCAAGAGACTCGGCGTGACCGCGACTAACCACAACATTAAGTGACAAGCGTTGAAAGATGCGCAGGAAAAATCTGCGATTGATAAGATATGTTCCATAAGATATGTTGCTCAGAAACCGGCACTGATCATGAAAAGCGCAAGAGATCTAATGCAGATATGCGGCGAAGAAGTAATCATAACTTATGAGAGCTCTCGTTTAAAGGTGACCTTCAATGTAAATACCTTTCGGAATTTTCAAGACGAGAACCATTATGTCGCCGAACATCGTTAAAATTGATGCAATTGATGCCTTCCACCACGCTCGGAGTGCCTGAAATGTGTGGTAATTTTTGTTCACCGCTTTTTGAACCCCTTCCTTTACTGCTTGCTGAGGATGTTCAGAGGTGTAACACAAAATAAATAATTAAGTAAATAAATGCATTTAACCCTCAGTCACTATGCATAGTTTAACTTAACGTTGTTGCATCCGCCGTGGTGTCTCAGTGGTTAAGGCGCTCGGCTGCTGACCCGAAAGAAGCAGGGTCGATACCAACTGCGGCGGTCGCACTTCGATGGACGCGAAATGCCAGAGACCCGTATACTGTTCGATGTCAGGGCTCTGAAAGAACCCCAGGTGGTCGAAATTATCCGAAGCACTCCACTACGGTGTCCCTCTAGCCAGAGTCGCTTTGGGACGTTAAACACCATAACACCATGAAACGAAATCAAACTTTCAGCGGCTCCCTAATTTGCAACGCACATTTTTCGGAATAATTTAAGCAGGCTGCTCGCACCCACAAGGGCAGTCACAGTGCGACTATACCCTTCGACAAGCTGTTTAGACGACGCCAGTTCGATGGGCACCTTATAATGGAAAAGCAACTTACCGGTACTTCTACCCGAGCCCGTGCACCGGCTCGGTTGCTTTACAGGTCTGGGGGACGATGCGGAAACGGAAACTCAGGAACGCCCGAGTTCGGCGGATAATCCAGCGCCGCGCTTCTTATGATAGGCGCGCTAGCCGACGTCAAGGAGCGGAACGCTTAATAGAACTCTTCAATGCTTCAAGCATCGTTGCGAAGACGTCACTGACATAGTGACTCACCGCGTGGCACGGTGACGTCAAGCCGATCAATGCGACCCTGCAGTCCAGCGCGCCGCCTCGCCACAGTGGCGTTCGCCGCCGTCGCGCGAGCTCGGATCGAGCCGACAGCGGCAGTGTGTCTCCTATTTTCTGTACGCCTCATGCCGCGGCGAAGTTTCCGGGCGCCAACCGGGCTCGAGCCCCGGATTGCTGCCCAGATGGTCTGAGCGTGCTCTCTTCGCGTCGCACCTTTTCAACCGGCAGCTGTTCTTACCGCCGGCCGTTCTGCGCATGCTGCTTGCTCTGTCGCTCCGTTAGCCCGACGCGTCTAACCTTGGGTGGCAGCCTCGCACGAGCCGAAACGGGGAAGAGCTCTGCGGGGAACAAGGGTATGTGTAGGTATTGCTTGCTGAAGCAGTCTCCGTCGCAGCTTCTCCTGACGCGCGGTTGCTGCGACGCGTGTTTTAAGGCTACCCTGCTGCAGAAAATCCGTCGTCGCCATCGTCGCAGTGAGGGAACAATCTCCGGAGAAGCAACCTAGCTGGGCGACCTAGGTCACGTGAACTTGTGACGGCATCACAACCTACCCACAGGATTGTGAGCAAACTGACCTCTGCGGTAGGTGGCAGTTAAACTAATAATTGGTTGCGCGGAAAGAGCAACTTTGGTCGCAGATGCCCCGCCGATGGCAGAACCTGCCATCGCAAGGGGAATGGCGCTTCTCTTAACAGCTTCACCACAGCGCCAGTAGTCGTATGAGGACTCCCAACGATCTCTGAACGTAAAGTCGAGATTGAGCAGCTGCGCATATGTGGGCATTTACCCTTTACCGTTATCGCGTCATACACGGAGCTGAAGTGCCCCTTCCAATTTTTCATTTCCGTTTCTTCTTTTCATACCTTTCCTAGCTTCTGTTTGTAAAAGGCAGCAATAGCAGCCCGGTTGAAGCCAGTCGGCAGGCCCACGCACTTATACCCTCTTTATGCGGTCGCAGCGCCAACTTTTTCATCATCCAGTTAAACTAGAATGAATGCGCGATCATGTTCTGCGGACGTCAGAACCAGCGTGGTTCAGCTCTAGGAGTTAATCCTTAAACGTTGGCCGAAGCTTTAGTGAGTGCAATGGTAGCGGCTCTAGAGCGCTGCTCGCGAAGGAACAACGTCTCAAACTCACTTTTAGCGAGAACCCTGCTCCTTGGGGTACGACTTGTGATTTAGGTGTGCATGCGACAATGACCTTCAGCACCTCACAAGGTCAAAGCCGTTAACTTGCACGGCATGAGCCCGGAAATAGACGGGAACACTTGTGACGGGACGAAAGGACAACGTTGTATTTTTCTTTAAATAATGTTCTGTTTGGTTTCGAAGACCACGCTACAAATTTAGCCTCCCAAAGCCAAGGAAGGCTTGAGACATAAAAAGCATAGATACATATAACTATTAAACAAATTTCCTGCATTTTAAGACACAGAAAAAAAATTCAACACAAAGTAAAAAGAACACACACGGATCTCAAGGCTAATGTCTAAAGCAGTTTCTGTAAAAGTTTCTGGCTTGTTAAAACGAAGACGCCATTACGCGATATTTTCAATACCAAAAATAGTAGGGCCATACATATTTTTCGTACTTGGTCCGCGTGCTGAGGCAAAGTAAATTGTTTTCGTGGGCGGGCACGTTCTCGTAATGGGGTATACAGATTACAATATTTTTCTATTCCAAATGTATTTTAGATCAGCTGTTAATTTATACAGGAGATCAAAATCATGAATGTGCATATATGGGAAGACATTCTTATTGAAAGGCAAAGACATGTTATAACAGGTTATACCACATCGCAATGCACTGTAAGCTAATGCACTGACATCATTTTCATGGATTTGCAAAGGACATAGAAATTCAATAGAAAAATTAGGACGACGCTTAAGCTTCGCCTTGAGAGTAAACGCGATACCGCCTTCTCCTCCTTTTTCTTCCTCTTATTCCTTTTTTGGCTATTTCAATTTTAGCTATTTCAGCAGTTACGTGCACTGGAGGAGTTGCATTGCCTGCAAGCTTCCCGAAAGCGCATGTATTTTGGCGCGATGTAGCCATAATTTGATGGGCTACAGCGCCAACGGTAGCCGCCATTTCGAAAAGTTAAAAAATTGATATGGATATTAAGTACGGTGGGCTACACATCACGTAATAATTAAGGAGCCTAACGTTAATAGTTAAACGGTAACTATTAATTGTCAACATTTAAATAATAGTTAGAAGTTAAAATAATTGTTAAAAGTTTACCAGCGTGATAGTCGGCACGACTTGGCTGTATTCTGATGTACTACACCGCTGACAAGGCTATGCCGAAAAAGTGCTACTCTAGCTGAAAAAGCACATTTTTAAAAATTATGTAAAATCTTAGGTGAAACACCCTGTGTACATGTGCAGAAGTTCGGCCCCCATGCTTTTAGTGCCATTTTTTGACTGCGGACCTAAACACAAGGGGGCGACACCTACACATCCAATGAGGGATCAACCGCTGGCGAGTCAAAATATGACCTGGAGGAAAAAAGCTGATCCGTGTCGGATGCTCGATGAAGATGTCATCCGCGATGTAGCGTTGTCATACTGGGCCGCCAAGATGGGGGTCAGACCATGCGCGAAACTCGTCGTTGGTGTTAACGAACACGGCACTGCCTGCAGAACGAGCTGAATCCGTTGATATACGCTGTCCGTTGATATACGCTGTTGATATACGCTGTCAAAGGGCAGGTGCCCTGCCCTTTGAGGTGCTGCTTCCTCGCTGCTTCGATGAGTCGCAATGTCGGTGACGTTCCGCTCCAACTGTTCCGCACTTCGAATGAGGGCTTGACCACTGGCGTATGAAGGTGGTCGGCCAGGAGGAAAGCTGGCTCGTGATCGATGATGTTGTCGTCTACAACCGTGCAGCGTTGCCATATTGTGCCACCAAAATTGGGGCCAGGCCATGCGCGACACACGCCGTTGGTGTTCGATAGTGGGCCACCACCTGCAAAATTAGCAAGAGCCGTTGATGCAGGCTGTCCGCAAGGCAAGTGACGTGCTCTCTCACGCCAGAAGCATCAGAGTCGCCTTGTCTTACTTACCTATAGGGCTAAAGGAATAAAATGCGCTGCCAGATTTGTAATTTTCCTTTTGAACAAGGGTGTTCAGTGCCAATGTCACTTATTTTAGATTTTCTCAAAAGCGCACCTCTGCCGTCTACTCAATAGCGCGCTTTAGCCGGCTGTTTTTCATCATCATCATCATTTATTAACCCTTAATGGTCCCGTTAGGGACATTACATAAGGGGGGGGGGGAGGAGGTACAGGGGTGTTCAGCAGTCATACATGAATATAAACATACAAGGAATGTAGAAAGACAGAAAAAATATATAATAGAAAAAAGTAGAACAAGACGAAAAAAGACAAGTATAACAAATTCAAATAATCAAGTCATGACAGAGTGTGGCAGAAATATAAACAAAAACAGATTACAAGTTTGGAAGTAGAATAGGCTGATCGGTTTGCAGGGCTTGGAAGCAGACATAGGGTGCAGGAAAAAATGATTTGTCGTTGAGATGGTCGATTAGGAGGTGTCTGAATCTGGAAGGATTAGCCTCAATGACAATATGTTCGGGGAGGTTATTCCAGCTTTCTATCGCACTGGGAAGGAAAGATTTATTGAAAGAATTGGTGGAGCCGTGCAAACGCTGTATGCTTAAGGAGTTAAATAAACGACGAGATGATCGTACCGGAGCTCGTAGAAGGTTTTCTCGAAGTGCTTGAAAGTTAAAGAGCAGTTTGTGAAAAAGACAAAGAATTGAAGTTTCCCTGCGGAAGGCTAATGTTTTGATGCCGAGAGATGATTTCGATGCTGTGATGCGCGGCTGAGATTTATACTGTGAGGTGATGAAGCGTGCTGCCCGATTCTGGATGGCTTCGAGTGAATCTATCAAGTAGGTCTGGTGAGGATTCCATATTGTTGAGGCGTATTCTAGTTTAGCACGAATGTATGTTTCATATGCTAGTTGTCTGGTGGCTGCGGTGGACATGGAAAGTGATCTCCTGATGAACCAGAGTGATCTGGAAGCACTAGCGCATAGTTTCGTGATGTGATCAGCCTAAGTTAGGTTGGTTGTTATCTCGATGCCGAGGTACCGGTAGGAATTAATTTGAGACAGCGCTATGGAGTTCAGGGAGTACGAAAAGTGAAGAATCGAACGTTTACGTGAGATGCGCATGAGCTTACATTTCGAAACATTGACCTGCATTAGCCAGTCGGAACGCCACTTTTGAATTGTGCTTAGGTCATCTGTAATAATTTCTGATCACTGCTATTGTTGATGCGGCGATAAATGACGCAGTCGTCCGCAAAGAGACGGACAGATGATAAAATGCCAGATGGCAAATCGTTGATGAAGATTAAAAAGAGTAATGGAGCAAGAACCGATCCTTAGGGAGCCCCGGAGATTAGTCTAGTAGTTTCAGATGAATGACTGGCGGTGACGGTGAATTGCAAGCGGTTAGTTAAGAAACAGTAGATCCAGGATAAGACAAACGGGTCAAGTGACAAAGCTGAGAGTTTGGAAAAGGGACGCTGCTGAGGGACGCGATCGAATGCCTTGGCGAAGTCTAAATAAATTATATCGGTTTGGAAGGAAGAGTCTAGATTTAAGTGAAGATCAGTTGTAAGTTCAAACAGTTGAGTTTCGCACGAAAAACCTGCCCTGAAACCATGCCGATTGGTAAAGAAGAAACGGTTGTGGTCAAGGTGAGATGCGATATGCGAGTATATTATATGTTCGAAAAGTTTACAAGAGATACATGCCAGTGGAATTGGTCGATAATTTGAGGGGTCGGAGCGATCTGCACCTTTGAAGACTGGTACAACTTTGCTTAATTTCCAGTCGTCTGGAATCTGACTAGTGTTAAGAGACTGTGCGAAAATGAGTTGCAAGATTTGGGTTGTCAAATATTTAGTTGCTTTAAAAATCTTAGCAGGGAGCTGTCTGGTCTAGGGGAAGTGGATATCTTTAGATTATCTATGAGTTTTAGAATTCCCTCTGCTGTGATGGCAACAGGTGGCATAGGTGCAAAATTTAGACTTGACACGGAAACGATGCTTGCTGTTGGCTCCTGGGGAGACACGGACGTGAAATAAGAATTCATGACGTCGGAGCGCTCGGAAATTGGAACATCGGAGCCGTCTCGCGCCTTTAGAGAAATATTGTGAAAACTGTTTTTATTGGGCGTGAGCAAGTTCCAAAATTTCTTGGGGTTTACCCGCATTATCTCTGTGATATCGTGACAGTAGAATGTTCGTTTTGAAGATCGTAATAACTGCGTGTATTCGTGCAGGCTTGCAAACTATTTATCCGACTTCGCAGCGCATCCTGATTTCTTGGCGTTACGGAATAGGCGTTTTTTTTCGCAGTTTCTTCAGCGCATTTCAGTACCATGATTTAATGGCATCCCCTCGAATGAAGATAAGCGGGACGTAAGCTTCTATAAGCTTACACTCCAGACAAAGGTTTAACTTTTGTCTCGCGTTTATTTCCTGCCGCGGTTGATAAACGCGACTCTCGTTTACGCGAGGCTACCTCCGTCGATGAAAAAACGCGAGTTCATTGTGAAGTTTCAAAACAGGCACGATCCCCTCTAGCACAACTCCAGCAGGAGCCCTCCACAGTATCGCCACAGTGGAGCACCTGAAACACATTCTCTAGGTCGGGAAAATCGCCAGCAGGCTTGGCACTGCGCGCTTCTTAGTTCTTAGACCTTCAGGAACACCACGCTAGCGAAGCTGTCCATCGACACATCGTATCGCCAGGCTGGTCAGAAATCTTTCATACTCATGGATGTGAAAAACATGGCCAGAATAGGAGAAAAGGTTCTACGTCACCCCAAAAATCCAGGCCGCCGTGCAGCCAGCGTCAGCTAGTGTGCAGTTGCCTCACGGGTAGCTCTTGTTGCTGACTTTGTGTCTCAAAAGGCAGGCGCAGAGCAGGTTTACGCGGTGCGGTAATGTTTCGCCACAAGGTGGTTTTCAAGAATACGTTGCTCTAGAACTCTAATACAACGCGTGGCCTGACTGAGCTTCTTAGGTAGAAGAACCCGCTGCCATGTTATCAGAGACTTCGACGGGAAAGTGCAGCCTCTGGAAGCACACAGTAACTCATTTCTCATGATTCTTCTTAGCCAGGTTAACGACTGACGGCTGAATTCGCCCAAGAGAGTCCGGTGCTGAAAGGAGTGTTGGAAGTCAAGGAGGCTTTAGGTTTAGGTTTATTGGTTTATAGGGGTTTAACGTCCCAAAGCGACTCAGGCTATGAGGGACGCCGTAGTGAAAAGCTACAGGAATTTCGACCACCTGGGGTTCTTTAACGTGCACTGACATCGCACAGCACACGGGCGTCAAGAATTTCACCTCCATCGAAATTCAGCCGCCGCGGCCGGGATCGAACCCGCGTCTTTCGGGCCAGCAGCCAAGCGCCATAACCACTCAGCCACCGCGGCGGGGATTTGCACGGGAGGCTTTAGGAGAGCAATAGAAAGTGGCACTTGCACTTGCCAACCTTGTGCATTGCCACGTAGCAGTCAGATTCAATCTCTGTAGAGGGCACGTAGCTGTGAGCACGTGCCTATACTTTTGTGCTGTAATTGGCGCTTGTGAATTGTGATGGTTTGAGTTGTGTCTTGCTTGTTCACAGCATTTTATGCTGCTGTGGATATGTCATGTACCCGCTCGTTTCCATTGCACTGATCATTTATCAGTTAAGCGTCAGCAAAGGCGTTTGTTTCCTTCCCTCTTTTCATGCTGTCTCACGCAGTGTTGGTACCGCGATAGAACGTTAGGAATTCGCCTAAACTGTTGTATCGGCAGAGAAGGGGCCAATACGAGCTTATTGAAGAACCAAGAGGCTGCTGCCCTTAGCCTGAAACTGCCGCGCGAGCACAACAGAACCTGATCAAACTTCCGTAATTTGTTATAGAGGAATAACAATAGGCTTTCAATCATTAACGCTACCGCGTCATACCCTTAAGGCACAGCTGAAGTGTCCTCTCCAATTTTGTTTCCACCTTTGCGTAGCACAACACGTTTAAAAGAGTAGGGCGCTGCCTCTTGCGTTATCACAAAACTATTGCTTCCTGATTTGACTTTTTCGCTAATATACAGGTCTAGAGTCTGCTTTTTCTCCACGGAATTAATTGAAGAAAGCTTATTTCCAGACATATAGGAAATGGGCCTCGGGCGGAAAAAATTGGCTGTGGCTTAGCTCAGCTATGCCTGGATATACAAGCGAAAGTTTTATTATGCCGTGGTTATGCTTGCTCTAACTGCTGTTTAGGTAGAGACATATGTACACCAGCTAAACCCTCCACGGCTCTTCGTTGTCGTCTTTCAAATGCCGCTGGGCCAGGCAGTGCTCCCGCTCTTCGTCGTCCTCTGCCGCCAGCTTGGCACGTTTACGCTTCACTAAATCCCACACATGGTTGGCAATGACCGCCGGATGACTGACTCGGCATGCGAATGTAACATTCCGTAGAGCTAATCGGGCCGTTTTGAAGCGAAAGCTTCACTACGGGACCTCGTGCTTCGATCGCCGTGTGCCTAGTTTTGACCTTCAGCTGAGCTAGAGGAGAAACCATTGTAGAGCCATGGTGCATAGCCGGATGCTACACCAAGATGGTCCATAAGCTTAGAGGTCAGACCAAGGTTGGACCACCCCAATCTCAATCTCAAGCTCAAGTCATCGTCGAAGTGAAATTTCGACACTTGGGTGACCGCTAGCGTGACGTCATAAGTGACGTCATGTTGTGACGTCGCGTGTAAGCCACGTGCGGCGCCGCTGCCGTGTCTCGGTGCCGTCATGATGTGACGTCACGTGTCAGACAGGTGTGGCGCGCTGCGGCTACAGTAACTCTATACTCCGTTTCATACATCAGGTGCAACGCTGTCAAAGCTAGCGCTGTTCTTGGCGCAGTCGCATCCGTGTCAGAAAATAGTGCGTTGCTTGTGGTGAGCGAAAAATAACAAATGCTTTGCCGACAGGCTTCGTGGATAATACATTTGTGATCAGCTTGACAAAAAACGATTTTATTGCGAGCGAATCGGTCGAGATATGTGATTTTGTATTTTGCGTTTGTCGTCTTTTTCCATTTCACGTTTTCGCTGTCCCCTCTGGCCGCTGTGTTTACTCTTTCCGTCCGCCTCCCTTTCACTTTTGAGAAAATGGCGTTCAGCTCAGTGGCTGCGGCCAGCTCTCCTGTACGCATTTTCCCGAAGGTTCGTGCACGCCAAGCAAGTAATTGCGAATGTGTTCTGCCGCACCACGATCCGTTTTCCGGAGAAGTCTGTTCGGAAAGTACTGAGTGCCGTGAGCGAGGACACCGGAGTATCTCCCCGTAGCGTTGCCAAAATCAAGGCGGAGCGTCTGTGCGGGCCTGTGGCGTCTCCGAAGAAAAGACCTCGCGACGAGAAAAGTTCAAGCTCGCGAATAGTCAAGAATGGTAGCTTCACAGTCCATGCCATCCGTCTGAAAGTGCACAGTATGTACGCGAAGAGGGAAGTCCCAACACTGGGCAGTGTGCTAAAGGCTGGCAATGAGGACGACGACCTGCCGAACTTCAACAAAACCGCATTGTGGAGGTTGATAAAGGACGTCGAATTCACATTTCATCAAAGAAAACGGAATCTTGCACTGATCGAGCGAAGTGACATCATTGCCTAGCGTCGCAGGCACCTGCGGGCGATCAAGGAAGGGCAGGTACGAGTCGTTCCTTGCTTATTTTCTTACGCAGCACGTTTAGACTGGCTTCGCATAGAGCTTGATGTTAGCTTTGCAACCTCGCAGTTGGAGCAGTGAGTGTTGCTTCAGGATAACACATTTAGAAGAAATCGTCTTAACCACGTTGCTGTTGCCGACCTTTTGCGTAGTGGTGATGTTTCACGAACAGTTTTGCGCTACGTTTCGGTGGGGCACGTGTCTGCATGGATCAGATTAAATCGCTAAATCCCAATTGGTGCGGCAAGCAAGAACAGCAAAACTGCCAAAAAATGTAGCACTGCAATGGATAGTGCCACCACGTCGTCACCGTAATAATGAATGGACACCCACTGTACACTGCCAGTTGCTCCGGTGGTGCGAGTTACTGGCGCTACTGCTGCGAACGTTGGCAATTTTTGTTCGCAGTCGCCGCGAGTGAAGAGATTTCAAACCTTGCCGAATTAGTCAAGTACCCCATGCAAACATACAGTGAATATAAACTGGCTACCAAATGCCGCCTGAGCGTAAAATATAAGCCCGAACAAGGGAGCAATTAAGCTGAGATAATTCTTTTTCTCGAGTGTCTTTGAGCGGCTGTTTGTGAGACAGGGGTCAGCAGTGCGTTTGTTGCAGTGCATTGCCTACTTACATGCTGCAGCGTGTTTGTTTACTTACAAGCATTGACTCGTCTACTCGGTTGTTTTGCATTACAGGTGCTTCGTCTACCTGGATTAAACCTGGGTCAACGCAGGGCACACAAAAGAATACGTCTGGCAGGACAAGACTGTAAAGTCATCTCAGGATGCCTTCCTGAAAGGTTTAACAACGGGATTGGCTGCGCCTTCGGGCAAATGGGCCCGTTTGATCCTTGTACATGGTGGGAGCAGTGCAACAGGATTCGTGGAAGACACTGCTCACTTCTTCAGAGCAAAAAAGGGAAACCACGCTGACTACCACTCTGAGATGGATGGCAACTACTTTAAGAAGTAGTTCACCGACAAGTTTTTTCCAAACATTCCGGTCAATAGCATTGTCGTCATGGACAATGCTCCATATCATAGCGTGGCTCTTGAAAAAGCACCACTGGCTGTTTCCAGAATAAACCATTTCTCGCAAACACTGCGGGGTCAGCATTCTTTATTGTTCTGTCTCATTTATTGTTTGCTCTTTCGAAATACTTTTACTTAGCGTTGTACAACTTTTTCTGCATTCTTACTTGACGCTCCCACAGCTTGGAACTCTTTTTACCTGGCTGCATGAAAATCCTGCCTGAGCAGCTTCTGAGAGCAGGGAAATCGAGCCAAGCTGACTTGCCTCTGTATTGCCTTCATATACATTTGTGCACGACAACAAATCTAATTCCTGAGGCAGTACTATTTTCTCTCACTGTGTGAATCAACACTATGTTCTAAATTTAACACTTAACACGGGAAAACAGACCATATCGAGGTGGTGTGTGCAAGAATAATTTGACCCGAAAGTTGCAGACCACTTGTTAATCGGGCAACGGCGGAGCACTCACAACTGTGCTAATTAATTAAGCCCGACGAATGAACGTCATCTTTCGCACAAATCTCTCGCTTGCATCTAAAAAGTATAGTCGCAATGCTGCGGAATCGGGAAGAACACCGCTACTGGTGACCAAAAGCCGGTGTGAGCTCACATTAACGCGGTATGCATCAAATGAACAGATGCATGCAGTTCATTTCAGAACACGCCATAACATTCAAGCGATTGTGAACAAAACGAGTTTTCTCATTCAAGTCACGCGAAATTCAACTTGCGATGAAAAAAAAAAAATGTGCGAAAAAAAAGTTTCACCATCCGGGATTTTAACCCGCGCACCACCACTGCCTGTCGACTCTCCGGAGGGAGCGACGCGTTAGACCACACGGCCACAAAACAGCGCGGAGTGATACACCTCTCTTTATTTTTTTCTGCGGACTACTTCCGCAGCCTTAACAGCGTTGCACATGATTTTTTTACCCTCGCACGCAGGCTGCGGGCGCGCTCCTACTCTCGACACCAGTCGCCATCTGTCGGCGCGTGCGGCCCGAGGGACTGCGGGTCGCGCCGGCGCCGCGCGTAGAACGCATGTTTACGTGTTCGCTTCTACCGTTGTTGTGCTCCATCAGCTAACGTATGAGGGTGTGTGCTGCGCGTCACTACTCACATTTTCCCTCTTCCAGACAGTACTGCCGTTATCTTGTGCGCAGTTACTCGTTAACGTGACATTCGAGGGTAGTCGACCAGGTAGTGTACGGACTGGAAACCGGCACTTCTAAGCAGATTTCTGCGCTGTCATGTCGTTTGCTGTCGCCTTTTACGTGCGATATCTTCTATGATACTTTTATGCATCAGATTGTAGATCTATTGATTTGATTCAGTGGAGTAGTAACTGGATAGGCAAGCTGCAGACTGAAGGTTGTCCCGACGGAGCGCGTGTTTTCGATCACCAGTACGTGTTCGGCATCCTTGCGCTGAGCTTGCTCTTGTTCCCATTAAACACATTTCATGCACAGGATTGTAAGCACGACCGCTACCGATTTCAGCTGCTTTTTCCGCACGCATGTCAGAGGGATCTGGGGGGTAAAGGTTTATCTATAGTATCTTTCTGCTGTTGGTATACCTACACTAGTTTGGTTTGGTTTATTAATGTTTTACGTCCCAAAGCGACTCAGGCTATGAGGGACGCCGTAGTGAAGGGCTCCGGAAATTTCGACCACCTGGGGTTCTTTAACGTGCACTGACCTCGCACAGCACACGAGCCTCTAGAATTTCGCCTCAATCGAAATTCAGCCGTCGCGGCCGGGATCGACCCCGCGTCTTTTGGGCCAGAGCCGAGAGCCGTAACCACTGAGCCACCGCAGCGGTGCGGTATCTACCTTATTCACAGGAAAATACTATGCGCGATTTCATTACATTTTCCACACTTAGCCAAACGACTACGCAACGCTCTCACACGCGGCGAGAGCTCCTGAATAAAATAATGCGACTTCGGACGTCAGAATTAGTGAAAGCTGGATTAGCTGCTCATATCTATTCAAGCTTTGATAAATTAAGCGAAAGTACGTTTTTATGCACCAGGTTGCATAAACCATGACAAAATTTGTTTTCTGTTGGCGCTGCGACTCAGCTGAGCTCACAGCGGTAATTTGTTGATAAACTGGCGCGGGGACAAGAAAGCCCTGTTTGTGGAGGGGGTGCTTTATGGCCGGCCGGCAGGAAGGAATAAGAGTGCATGGGAATTGGAACTGCATGCTAGCCGCACACCCAATGCTTGATATTGAACAAAAAGTTTCTTTGCGGTGGAGCACTAAGACGGAATTCGATATAAGCACGAGCGCGTTCTAAGCGCCGGCACAATTAACTTGAATGTCAAACTAAATGTCATAAAACGCGTCAATGTTATCGCTTTGATAACGTAAATACTTCGTGCAACACAGCCACGCAGCGGAAGTATGCTCGACAATGTTTTTTTAGCGCCCGAAGCGCGGCTATATGCAGGCGCGGCCGCGGAACTGCCGCAGCCCCGCAGTCCCCAAAGAAACGCCCGCACCGCGGCGCGCCAGTCGGTGCAAAATGGCCGCGCCCAGGAGAGGCTCAAAATTCTGGTCTATAGGTGCGGCTATATGAGCGCGCCGCTCATATAGCCGTGTCTCGACAGCAGTTGGCGATGGACGAAGAGCCGGAGCACCCAGCCGTTTTCATTCGCCGAGAGGCGAGGTTGAAGCGGCGGCTTGAAGGCTACAGGAAGAAACGTGCAAATGAGAGAGCAGAACAGCGGGAAGAACGACTGGCAAAACATCGTCAGTCGGATGCGGGGGGACGACGCCGCAAGGCAGCGGCTGAACTTATCGATAAGTCGTCTTCGATGGACGTGCAGACCGAAACGGATCGCCGGCGGACCGACCTCGTCATACGACTGAGCGAGTTTGAGGCTGTGACCCGACAGTTTCCCCGCACGTTTACGGAGAACCCGTTTGGCAGTGTGCGTGGAGTCATCGAAAATGACTCCACACACACGCGCTAGCTGGATTCAAGCTTCGTACATACTGGTGACTGACTGCTCTCGCGCTGCTTTCCTGCATGATTTTCTATTTACGTACGTTATTTGCTGCGCGTACCGGGGGCAAGGGTAAAGTGAGGTCACTTTTTTTCTTCTCAAAGGTGGCAGCAAAGGTAGATTAAGGTGAGCAGAACGCATTTCGTACCTTGTTTTCAAGCAATCTGAATTCTTTTTCTTTGAGAAAAAAAAAGCGACCTCACCTTACTCTTGGCCCTCGTCCCGTTTTCTTGGCCTTTCCTTTTGTGGTCTGTCGCAGATGCGCATGCGCTCACGGTCGTCTTTTCTTATATGTTCTACGAAAAACGTGTTCAATAAACATAGTTGGAGTCAGGGCCCGTCCTGTTATGTCCTCTGTGTACTCGTCTTAAAAGTTAGCCCTGCTTAAATTTCAAGAAAAGAAAATGCATAACCAACTAGCCCCGCAACGTGTTTAACAATTCAGAGCAAAATAGCAGCTTTCAGCCACTTGTCTATCCCAGCTGACGCCCATCGAGGTGCTTCACATCCGACGCCCCCTTGGTGAACGAGTTCAGTGAAGCGCAGGACGTCCAATAAAGCCGGGAGGCCGCAGAAAAGCAGCAGATCGGGCGTCCGGCATGCAATAACGCGAACGAAAACAGCAGCCGCCGCGCCCCTGGATCTAGCCTAGGAGTAAATGGCAGTCTGCCATTGCCGCGTGCCTTCGAAACACGTATAAATATTTCTCGCAATGGCGCAGTTTACCCAAAAGGCTGTGAGCCGCAATGCGCACACTGAGGCGCAGAGTCGCACTGATACCTCGAAGTATTACCCTGCGAGGACAGCACAGAAATACAAATGATAAAAGAACTGCCGATTGAGCGCTGGGAGAAAATGAAGTCTTTTTTTTTTATTTGCCATCAACTACAGATCTGGGATTGTAGAAAAAGCTGTCCTTGGACAGCTTGACGGGTCCACAATCACTTATTTCGGCAGAGTGGCAGCATCACATAAGCAAACATATTCTTCATAGGCGTCCCAAGAGCATAGAACAATGTAAAACAGATAAACATTTTCGTATTTCCTGGCGTCCAATCTGTCGTAGAGGCTTTCCACCCTTTCAAAACTTGTTTTCTCGGACTGACAATTCAGTGATGCGTTCTATTTTATTTTAGACAAATGTGCCTTATTGTTTATTTTCAATATTTGTGGCATGCTCATTTTAGGTATATGTTTACTGTTATTGTCCCCCCTGCAATAATGCCCCTGGGCGCTGCATGTACTTCTATAAATAAAATAATTTGATACCGAAACATATACATGCATATTTAATATGAAGCAGATATAGTACTCAAAGTAAACGAAAGCAGCAGAAAACAAACAAAAAAACAAAGCAACCACGCAACTCTGCTACAAATGTAGAAGAAAACAACAGCAAGGCTAGACAAAATTACATAGAAACCAAATACTGCTGCTGCCAAATGTCATCTCAGACCCGAAAATTCAGCAGGAGGATACCGAGACGGCTACCGCGGCTGCAAGATGCAATGGACTAGCGGAGCAGGTGGGCCGACATCTAATTTTAGTTCCGATGAAAATCTTTTCATCACCATCGACACGTGCAGTGCATCAGGGTGCTTCTTATTTCCGCGTAGGAGCGTCCTATGGTGAATATGCACTAAGTTAACGTGCATGGATAGATTACGGAGCTCTGATAACAACGACACTACTTGCACTGAATAGGGAACTGTTATAAGCTAGCCATTTTAGCCGGCCATTTTCGTAAGGAAACTGCAATGCTTTATGGCAGTGTTTTGCCCAATGATCCTTGACATGCATCCTTAAAATTCATTGGCAATAGAGGAAAATTTGGTGCTGGAAAAAATATGTATGTAGCTGAAGAGAGCCGTAGATTGTACTTTTACTAAGGACACAAACTTTGGATGGTGTTGCACTCAGCGGGCCATTAAGGGGACCCCGCTTGTATTTTCTATGATGTTTGAGACAATTTTATTCAAGATATACACGAGTCAAAGCGGCCCAAATGGTATTACAGTAATCAACTTTCCATGGCATGTTTACTGAAATAAAAATGTCGTATAATATAAAGGAGTCCTTTTTTGTTTTGTTCGTGTCTTTACCTCACCCCACCAAGTTTCAATCCGTAATGGTCAATGACCATCCAGAAAAACGAAATTCCTGCAGTAAATAGTACAATTGTAGTTCAATAGATCGTTTCGTGGGTTTGTTTCTTACTTACTGGGAAAAAAATTGTTTTAACTCTTGTGCTTCCAGAGATAAGAGGGAAATGATGCAAAAGTCATGCTTCGATACTATTGGCTTTCATGCGAAAATTGTGCTTAAGTACAAAATTATGCTAAAAATATATGTTGACATATTATTTCAATTGCCATTGGCCAGTTAGTCATTTCCACAATGTTTACGTTTCTTGTTTGTTTGCTGCCTTGCTTTCCGGGCCACTTTTGTCAAGACTTGAGTATACCTTACAGCCAAGTGAAGTCGTCGCGGTCAGTTTTCAACCGCCATTGCTCCGTGTGTCTTCCTGGCAAAATATCACATGACTCGTATACATGCCACGTGGACAATAAAGCCATCATTAAAAGTAACCACAGCATTCAACCTGGATATTTTCAGTGTCTGAATACCAATGAGCACATCCTTTCCAGTAGGCTTTCTATTATTTTTACGACTTCGTTATGTCCTAAGAATTGCTAAAAATTTGCCGCAAAAGCCCCACGTTCTCTGAACGGCCTAGTTTTGCTGCTGAAATGACACTAATTAGGGACATCCGGCTGAAAACCATGCGAAGCGTTGTCGACGGAAGAGCGACCACAGTCCCGGCGCTGTTGTGCACGAAAAAAGAAAGGCTGGCGTTGCACGAACTAGGTATTCAACGATCTCGTGCCCACAAATAATTAAATGAACTGGTGTTGGCGATAGTAGCGATCTGCACACGGCGGCGTCAAAGTTGAAAATATCTGCCTCTCTCTTCTCCGGTCCGTTAAAAAGTGAGTAGTAGTAGTAGTGGCTTATTTAAGAATAATAATAAAAGGAAGGAGAAGATTTTTGCTGAACCTGGCAGCTGCCATCGCTACGCGAAGCACCTGAGCCGGGGCAGCGAAAATAAAGGGGTAGCAGACACACTGGAGAAATGAAGTGAACGAGTTGAGGGGGCAGGCAGAAATGATAGAGGGAGAGAGGTTCAGTCGGGGACAAAAGTCTCTGGACCACGTTATCCGCAAATGAAGCCGATAGTTCTATTATTAGAAGCCGTTTGGAGACCGAATTCCTGGATTATGATGATGATGTCCTTGGGCTTAAGGCGAAAGTCCAAATCCTCTTCTTTCACCACCATAAGTATGGACTCCAGCTGGCTGCTAGTAATAACACGCGGTCCAAAGTCTTTTGTCCCCGACTGTACAAGTAATCTATTTACACTATAATTAAAACGTGAGGAGGAAGAACTTTAGGTTTGGAAAGCAGAGATGAGAATGTCAAATGTCGTAGAAATTGATGCACACGATTGCAGTTTTTCAAGAGAAATCGGGCGGTGCCTTGCTTGGCAAATAAAATGGCAAGGAGGTCACGTGCTGGAAGCATTGAAAGAATAAATAAGCAAAGGAGAAAGAAAAAAACACTTCGTGGTAATAGGGGCACTGACCAGTCAAGGAGCGCCGACGTTGGTCGGAAGGCTGCTGACACGTCGATTCGCCTGGTTTCGCGTCTTAGCAGTCGCGTTCTCTCTAGGCTGACAAGGTCAGAAGCCGGCGCCGTTGGGGAGCGGCCCGGCCTGCCGCAGTTTCCGGCGTAGCGCTGCGGGGGGCTTTCTGGCTTTGTGTTTTTCGCAGCAGGGTCCCCTCGGTTTACGGGCTGCCTTTGTGTACGCAAGTATGCTGCCACAAGCCATACATCACGCATTCTTGCATACTGTTGGCGTAGGAGCGCGAGTCAGAGTCGTAAACAATGGCGAAGGAGCAATGTCTCAGAAAACATCAAGGTTCGTTCCATTCTTCTCCGCACGCTCTACTCGTGCCGCAGCCACCCACCGCTGGCTTCGCTCGCTTTGTTTAACAAACGAAACAGACCAGGGACAGTGTTTCGTAAACATTCACTTCAGTTTAATTTCATCTGCTCGTGACGTCAATCATGGAGAAAGTCTCGCCGCGGTGGCTCAGTGGTTACGGCGCTCGGCTGCTGACCCGTAAGGCGCGGGTTCGATCCCGACCGCGGTGGCCGAATTTTGATGGAGGCGAAATTCTAGAGGTCGGTGTGCTGTGCGATGTCAGTGCACGTTAAAGAACCCCAGGTGGTCGAAATTTCCGGAGCCCTTCACTACGGCGTCCCTCATAGCCTGAGTCGCTTTGGGACGTTAAACCCCAATAAAACGAAAATAAAACCAATATTTTCTTTTTTTTCATTTTCGAGAAGAACGACCAAAACCGCGAAAATTTCTAAACGAAGTTTTCTGCATAGTATAACCTCACTGTACACCGCAAAAGTTGGTCTAATTGAGCTGTTTGGGAGTCTGCCAAGCATCTGGAGTCGTCCGCTTGGTGCCAAGATGTTTGTAGTGTCCAACCGCGGTCGTCAATCGCATGTCGGTTATTTCGAAATCACGGCTCGTCTGAGTCATATATAAGAAACTGGTCGAAGTTCGGTAATGTGCATAGGAATGTGCGCAACTGTACCGCGGGAGAGGGCGTGCAAAAACTTGTATACATGCGCTAAAACCTCAACGTTGGAAAAGGCGCACAATCAAGCTTTTTCCGGCCAGCAGTGACTAGTCAGACTGATACAATTCTTTGCTTCGATTGTGCTTGTTTATGGTTCATGGGGATTTAACGTCCCAAAGCGACTCAAGCCTGTTTCACATGCAAGCGAAAATGCTATCGAAACCTGCCGCCGCGACGGAAAACGAAGTGTCTAGCGTTCCGTCCAGATGGAACATTTGCTGCTGCTGCAGTTCCGTCCAGACGGAATATTTATTGCAGCTAGAGTTCCGTCCATACAGAATACGTGGCGTTGGCAAGATGGCGGCGCCCTGCCCGCCTGCTTCACAACAATAACAGCTTCGTCGCTAATCCCTCGACGTGGTATTGTGCTGTTGGTCCTTCAGTTGGTCCATTCTTGCTCTCGCATGAAGGTTTAGGTGAGAACTAGCTTTTGTTTTCGACATAGAAATCCGTTTCAGCAGCTCCTAAGCCTGACAGAGAAGCGTTTGTGGTCGTCATAGCAACGAGTGTGCCAACGGTCTTGCGAGACGACGCAAAGCTCAAAACCTCGCGGGATATCGCGAGACCCTCGGCACAGTCAGCGGGAAAAACAAAACGGTGCACGTTCTGGCTCCATACGCACACGTCGGCAACATGCGTGGGATACCAGTGCACCTTCGCTTCTCGAAAAGCGATGATTTAAATATGCTGCGGGGCGTGAAGGAATGCAATCTCTTTGAAGATAGCATGCAACATACAGTTCGGTGGAATGAAATCGCTCAGCGTTTGTGAGAAGAAAGGGGGAAGTATGTACCGCCTGCACTATCGATATAATAGCTCTATGGTGGCTTGGCCTGGCTCCGCTCCAAGCAGCTCGACTAAACAAAATTAGTTTTCTTTGTCTGTACTAGATGGTTCGGCACAACATGCTAGCGCATTTTTTAGGTTCTATGGCAGATCTACACAAATTGCGTCCCGTACGTGTAGCTAAAACTGTACGAAGCGACACGAGCGTACGCTACGTAGCCTGCTCACGTTTACGTGCGTGAAGGTTCTACGTACGTAAAACTAAAACTGTCTAATGTCCGTACTGTCCATACTATACAAAATGGGTGATTTCTACCCACATAAAGCATTTCTTTGCCTCTGGAATAACCAGTTGACAAAGCTTTATCCAGATAAGTAGAAAACCAGCGAAAAGGACGCATTCACACGAAGGAGAAGTACACAGGACAACGTTGTCCTGTGTACTTCTCCTTCGTGTGAATGCGTCCTTTTCGCTGGTTTTCTACTTACCTTGCACCAACTGGCCCAACAAGCTACGCTTCTTCAATACTTTATCCAGATGTTCTTTCTGCCCATGTATACGGCACCAAAATATCTGTCCGCGTACTGCGTTTAGTTACATCCTCGAAGGTATAACTTCCCTGCTGCATGCGCGATCGGGAAAATGGCACTGTTATAAGCAGAGTGCAGAAACTCTTCGCGAAGTGATGTGAAGCCCTGTCGCTGTTTGTACTGCAAGATGACGTAGAGCGAAAAAGACTAAGACGTACACAAACGGTCAACAAGCATTATGCAAACGCACCAACAAGCCCAAGCCAAAACTCATTCTATTGCCATTTCTCACTGACTGCTTGGGAAATAAAATAATGCAGCAGAATATCCTGTCACACATTAGGCGAAACAGGATTGCCACTTTTTTAAATGGACATGCAAAAGTCTGCAAGCCAACTGGTTTCCCAATCCCTAACGCCAGCTTTAATTCCATCTTGACATAACTCTTGTGGCAGATAATGCTGGACGGAACTGTATGGTGTCAGATACAGTTCCGTCTGGACGGAACCCTATCGCTACATGCAGTTCCGTCTGGACGGAACTCTAGCGCAAATTGTAGTTCCGTCTGGACGGAACTCTAGCCACAGCCAACCTGTTTTGAGTCGTCGCTGCGACGAGCGGCGAGGTTTCAACAAGTTGGAAATTTTCGCGGCGACGCGCCGCTCAATCGCTCAGTCGCTTGCATGTGAACCGGCCTTCAGGCTACAAGGGACGCCGTAGTGAAGGCCTCCGGAAATTTCGACCACCTGGGGTTATTTAACTTGCACTGACATCGCACAGTACACGGGCCTCTAGAATTTCGCCTCAAGCGAAATTCGACCGCCATGGCCGGAATCGAATTCGCTTGTTTCAGATCAGCAGCCGAGTGCCACCGCGGCGTTTATTGTGCTGTACGCAATATGTCCCCGTCTTTCCCTGAAAGGAATCTGCAGCATCCTTGTTTTGGTGAAAAATATATTTATTTAGTGATTTCTGAGCGCATTCATTCATTCATTCATTCATTCATTCACGAGGGTGTATAGGAGGCGAAGAAAAAAGCCGTTCTACGACGGCTTTTGTAGCCCCTGGCCCTCAACAATACAGCGGCAGCACAAGCCTGAAAACTGCATTTTACCTTTCGCAGCGTGCGGCGTCTACCGAAGATACGACAACCACTGGATCTACTCTGACAAGGATCTCAGCTGACAAGGATTCATACGTCATCACAAGCGTCATCACCCTCATCGCCTGTACGCTACAAAAAGAAGCCATCGCAAGGTCCAGCCTGACACACGCTCAGCAGCAGTGACACCGGACGCTCTCCCGACTTTGCGCCTGAAACCTGCATTTTACCTTTTGCAGGTTGGTTCTTTGATATCTTTTGTTAAAGTTACGGTTGCCACTGCTGCTGAAAGCCTGCAATGGTTCACACTTGTCTTGCCTGCCATGAATCCATTGATGAAGTTGAACCATACCTATCATGCTCAGAGTGCACATACCAGTATCATGTCGGATCATGCTCAGGAGTAACTGAAAATGCGCACAAAAAGAAAAACGAGGCCGCTAGAAGCTCTTGGAAATGTGCAACGTGCAAAACTGCGAAACCACGAAGCAAACCAAACAACACGAAAGAAAATGCCGAAGTCGAAATAAATCTTTCGGAAGAAATTTCAGAAATCCATCAAAAGCTACGTGAGCTGCTAACAATAAAGACTCAAGTTGATGCTCTTCAGAATATCGTTGCCACTGTAGATGGCATCGAAAAATCTATACAGTCAATGTCCAATAAGTATGACGAAGTGCTAACAGAAATGAAGCAGCAAAAAGATGATATCTCTAGCCTAAAGAAGAAGGTGGAAAAGCTTGAGCTGGAAGCCAAGGAACAGGAAATCGATAAACTCAAGCAGCATGCCAATGATCTCGATCAGTACAGCAGACGACTTAATCTAGAAATACATGGATTGCCCCAGCATACGAACGAAAACCTGCTAGCTAAACTGAACCGACTGGCTGATAATCTTGAGCTTCCTCATCTTTCTGAATCAGATATCGAAGCCGCCCACCGGCTACCCTCTGGGAAAAGCACGGACACAACTGATAAGCCCGCTCCTGTTTTAGTACGTTTCATCTCCCGCCTAACTCGTGACAGATGGCTGAAAAAAAAGCAGTTTGAGGGAAAGTAACTCCAAGGTGTATTTGAACGAAAACTTGACTGCGCAGAACAAAACTGTTCTGGCACGTGAGGACGAAAGCCAGTCAGATGGAATACAAGTTTGCTTGGTGCAAAAACGGAAAGTTTTACGTTCGGCGTACCCCGCGTAGCCGAACAGTCAGAATCAGCACGATGGACGACCTACAGGAAATACGATGAACTCACTAAACCGTTTGTACTTCGCTAACACGCATTGCAGGCTCATGTCGTCGTGCGTTGATACGAACAGCTACCATGATTCTGTTTCCTTTAGACGTGTAAGAGCTTCTCTTGATAGAGGGAAATTGCCCTTATTTCATTTAAACGCACGCAGCCTCAGAAACAAAGAAGAATCTGTGACTACCTTTTTGAATTTCTAGGACATAAATTCGACATTCTATGTTTCACTGAAACCTGGTTCTCCGAAGATTTCCCGAATGTTCACTTCACCGAGTACAAATGTGCCTCAGTATCGCGAAAATGCAAGAGAGGAGGAGGTGTGGCGTTCTATGTGAAAAATCACCTTGACTTCGAAGTCATATCGGAATACTCATTGCTAAACCCCAACTATAAGTGTTTAATGGTAAAATGCGTAAATACTTTGGTTTTAGTTTTGTACAGACCACCCTCTGGTATTGCTTCCACTTTTTTGTGTTCCTTGAAACCCTTTTAGAGTATTGCCTGCATCTTGCACTTCCGGTTATCGTTTCCGGTGATTTTAATATTGACTTATTATCAACTGACCCAAACAAACAAAAGCTTTTAGACATCTTCTTTTCGTTTGGCTACCGAAATGTTATCCATGTTCCGACACGAGTGACAAACCTTTGAGAAACTCTTCTTGATCTATGCTTTGCAAACCAAGAAAGCAGTGATTCTGACGCGGGCGTGATCATGACACGACTAAGTGATCATATGCCGACTTTTATTTTCTTTCAACCGAACACAAAAAAACGGCACGTTTCTGCATCAGAATCACCCATTATGTATAGAAGAATGTATCCTGAAAATATAGCTTATTTTCAACGCCTGGTTGAAAATACGAACTGGCATCCAGTTTTGACCACGTCTGATGCCAACGCATCATATAACATATTTGGAGAAACGATGAAATAAATGTATGATAAAGCGTTTCCATTGGTGGAACTTAAGAAACATAAGAATTCCAGAAAACCGTGGATAGATGCATCTCTCCTGAAGAGAATAAAACAGCGGGATAAGTTGTTCGCCCTTTTCATAAAAACGAAAAACTTAGCTTATATTTCCGAATTTAAAAAAGTACGAAATAAACTGGGCTCTGATATCAAGAGATCACGCTCTCTTTATTATAAAAAAAATTAACTGATACACATGGCAACTCAAGTAAGCTTTGGAAAATTGGGCATGATCTAGCTTCAGGAAATGAGCAGTCAAGTATTGGAGACTTTATCATCGAAGGAGTACCTTTTTCCGGTGAATCGTTGGCAAAAAAATTCAATGAGCATTTCTTAAATTCCGGGACCACAGAGTCCTCTGTAGTACATGATCTTGACGCAACTGCATATATAACTTCCAAAGTAGAAGCCTCTATTTTTATGTCTCCCACCACAGAAATAGAAATAAATAGCTTAATCCAGAATCTAAACAACAGCAGTGCTTGTGGCATAGATGAACTAAAACCCGAACCTATTAAAGCAGTATCACATTTCATCATTGAAACACTGTCTCAAATATGCAACGTCATTGTAAGTTGTGGCACATTTCCTCAGAAAGTAAAAATCGCAAAGGTATCTGCTGTTTTTAAAGGTGGTAATCGAGCAGACCTTAATAATTACAGGCCAATTTCTGTTCTCCCTATTTTTTCTAAAGTTGTCGAAGAAGCTCGAAACGTGCGACTGTGGAATTTTTTAAAAAAACACGATGTTATTATCAAGGAACAGTACGGCTTTCAGAAGCAGAAGTCCACGGAAATAGCACTGCTCAGCGTGAAAGACAAAATACTTGAGAACTTCAAACGCAAATTAATTACAATAGGTGTTTTTATCGATTTTGGTTCTGTTAAGCATCACATTCTACTGCAAAAACTTTACTGTTATGGAATTAGAGGAGCGCAGTGGAACGGAATAAAGAGCTACCTGCAAAACCGCCTTCAGTACACCAGCGTTAACAATAGCAAATCGAACACATCTCATGTCATACACGGTGTTCCGCAAGGCTCCATACTTGGCCCGCTTCTTTTTTTGATCTACATTAATGACATCACAAGCGTTCCACATACACCAGATATAATCCTGTACGCTGACGACACGAATCTATTCTTTTCGGGAACTGAACTACACCATCTTCAGCATCGCGTGAAAGAATGGTTAGGTAATTTATCTTACTGGCTGACAGCAAACAAATTAAAATTAAATACAAATAAAACAAAGTACATTATGTTTAGGCCTCGAAACAAGCTAATTATAGGTGAAACACCTATTCACTTCGACGGACAAGTCATTGATCGAGTTTTCTCGCATAAATTTTGATTGGTCTGTTCAAACAAACCATGTGCGGACTCAAATATCTCGTTCCATGTTTTACTTTGCAAGTTAAGGCTACTAATTCCAATCTGGCTTTTAAAACAACTTTACTACTCATTAATTCAATCACATATTCATTACTGCCTGCTTGTATGGGGAACTACAACCAAAACCAACTTGGATAGCATCCATGTCCTACAGAAAAGGGCTTTAAGGCTCATTGAGCGAACATCCGGGCTCTGTGTTTCAGCACCGCTATTCAGGAAACATAAGCTCCTAACCGTTCGAAATATACAGTACTAAAAACTAGCCCTCACGATCTATAGTCAAATGAACACCAACCCTGCCGCCTTCTCAAAGCAATACCTGGAGAAAAATCACTCTCACAACTTACGAAATAATACATGCAGAAAAACAAAGCTGCGAACAAATTACGGCACCCAAATACTATCTTATCGTACACCAGAGTTCTTAAACAAACATTCTTTAATCAGACAAATGGTAGAAAAGAATACTGCAACCATTGCTTTTAAGAACACTCTCCATGATTATTTACTGTCATTGGAAACTTAGACTGATAGCGCTTTTTGAAGGATTTAAATTGTTGTGCATATTTGCTTGTCTTTTAAGTTCTTAGACTTGTGCTTTATGCCGTTTTTAAGAAACATGTTAAAGAAGTTTTCCTTTTTTTTCAGAATACGTTTTCACTTGTATGACGTGCTCCTTAAATAAGATGTTAAAGTTGTCTTTGAAGCTTTCTCTGTGTGCTGTGCCGGTGCTCGTACTACATTGTCTGAACAAGTGTCAACTTCTGGGAGTTGGGGGGATGGGGGGGATGGCGCTTTGTCAGGCATCTCACTGCCTTTTCGCCATTCTCCCAGACATTTGTACCTGTATAAATGAACTTCTTATCTTAAGATACGAAGAGACAGTGAAAAAAAAAATATTTCAGCCTAACGATAACGAAGGAGATCAAATTATTAGCGCGTAAGCATGCACAAGTGCAACAAAAAAAAAGCAGGTTCTGAACACACGCTTATGCACACGAAGAAGAAAATCGTCCAGGAATGCACAACCACGTTTTGAACAGATTTTTAATCTCAGAGAAGGTTAATTTCAGAATATCAGAGCCTAACCTATTGTATTCATTCAGCAGCCTTGGTAAGTATTTTGTAGCATTTGTCTATTGCAGTTAGTACGACATTATGAAACTTTCCAGTGTTGTGTGCTTCTTATGAGATACGCCAGATTATTTTGTGATAAGCCTGCTATGTTTGAAAGAAGACAGATATAGCGTGTTGGTCTCAAATAGTACTGGCGATACAATAAGTAGTGGTACAAATCATGTGATCTGGTTACGTTAAATTGTTTAAAAAGAGATAGGGGCTGTGCATTTATATTATGCGCATTTTACATTTGCAATGACGCGTAAAACTCTTTTTTGAAGGTTCAACACCCTGTTTAAATTTGTCGCCGTTGTGGTGCCCCAGACTAAATAGCAGTAATGTAGGGAGTACACAAATAAAGCATTGTAAATCATTTGTTTTACTGATTGACTGACACAAAGCTTATGTGCTTAATAAAGTACATCCTCGCTTTATTTCCAAAATTTTGCATTTCTGAAAATCAATAAAAAGGAAGGAAACAGTTTTTTCTCAGCTTTCAAAATTTCTTTTTCAAAAGTTTTTCATCACCACTTGGCTATAAAAGGTCCGTTTCTAAATGTGACAGAACCAGCTGTGTTGGGTTAGGGGTGCTGCCAAAACTCGGGTGTTTTTTCCGTTGTAGCTGCGAATCATTTCATATTATGCGCTTGCTCTTACATTTGAATGGAGACGGGGAATAATCCACGGCCGATGATCGATAAAGTCCTAGAGGTGCTTGCTGAAATTCAGGCCACTGATACTGTTCTTCAGAATGGATTACAAAATGTGCAAGCGAAGGTGATGAATTTCGAAGGAGCAGCCGAAGGAGCAATTTTTATTTTTTTAATTACAGAGAGAGCATTTCCAGCGCTTTTTTAGTTTTTTGCTCTTCGCGCGCTGATTGACATTCTTGGGCCTTTTCAATCTGATTGCTCGATGTGCAGATTACAGGCGTCTGTTTGACTGTAGACACACCGAGTATGCCTGATTAACACAGACTACCACCGGACTCCACATCCTCAACGCTCTCGGCATTCACATCCTGGCTAACTACCCCACATTCCTCTCTATCCTACGCCCTATCAACTCCACCCTCCTCGTTAGACCACTTCCAAGAGACACCCACCCGCAACACGACGGGCCACGCCGCCGAGCCAGGGCAAATGCTGCCCACAGATATTACGGCTCTGCGGAGTATGCCGTGTGGGTGGACGCCGCATGCACGGGTGAGGGAGCGGCGGCAGCCGTGGGAGGCCACACCCTTCAATCCCTTGCTACTCTTCCTCTCCCCTTGGTTTTCTCCCCAAAGGGAGCTCAGCCATCGTCCTTGCGATTGCCCACACTGAAGCCCGTTATATTCCCTGCTATTGACATATTGACCTCGCCCGCTGCCCGCCCCCCACGCGGAGCTGCTCTGGGTGCCTGCGCACTCGGGGAACCCCGGCAACGAGGCCGTCGATAGCTAAGCCCTAGGTCTGATACAATGGGCACAGGCGGCCCCCGCGACGGAGTTTTTCCGGGAGCGCATGCACAGATTCAGTGAGCTGACTTAGGATCACCGAGCCAGCCGAGAGACAGGTCTACCCGCCCCCACACTACTCGCTTGATAATTGTCACCAAACCCAATGGCGCCGCCTCCAGACGCGAACCTTCCTATCCCCTTATACTAGGTCCCGCTACCACCAAACGTTCACCAACTCCTCTTGCGCCCTCTGCAACCAACCCACGGTCACTCTCGCCCACATTCTGTTCCAATTCACGGTGGATCCTGTTCCGCGGGTCCTGGAGCACCTCACCAGCTGGAACTGAGGATCAGGTGAGGAACTGAGCTGCCACGGAGCCACGGACCGGGCTGCCAACGTCATGGACCATAGGAACATGAACGTTTTAGAGTGGTGGGGTCGTGCGAGGACCCTGCAGGCTATGTGCCCCAAACAACTCTGTCAAAATTAAAGTTTTTACTACCACCGCCATCGCAAACAAAAGCAACTAGAACTTGGTTGTGATGCAATTCCGCTGGTCCTTAGGTTGTCGTAATCGGAAGGCGAAGGCACAAGGCTTTTTTGTAGCATACGGCCACCGCAACGCAGCAAGGAGAAAAGTTTGGCTGGATAGGTTTCGGGGCAGTAGTAAGGTTCCGGCTTTGTGAAGAAAGTGTGAAGCCGTTCCATTTTACTTTCCATCACCTGCCCCCTTGAACAAGGCTAACGCCTTGGCCTTACGCCAGCGCAACAAGCAGAAGGGCGACATGATTTATTGGCGCAAAAAATAAAAAATCTAATATGTGACGCCGTTCTCTGTCTTTTTTGATATTCCTGACACGTTGCGAAGTGAAAATGGTTCTTACGTAGCTTTCTACGTCACGGGTCTTCCCTAGAAACTGAATGAATATGTTTTCCCCGTTTCTTCTGGAATAAAAGTTGTTAGTTCAGCGGTTCCATCCACGTCGTCCTTCTTCTACTTGTCCAGTAATCATTTCCTTTTCGGCGAGTTAGTTCAATTTGAATTTAAGGAATATACGCGCGCAAAAAGGCAGCAAGAGACGCAGGGCAGAGCAGAGCGCTCCGTCCTGCAGTCGTTAGTTCAGTTTTCTTTCTCCCTGCTTTGGGAAAGTGTACTCTTTTTCTACTGTACGCTGGTTCCTTCTTGCGCTTGTTCATCAAAGATCATGGAAGACAAAAGAGCAACAGCTAATGTTACGCCTGGCAGTTCCGCTTTCAAACTTACAGTATTGTTGTATGCCAGAGCGCCGTGCGGGTTTTTTAGCACATTTTAGCCCCCTTTTCCTGAGCGCTAGCCTTGCATTATCAAAGCCCTGTCTCGTTGTCAAAATGTTCGCACCTGTGGGGTGCTTATAACATTAAAGTGACTTTATTTGCGCCAAGTTTCAAGCTCCAACAAAATTTGGATGAACATGGCCGTAGTAAAACAAGCTTCACGATTCTGGTGTCTAGCCCTAGCGTATGCTCGCAATTTTGTGCAAAGGATTAGCACTGAAAAGGTACAAAGAGCGAACTGGCCGTTAATTTCTGGCCTTGAATAAAAAAAAAACGGCCCTTTCAATGTTTCACACGCACGCAAGCTGGAGAAATGAAATTTTCATTTGAAGAGTTTTCTGACTATGTTTACAATGCACTAGAAAAAAATCACATTGTGTTAGCCTTATTTCTAGACTTAATTAAGGCATTTGACACGCTAGACCATACGCTACTACTCGAAAAATTAAGCTCACTTGAAAAAGCTCACTTGAGTTCCGCGGTCATTTTAACAAGTTTTTTGTCAATTATTTTACAGGTAGTTTGCAGTGTGTGATGCTTGATAATAAGCACGGAGATTTAAAAAAAATGTTATATTCGGTGTACCTCAAGGAAGTGCACTTGGCCCACTACTTTTTAACGTATAGGTATCTGAATTGGGTTTATTACAGCCTATACGCTGACGATGCAGCGCTAGCGCTTGAAGCTATTGATTATCATACAAACGTGGAGTCATTTCAAATAGATATAAGTGGAGCCGTTGGCTGGTTCTCGCAAAATTTCATTTTTTAAACCTGAACAAAACAAAACTGACGTGCTTTATAAATCCTCATAAAATTGTTACTTTAAACCAACCACTGTATCTTCATACATCCCATTGTTACCAGTGTAACTATAAAGCCATGCAAATAGAGCGAACAGTTCTATATCTGGGCATCCCCTTTGACCCACACCTTACATGGAGCGACCACATCGTCTACCTCTCTAGAAAGAAAAGGGCCATTGCGGCTATGGTCCATCACCTTCGTGGCAAATCTTCGCTTCATCTTAGACGACTGATCTATACAGCATTAGTAGAACCTGTTTTAAAGTACGGCATTACTCTATATGGTAACTACTCCGAAAACAAGAAAGAAGCATTAAATGTTATCCTAAAAAGAATAGTGAACACTATTTCTTACGGCACGGAACTGCACTCGGTTGACATGAAAGAGAAATACGATGAGTTAGGCATCCTTCAGATTCATGAACTGTTTCACTTTGTTGTGTTAACACGGTATTATTATTCAAATGAATTTAAGACTCCCGTAAAAAAGATGTCACCTTGAGGATAACGGAACGTTTTATTAAGCCACGGGTTTACACAAACTATGGTAAAAAGATCGCAGGTGTTACGTATCGGCAGTATTTAATGAAATTCTCAATGATCTATGTATTTCAAGTAACAAGGGTAGGATGATGACTGACATAAGAAATTGGTGTGCAAATGTATTGCCTTGTATATAGCTTGAGTTCTTTCGTATGTGCTGTTTTGTGTTCATAGACTTTTTTTTTCTCTATGTTAGCATGACTGTTTAGACAAGAAATGTATGCATATGGAGGTATTTCTCCACCTGCTGCCTGATCAGCCAGCAAGCAAAATGTGCTTAGGAAGATCAGAATTTCTGAATGTGTACGCATATCGACGAATAAATTTTCATTTGATTTGATTTGAAGAGGAGGCAACACTACTGGTGGTAATTGGGAAAAGTCCTTTGGTTTTTCGGAAGCAAGGTTCCCTTTTCCGAAAAAGCTCTTGCTTGCTGTCGTATTCTAGTGTCGTACATTATATCCGGAAAAAAAAAAGAAAAGGCTGCACCAGGCCGCGGCTACCGAGTTTTGATGGACGCAAAACGCAAAGGCGCCCGTGTGCTGTGCGATGTCAGTGCACGTTAAAGATCTCCAGGTGGTCGATTTTGCGGAGACCTCTACTACAGCACCTCTTTCTTCTTTCACTCTCACCTTCCTCCCTTCTCTTATGACTTGGTACGGGTGTTCAGCGAAACTTAAGACAGTTACTGCGGCATTTCCTTTCCTCAAAATAAATTTTCCTGGGGCAATGTGGTTATAAAATGGTTGATGGTTTATGGGGATTAACGTCCCAGAGCGACTAAGGATATGAGAGACGACGTAGTGAAGGGTTGCTCAAATTTCAGCCATATTGATTAGATGACCAGTAAACGGCCGTCTAGAATTTCGCCTCCATCGAAATTCGACCGCCGCGGCCGGGATCCAACGTGCGTCTTTCGGGTCAGCTGACGAGCGCCAGAACCGTTAAAAAACCGCGGCGGCGCTTAGAAAACTACTGGCGCATCGTTCTAAACCTTCTTCTCTATGCCGTCCGGGCTTCTAATAAATACTTCTCTCATGGCCACAGGAATCTCCGCGCATCAGCATCACACACTTCCGAAATTCACACACCTTCACACACCTCCACCGTGCGCTTAGACAGAAGTTGCAGCAGTGGTGACGCTGTGGCATTGCTTATCAGATAGAATTTACAATTCTCTGTTTTGCCTTCTCTCCCTGATATAGAGTCATTGTTGTGTAAAGTTTATCTAAAAAATTATAGTATTCTGTAGGACGGAAAGCTGGGCGAGTTGTTTTGCAGTTGTACTAGCCATACTCGCACAGCGCGAAAGACAGACAGAAGGGAAGGCGGGACAACACGGCGCCGTGTTGTCTCGCCTTCCCTTGTGTCTGTCTTTCGCGCTGAGCCAGTATGGCTAGTACAATTATAGTATTCTAATCAGTGTTATTTATCGTCCACCTGGCTCTTCCGTTGATATCCTTCATGACCAAGATCATTTCATGACCAAGATCATCATTACTTCATCAAGATTTATCTGTATCTGTATTTATCTTTATGAAATGAAATGAGACTTCAAAAATCCTGGCATCCACTGGCCATCGTTGTCTGCATTTGGTCGTGACATTGGAATTTGTAAAGAACTAATAAACATCTCCTTATTGTTTGGACTAACTCAGGTTGTATCTAGAGCTACTTCTTGAATAAACAGCGCGAACGAAGACGAGCACAAAAGACAAGGAAACAGACGACACAGCGCTGACTAACAACTAAGGGTTTATTGCTGATCATACAAGTATAAATACATAGATGTCGGCAGAGCGGAAAGATATACAAAGTGCAAAAAAAGCAGAAATGTGACAACAGCAACATAAGCACGCTAGAAATCAGCAGAGATTATCAGCCCCCAGGAGTGACAGCTCTTTTTGCAGTAGTGTTAGCGAAGGAGTGCTGATACATGATTTTCCCTGCTTCAATATGTTGCAGGCCTCGATAATTTCCCTTGCAGTTTTTTCCCGGTTTTATGCAATTGATATAGCGGTACGCACTGTTTTTTCTCTTTCTTTGCCCATTCATTGTCTTTTGTGCTCGTCTTCGTTCGCGCTGTTTATTCAAGATGCTTAACCAACTAGCCCGCCAAAACGTGTTAGTGCTACTAGGCTGAATTGAATCCTCGACTTAGTTTTTCTAAGCGCTCCTTTGGCCCAAAATGCCTTCTCTTGTGAAGTAATTGATGGGCTCTCAGTCCATAAAGGCGTGTTAGTTTCACTCTATTGTCCAATCTACAAATCACCCTATTTGTTTGCGACTTTTCCTGACTTCACTCGTGCTGACTACAATTCGATTATTGATGTTTTAGCTGATCGTTTCGATACGTTCTCTGCCTTCTCAGCAAGCCAGGACGTAAATTTTCTAACAAATTACTTTAAATGACTTGCAAACGATTGCGTCCAACGCTTTGTTCCTATTAAAACTAAGAAGTGAAAGACTGATGTTCCTTGAATGACTCGAGACATTTTGCATTTATCTCGTCGCGTTCGTAGGCTAAGGCGTTCTAGAAGAAGGAACGATCCCGTAACCTTAGACGTATTTCACAAGGCAAAAAAAAGAACAGTTAAGTTGCACATGACCAAAGATTTCTTTTTTCATGTCCACCTGCACGATCTGTTAAGAACTAACTCCCGAAAATTTTGGTCGTCCATCTTACCTCATGATAATTCATTCACTTTATTCAGACTAGTTAATGACGTCATCAGTGAGCCGGCAGTAATGCTTTCAACAAATATTTTAACTCAGTGTTCGTTCCCAATAACAACGTCATTCCTCCACTAACCATTATAATTTCTTCTCTAGCAATCAGTGATGTTGTGGTAAACACTGATGGCATCCTAAATCTTGTATTAAACCTCGACGTTAAGAAATGTACCGGCCCAGATGGAATATACAATGCCTTCCTGGTTCCTTACCCCATGTGGTCTTCGAGATAACTGACCATCACATTCAACGTCCTTATCATCTGCTACCGTTCCTTCTTCATGGAAATTAGCCTCTTTTTAAATCCGGTGATAGACAGTGCTTGTCGAACTACAGACCGATTTCATTGACATCACAGTCATGCAAAATGTTGGAACACGTCATTCATAAACACATCATGCTTTTTCTTGAATCCAATAATTCGCTATCTAACATTCAGCATGGGTTTAGGCGCGGTTTTAGTACGGTAACACAATTAACAGAAATCGCTCACGATATATGGCTTAACCTCGATGTCGGCAACCAAGTTGATGCCATTTTTATAGACTTCTCGAAAGGATTCGATACTGTTCTACATTCCAAGCTTCGTGCTAAACTAAATGCTGTACTAAACAATCCTCCCTTGGTTGATTGGACTTCTAGCTTTCTCTAATCTCGTTCCCAGTTTGTATCTTATAACTCTTCTCATTCCGCTGCTGTTGATGTAACGCCAGGAGTGCCTCAAGGCTCCGTCCTTGGACCGCTACTCTGTTAAATATTTATAAATGACTTGCCACATAACATGTCTTCTAACATTCTTCTTTGCGCTGATGGCTGTGTTTTATACGAAGTAATTAAGGGCCCTAATGTGCATTTGCTATGTTTTGTAGTTGGTGTAGCACCTGGCAAATGAGAATTAATTTCGACAAAACCGTCCTCATGTCTTTTTGTCACAAGTTTTCCGTTTCTCTTTTTAGTTACTCTTTCAATGGCCGTGTGCTAGATGGGTTTCTCAGTATAAATATCTTGATGTCATATCCACGCATAACATGTCTTGGTCTAATTACATTGATTACGTATGTAATGAAGCACTAAGAAAACTAGGTTATCTACGACGCACGTTACCCAATTCATCAAAAGACACAAAGCTACTGTTGTATAAAACTCTAATCCGCCCTGTTCTTGATTACGCGGCTGTAGTGTGGAACCCTGTCGAAGCAGTTTGAAATTAGCATGTTCGAAGCAGTCCAGAAAAAAGCTGTGCGTTTTATATGTCATCGTTATGATCGCAATTTTTCACCCTGTTCTACACTTCTTTCACTGAATTTAACCACGTTCTCTACCAATCGCCACACTGAATCACTAAAATTTTTAAATTGTACCGTCAATTCCTCGGTAAGGCTCTCAGATAACCACTACATTAAGTTTGCACCATTATCATCTACAAGAAGTAATCACGAGCTAAATTTGATACCGTATTTTTCACATACTAACTTATTAAAATTCAGTTTTTTCCCAGTTCAATAGAAGCCTGTAATTCTCCACCTGGGTTTATTCGTTCATGTTCATTTGAAAGTTTTGTAACTGCCATTGAAGACACATAATAGCTGAATATTCCTATTCTGTCGTTGACAGTTGCTTTCTTGTTTGATATTTCTTTTGTGATTTGAACTTGACTGTAATGCTCACTTTGTACATTTTGCTGTATTTTGTTACTTCGTTGCGTATTTTGCATTTTGTGTTTTCCCCACTCCTGCCATAGCGCATATAATTGCGCTGCAGTAAGTATGTATGTATGTATGTATGTATGTATGTATGTATAAATAAATAAATAAATAAATAAATAAATAAATAAATAAATAAATAAATAAATAAATAAATAAATAAATAAATAAATAAATAAATAAATAAATAAATAAATAAATAAATAAATATCTGAGTGCAGAGGGACCCCTGTACTGGATATTGCTGACACAAGACCGTCGTAACGTGTAATACTACCAAGAAATAAACTGCCTTTGGACTATACAACAGACACGTAAAGGGGTCCACGATACTCGTCCCACAGGACGGCAGCGCTCGTCGTGTGTTCTCCTTTCTCTGGTCCGTCGTCCTTTGTTCTATATTATTATGAATTCATACCAACACCGACTGTGGTTTAGAACAGTAATTCTATTATTTTTCTGTAAAGCACTTTATAATATGCTGCGAAGGTCCCCTTGCCAGCGTCTGTACTAGGTTGCTTCCCGTAGCCAGGCGCCCACATCCTTTTGACAGAATTAGGCAATGGCCTGACTTGCCTGTTTGCAACTGTTCTTTCTAGTCATCTCATTGATGCTGTTTTGCGATATGCTTAAGTGACATCTGAAATCTGGATCGAACAAAACTAAGCGTGATGTATTTCACTCAAAAAAAAAATCTTCAGCCAGCTACGTGCTCACTGCAATTATTAAACTATCAAAATAAATACAATAATCAAGGCAGTAATTATCGCCTGTGTCTGTCACGTCTTCAAACCCCTTGTTTTAGCCGGCTTCCTGAAACAGCAAAAAATGTGTTGTAGAACATAGATGCAGAGGTAATAGCGACATTAGCCAATTAGCTCCCCTCTACCTTTGCCTTTACTGCTGTTCATTACTTTCACTATTTGTCAAGATATTTGCCTGTCTGCACAGTGCAACATCTGCCTTGAGGACCCAGAGACTGCACTTGTGCTGCTGGAAGAAGTGTGCATTGAGTGCCGTTGTGTGCCAGCACTCTCACTCTTGCACGTAGTAGAACACAAGCATGCAAACTTCAGAGGCAGGAAACACTATAAATTCCACACTTCCTATCATTTTTATCAGGTATTTAGAAAAAAAAAGAATCCTATACATTTGTTCTGGAACGGGTTACACTGGGCAGACGAGCAAGTACATTTGATTACTGATTGTGCGTGCCATTTAACTGGTATTGTGCAGGGGTATTGTAGGTGCTTGTCTGACAACAGCCACTATTACCTAGACACTGAATATTAGCGCTATGTGCCCACCACCATTGCAGGCTGCATACTTGTGAGGAATATTAAAAGCGTTTCCCATCTAAGAAGACGATTAGTGTATGAACATGGTCTTTGGAGACAGTTGCGCAAATAGCCTAAGGGTTAGCTTCTAAGCTGTGGAGTGGGGCTTTTGTGGCATCCATAGATGTGCATCCATAGGTACGCACTGCTGTCTGCTTGTAGAGGCCATGATCCTGAGAGGACTCGAAAGGAAAAGAGATACTACTTCGAGTTCAATTTGGAAGTTTTTGATATAATAAAGACACTGGCTGCCCGCATGGCAGACATTTACTTGTTTAAAAGCTCAGCACATCTCAATAAATTATAGAATACGCTATTGCTAATGTAAATCGCTGCCGGCAAATCACGCTTGCGCTGTTGGCACCTTGCAATGCATGCACGCCTTAGGCTAGCTGTGGTTGATAATGGGCTGTGCGTGTGTGCGACCTCGAACGTACCCAGAGCTTGGAAAAACGCTAACATTATCTTAATTAATAAGAAAGGAGACGTCAAGGTCTTGAAGAGTTACAGACCGATCAGCTTATTGTCTTTTGCCTACAAGGTATTTATTTACTAAGGTAATCGCTAATAGGGTAAGGACAACCTTAGGCTTCAATCAACCTAATTATCAGGCAGTCCTTCGCAAAGGGTACTCGACAATAGACCATATTCACGCTATCAATCAGGTGATAGCGCAATGCGCAGAATATAACCAGCTCCTATATAAAGCGTTCATTGATTACTAGAAAGCATTCGACTCAGTAGAAACCTCAGCAGTCATGCAGGCAATCCGTAATAAGGGTGTAGAAGACTGTTATGTGAAACTATTGGAAGGCATTTTAACGATTGGACAGGTACCATAGTTCTCCATTAAGTCAGCAATAAAATTCCAGTAAGGAAAGGTGTAAAGCAGGGACACACGATCTCGCCTATGCTATTCACTGCCTGTTTACAGGAGGTATTCCGGGGCCTGAAATGGGAACAGTTGGGGATAAGAGTTAATGGAGAATACCTGAGTAATCTGCGATTCGCTGATGACATTGCCTTGCTAAGTCACCCAGGACATGAACTGGAAAGCCTGATCAATAAGTTAGACAGGCAGACCAGAACGGTGAGGCTAAAAATTAACATGCAGAAAACCAAAGTAATGTTCAATAGTCTCGGAAGACAACAGCAGTTAGTAAGAAAGAGAATATGTTTATTTAGGGCAGGTAGCGACCGCTGATCCGAATCATGAGAGGGTAGCAACTAGAAGAATAAGAATGGGTTGGAGTGCATATGGCAGCTTATCTCAGATCATAAATGGCAATTTACCAGTATCCTTCAAGAGAAAAGTATAGAACAGTTGTCTTCTACCGGTACTCACCTATGGGGCAGAAACGTGGAGGCTAACAAAGGAGGTTCAGCTTAAGTTAAGGACAACGCAGCGAGCTATGGAAAGAAAAATTATAGGTGTAACGTTAAGAGATCAAAAGCGGGTGGAGTGGGTGAGAGAACAAACGTGCGTTAATGACATCCTGGTCGAAGTCAAGAGGAAGAAATGGGCTTGGGCAGGGCATGTAATATGAAGGAAAGATAACCGCTGGTCCTTAAGTGTAACGGAGAGGATTTTAAGAGAAGGGAGGTGTAGCAGGTGGCGGCAGAAAGATGGGCGGATGAGATTAAGAAGTTTGAGGGGATACGGTGGCTGCAACTGGCGAAGTACAGGGTTAATTGAATAGACATTGGAGATGCCTTTGCCCTGCAATGGGCGTAGTCAGGCTGATGATGATGATGATAATGATATGTGCGCTTGTAACATTTACAGGGTTTCAATTTGTCGTCGGTGGAAGTATGTTTACACATGTGTAGGATTTAATGCTTATTCAATCATTTTCACACCAGGTGTCTCAACATTAGTGTAAGCACAGAAGGCTATCTGTTGCCCCAAGGAAGGAACCACATAAATGAACTCAATAAATCAGACAAGGGAGTTTAGTGGGCAAATTTTTCTCTTCAGTGACTGGAGCCGTATCTCGATGTCGTGCTTTCTTGCCCCAAAAGGTTAAACTTCAACTATATAATGCATTATTTGCCCCGCACATGAGCTACTGTAGTTTAGTGTGGGCAAGCACGACAAGAGCAAATACTGACAAAATAATAGTTCTTCAAAAAAGGTACATTCGTAACATAGCTAACATTGACCGTCAGTCTACAACAAGACATTTATTTGCAGAATATAATATTGTTAGCTTTGACCATCACTATGAACATCGCTTGTTGCATGTTTTCTATTTTTCTCAACATGACACTCAAAGTTCCCTTCTTTCTGTAGCGCTGCTGCAGCCTAGAGCTAATTCTTTAACTCGAATTTCCCAACCCTGGTTCGTTCCATTTTTTCGCACTCAGTACAAACTGCAATCATTAAAACACAACCTACCAGTCTTGCTAAATCAACTCAAACAAGTAACCTTCAAATCGCCAAAGCAACTACGAATACACTTTTCACAGTTGTAAATGAGAGTATGATTGCAATGACAAATATTCTACCATGTCTCTATTTCCTTGTACATTTTTGTTCATAGCGTTGTGAATATTTTTGTTGTGCTGCTCGGAACCGACGTCTGCTGTTGCCTTTGTAAACGGCTCCAGGGCCCAGTCAAGTTGCTGGCTGCAACTTTTAGCCCTGGAGGCCGTCCAGTATTCTGGTAAATAAATATGAATTGAATTGAATTTATGGGCTTTAAAAATTGTTGGAACTATATTTTGTGACAAGCCCGGTGGAGTATTTGATCATTTTTGTCCGGATTCTCAGAGTGAGTGCGTGGTTGTGTCAGTGAGTAATTAATGACTAGATCTGAAGCCTGATATTTCATGCAGATGGTAGCCTGTTTGTAGTTTCTTGTATTGCAGATGATGTATATATCACTGCTAGGCAGGTCACTAGGGATGAGCTGCCTATTTGCATCTAAATTCGGTGTTTTGTAGTGCATGAAAATTGCCATCTTGCTTGAAAATATTACTGTGCATCTTCATATGAGCAATAAGCGAGGTGTGGTTGAAGGGGATGTTCAATTTTTATAATATTTTTTGAGCCACTAATTTGCTTGTCACTCTGGTCTAATTGGCGAAAATGTGTCTGTTTTATTTTTATTACCTTAAGCCCATTTTAATGACAGCGTATAAGGGCACACCTTTACCATTTTGAGGGACATTTGAGCTTAACAATGTATCGTTGCGTGTTCCGTCCTCGCAGCTTAAGTATGGCTTTCTAAACTGGTAGAGATACCATTGAAGCATTTTGTTTATCTTTTGGATAGTTGGGGAGGCCCACTGGGCTGGCTGTCACTACAACGTGACAATATGATCATGGCTGTGATGGATAAATCATATCTACAGTCGTGCCTGCTTAATGATGACACTTTGGTTCGCGATCGAAATTGTCGTGAAGTGATCCATCCATAATAAGGAACCACGAAGGAAAAGAAAAAAATTTGATACGAAACTTGTGGCTAAGGTCGGCTTCGGCACATAGAGGTGGGCAGTTAAGTGGAAGCAGGACAAAGTGTTGGTAGCTCCAAGCACATTAGCCCGGTTGCCACTATGTTTAAAAAAACGGACATCTTATCGAGATGTTTAACCTTGCATTTCATTGACTTTATTCATTTAAAAATTTGGTTGAGCGCGGTTTTTCTATGTAAAATTTCTTCTTTGGAGACAGGAGACCCCCCCTCCCCCATGAAATCGCCCCTGGAATAGTGTAGTCGTAATATGCATATTACTGAAAGGTGACAGTATTTTTTTGGTCTGCTACAGGTGTCAGTAATATCAGTGGCATTTCAATTTTATTTTGGAGGAGGTATACCTGTCAAGGGCGAGTTCTACTGTTCACTGGCCAGCAGCTTTTCCAAGTTTCGGTACTACTTTCCACAATGCATAAAAAAACTTTTGTACGACTCTTTGTTCGCCAGTGTTATAACTTATTGTTTCTTAGTCTGGGGTACAACCACTGTCTCCAATATTACAAAACTCCATGTACTACAGAAAAAAGCAGTTCGTGCAATTAACAACACTTCAAATGATGCACACATCAAACCTGCATTTGAGGCATTACACATTGTACCTATTGTGCAACTGTACTCTGTCCTGCTGCGCAAAAAGTACACATCAAATATTAGTCAAGGAACTGCATTTCTCGCTGATTTGTCTAGACTAATATGCAGAGAACGCCCCAACAATACGCGCATCGGAGACAACTGGTATTTACCGCGAACGCGAACTAACTACGGCAGACAAATGCTGTCCTATAATATCCCGTCCATTTTAAACAATTTGTGAAAAACTGTAATTAGTGAACAGTAACAACATATAGTTTCTTTCTTTAGTGTACTAACTCAGCCTGCTGTTATGCCTTCCCTCTTGACGTGATATGTTTAATGGTTATGTGTTTTTTGATGCCCTGAACGTGTTTATTTTCGATGCAATGTGCTTCTGTTTTAAATATGTCACAGGCATAACATATAATGTACCGTTGTGTGATTCTGGGTTTTTGTGCACAATGTAGTTGCTGTAGGGGGCGGGGACCTCCGTCAAGTCTCTATAGGCTTTTTGTCCCCGCTCCCCACATCCTTGATGTGAAAATAAACCTGATTGATAGTGAAAACCTCATCGCTGCTGAGGGGTTTCTGCTGTTTTGCAGCCTTATAGGCGTTCCGTGCGTAAAATCTAAAGAATGCATGCTGTCTGCTGAGCTTTCTTGAGCGTTCTTTTATAGGCATGGCTTAAAATAAGCCATGCTTCGATGGTCTTGAGCTCATCATTTTAAAAACCAGTTCATCTTTCCTTCCAAGCGTGCCTCTTCTAGACGCCTGTTCGTGTTGTGCATATCTAGTTGTTTGGTATTTTTTGGAACACTGCTAGTGGAATAGAAACTGTGCTGATATATCTTATCAATGTTACAATGTTACATGATGGAGTCGGCCAGAGTGCAGAAAAAGGAAAATATTATCAGCATGAACCTGTAAGGAGCCAAATGGTTATCATCCAAAAGTGCCCTAACATTCATGATGGTCAGGGCGAGAGTTTTTGTACCTTTAACACATCTGGAATGCTAGCGATGCACAACAAGGCGCAGAAGCCAATTTCTCGGCCTTTAAACGTTTTACAAATGCTGTACTTGAATTATGTGGCATCGTTGAAAGACAAATGACAAACAAGAAGAGGAACATGGGTTGACCCTTGGAATCATCACCCCTGACAAACAGGAAGAGAAACATGACGCTGACCATGGGTATCATCACCCTACCTTGTTTGCCGTCTCCTCCTGTAATGATCATAGTCCTTATCTTTTTGCATCTAGCTAGGATAGCTTCCACATTTTTTCTTTTTGTAATAGCTTTCCCATTCTGCCACATGATTTGCCACATGATTTGCATTTGCAAAAATAACATGCTGCAAATGAACCCCAAAAAAACAACTTTCATGCTATTTCACTCTCCTCTCAGAATCATAAATATTCCACCATCACTAACACTTGATAACCATGCACTGCATATTTCCGAATCTTTCAGATTCCTTGGGGTCACTTTAGATAAGCACTTGAAGTTTCATCTCCATGTCCAATCACTCATGCATAAGGTTTCCTTCGGCATTCATATCATAATCAAAACACGTGCATACTTTCAACCGCACATCTTACGTTCATTATATTATGCATATATCCACAGTCACCTTAGCTACTGTTTGTCCTGCTGGGGAAATACATATTTCACTCACATTGAAAGACTTCAGCGCCTTCAGAATCAGGCCATCAGGCTCATGTCATTCAGTTCATTCCTAACACACTCTTTACCACTTTATCATAGCTTGCGCATACTTCCACTTCAACAGTTATTCACTGTGAAATTATCCATCATTATCTACAAGGTAATTAATCATCATGCTCATATTGATGGCTTTCCTGATCAGCTTATAAATACTAATTCTACTAGGTTTCAACAGCGTAATAATCTTCTTCTACCTAAAGTGAGGACTAATTATGGAAAATTTACCACAATATTTGCCGGCATATCCTGTTGGAATACTTTGCCATGTGAAATTAAAGCGTCGTTTACTGTTCACTCATTTCATCACCGCATTAAAGAGTACTTAATTAATTTCCTGTGTAGTTCACATGCCTAAACAGTAGTAATCCTTGTTTAAAGTCTAATTTTCTTTGCATTATGTTACAAAGTTGTTGCTGTATATACTTTTTGTTCCGTTTTTCACACATAACATTGTAATTTTTTTTTGTAGATTGTTTATTTATGCTAATTGATACACTGCCTTCCATTCTTTACAATTTTACCCCACTTGATTTGTTCTAGGAGGTCCCCCCGACAGTCGTGTACTATGGGACCTCCTTCTGTACTGATTTTATTGTATTTGTATTACTATGTGCGTATTAAATAAACTTGAAACTTGAAACTTGAAACTTAAAACTTGATGCAGCTGCTGGAATTTATGCATATCGTACAGTGATTCATAGTGATTACGGATTTGTTGAACATTTCAGTTTTCAAGCAAAAATGCGCCTATAGGAAGGTCTTTAGAAATTCTCTTATTTCTTTATTCACCAAATTAGCAGTTGTTTAGTATGACCAGGTGCTACGGGAAATTATTTTCTGGAATTTTGCATCACTTCGTGATAAAGTGTAGCTGATTAATGCCTTTCTCCTCATCAAACAGAGTGCCTGTACACTTACTGCTTTGTCCTTTGGCCATGTGTTTTTCTTTGCTTGTAGTGCCGCCACTCAAAGTAATGCCAGGTTGACTCGTTCCTTGTGTTTGAGCCTGTGTTATTATTTGTTCGTTGGATTAAGACGCTAGTGTGCATGTTTCCATGTGTTTTCAGTCAAATTTTTTATGCCCGTTTCTGTGTTCTATTTTTTTTATGTCAGTTATGAGTGCTGCACAGACTCCTTGAAATGCGTGGTGCAGAAATTTGGGCTCGTTGATTGACATGCATGCTGAAAAAATTGCGCAGAAACACGAGGACAAAGCAGAGAAAAACCCAAGGACGAGCGCTAACTCAAAACTGAAGTTTACTTCCAAAAAGCATGCACATATAAATGGGAAAAACAAAGCAAACCACACCAAGATATAATTTGCCGCACTCGTGTTGCGAGCGATAAGAAGATTCAATGTAAACCGCTGTTTGACAAAACAACAATTTTGTTCAGGCATAGGGATCAACTTGTGTGGGAGCTCATGGAAGCGTTTCATATGCGTATCAGTGGAGATAAATGCAACAGCCAGACTTCCGTCCGCTTCGCTAAAAGGGAGTTCTGTTTTTTGGCCACATCACTCGGGTATACAGGGGGTGAAATGTGATGTTTTTGTTGATAGCTTGGTGTGTTTTTTTTTTCCTATTTATATGCGCATGTTTTTGGAATAAAACTTCAGCTGTGAGTAGCGCTCGTCTTTGTGTTCGTCTCTGCTGAGACCTCGTGTTCCTGCGCAATTTTTTCAGTATACTGTAGATTTTGTGGGCTGCTGTAGAATGACTGTTTACTATTTTTTTACTGCAGTTTCTAGATATGTGTCTTAAAGTTAACCACTGACAACATTTTTTTAGTTAATCTGAGTGGACCAGTTAGGCTGAAGTTTGGCGAACGAATGCTCATGTGATCTCTGCATGATTTTTCATAATTTGCTGTTGTATCGCTTTGTTTACATTTGGGTGCTAATTTCAAGGTCGTTTCTATCTCTAATACCAGTCCAAATTTTGTGGTTGCAAATGTTTTTTATGTCCTCTGTATTAGAGAAATGTAAATGATAATCTAACCTTCTGTTCAATTTCTTTTCGATTGAATAAGCTTGACATGCCATAGTTAAGCAGTCTTTTAAATGCTGGTGGTATTAATATTTCATTTATGTTATTCAATGAAATATTTCTGATAACCCAGTGCAGTTTGTAAGAGCGACCTGTGTAATTAAGTGTCATCGAACATCCAATGGAATGAACGTACTTCGCGTGCACAAGTGTACCTGTGAACACAGCGTTTCGAGGACGTGCTAGTAACCATGTTTTTGCAAAGTGCTTAAAAAATGCAGTCTCGGAGAACTAATGGCTAACAAACTTGCAAAACAACCTTGGCACTATGTAAGTAAAATTGAAGAACTATGCTTTTGCTCGGAAATAAAACCAGTGAGTACAAGCTGTGCCAAATGTTTTTGTGTGGCCCTTAATGCGAATCCTTTCGCTCATATATTACGATTTTGAGGTCTCATAGACTGGATTAAAATATTACTCGAAAGGTGCTTTAAAGGCGCGAGTGGAGCACGACATTCAAAATTTTCTTTAAAAAGCTCCATTAAGGAGTAAAAAGGGAGTAAAGCTGTCCTCTAGCGAACACCCTTTTCATGAAAGGGTGTAAGAGCTCGTGTCTTCCTGCCCGACACTTTTCATGATTAGGATTTTATCCATTCTCTGCGGAGCACTAAGGCGGCTGCGCAGCCACTGCAGCAGGTGCTCCAAAGCATAAGGACTGCCTGGTTGATGGCCTGTTTGGAGGGGCCGCTATCTTGCCAATGGGATGGTCGCTTTAACGCGGACCCATCGAATGGATCGCCCGCAAGTTGCAGGACCGCGCTTTCCTACGCTCTGCGAGGAGCTTGTTGAGACGTGTTTTCCCAGCGAATTACTATTGCGTTAAAAAACTGCGCAAAACAAATATGGACGCGCACAGAGATAAATAAGCGACGCACAACCGCAGATTAGCAATTATTTCATTTCACACAGAACTTATGCGGAACAATCAAAAGGGGCTCTCTATGCGCCTCTCCATGCGTCCAGTTTCGTTATGCATTTTCCGCCCACGCGGCCGGCTAGATACTCCGCTGAATTGCTATTAGTGGCACCAGGCAGAAAAGAGGAATTTTTTACAGGTACAGTCTTTGTCAAAAGTAACCGGGCACAGGGGTTTTTTTTCTTAGCCGCGTAGCTTTAAGCCCTTACGGCAGTCCTTAAGCTATGAATATGTGTAAAGTAAGGTGAGCCCTTTTTCTCACGTTTGACACCTTTTGGTCTTCAGTGGTGCCGTAACGACACTATTATATAGCTGAGAAGGGAAAACCTGTTGCTTGGTTACTTTTGGCAAAGAGTGTGCAATATCGAGTACAGAGGATCTTTATGTCTTGTCGAAAATGACCAAATAGTCGCCCATGCACGGAGAAGGCAGCTGTCGGCTGCTGCCACACCAAAACGCATCTCTCAACGAACTGCAGGCCATCGTTTATATTGGCTGAGAGGGCGGCGAGTGAGAAACGCGAGCTTTTTTTGGGAGGCCTTGTGCTTTGGCGTGGCCACCGCAGTTTGGCTGACGCGTAGAGTAAGCACAGAAGCAGTGTTAATTTAAATAATAAGCATTTTTATTTCACCATTATTATTCCAGGGTCTTTAGAAGACGCTCATTTTTCTGGCACTACCTAGCACACCACCGCGCCTTCGTAGCGGGGTTCTTCCTTGCGAGCCTCCGTTCGCGAAGATCCATCCTGCGTAGGGCACTGCTGGGTGAGAGGAGGCCTGGGGGAGGGCTGCTGGTCGAAGCGAGACTAGATTATTTTATCGCGCGTTGTCTTATCGCCATTAGTGAAAATAGTTCAAACATATAAAACCAAAACAAGTAAAAGAAAAGCAGCTTGCTTCCATTGTGGAATGAGCAAGGTGAAACAATATTACCCAGACTTGTGGCTTCATCTAACGTGTCAAGTATGTGTGTGTCAAATACATGAGGCAAACACTCTTTTTTTGGAGTATGCATATCGCCAATCGTTTAATTGAATCAGCTGGAGAACCACGCTGCATGTCCTATTATTGAAAGAAGCAGAAACGAAAGAATTGCGAGTTTACACTTTCAGTTGCGACGCAGCAGCAGGCTGAGAACGCGTGCGCGCGAGTCACAGAAATTTTTTCATTCATGGCTAAGCCACGTGTGGCCAGCCTGGCCTTCTTTTGTCCGGTCTGCTAAATGAGAAGCACAATCTTCGGAGCAGCTTGCACCAAGTGTCGCAGGTCTTCGTTCCGAGCACTCCGTTGACTGCCGTTCGATGCATGACGATGGTGTAGAAAAAAAAAGCTACAAAAGTGCATCACTGGTTTCCGTCGCTCGATCGTAATATTTGAACACCGTCCTTAGCCGTAGGTGGGGTCATGTGGCTTGTTGCTGCAAAGAGGAAAACATTTTCTTTGTTAGGAGGAGCTGTCCTCAGGGTGGATGGATGGGTGTATGGATAGGAGCGCCCCCTTTGAAACGGGGTGGTGGCAATTGCCACCATGCTCAGCTTTTCTTTATTTTTGTTCAACTGTGTTGTTAACTCTCATTAAGGTTCGCCATCTTCGTTACCTACGGTTTTCTACGCTTCTAACCTTATATCACATCTCTGCTTCTCAGCCTCCAATCCGCCAATCGCTTTTTGCTAACTTCCACTGCAGTTTTATTTACATGACCATTGTTATCTTTAAACCGTAGGGCCTCAGGAAGAGTGACTGTACCTGCATCGACATCCGGATGGATGCCATCACGTTTGCGTAAGAGGTGTTCAATTGTTTCCCGAGATCTACCACACACTGCACATGTGGCATCATCTTCTTTGAATTTTTTTTTTGTAGCTGCGCATTCTAAGACACCCTGACTTATCTTCAAAGAGTAGGGCAGTGCCTCTTGAGTTCTCATAGAAAAATTCTTTCCTGATCTGCTTTTCTGATATAGATATAGTTCTACACTATGCTGTGGAAGAGGAACTGCGTCGGCGCCCCCTGGTGCACATACCTCATGGCACACTCGGTGTTGCCCAGGTGCTCGCCCTTGTCCATAGAGAGGCAGCCAGCACCGCCACCGAAGCCGTAGCCCTTGGGTCCAAACTTGCGGCCGTAGCACTGCTTGCAGAAGAGCTCACCCCCGTGCTCGCTGGCGTTGGTGCTGTCGAGCCGCTTGTGGCAGAGACCTGCGGTGGTGGAAGAGGTCAGGTCGCTGTGGTCCCAGACGCGCCCCGGCGTGTCGCCGCCGCCCACTTACCGCACACGAAGCAGGTCCTGTGCCACTTGCTGCCGGCGGCCAGCATTTCCTCGGCGGCATAGACGGACTTGCCGCACTTGGGGCACTTGGCGTGCTCGACGGGCTTGAAAGGCATGGTTACTGCGCCAGGAGAAAACGGGAACCAGCGGTTGCTATACGGGGCAACAGAGGGAGCTGGCGTTCGCCTACTTCTACAGGCTGCTTCTGTCTGAACCGGCTACGACCACTGGAGGGTCGATAAGGAGGCAACATAAGCGGCAGCGAAATGCGCCCTGAAAGCACTGCGCAAAGATTTGTTGCTTAGGTCAGAACCACGGGATTAGCGCCACGCAGAAGACCACGAAGTGCGGGCCGTGTGACAGGACGCAGCGCTCGCGCTAGGCTAACAGTTAACGGACAAAACAACGGGAGATTTTGCTCCGGGCAGGTAGCCATCGGATTAGTGCTTACGCACTAGAAAAGCGCTTGGTTCTGCCTAATGGGTGTCCAGTATAAGCTCCCTTTGCTTACCTCTGAGAGGGAACATTAATCGCGCCCCTGTCATGCCCCCTAGAGATTTCGAACGCCGAGGATGTTGCACAGTCGGGAAGCAAGAGAACTGGCCTGCGGAGGATCGGTCTCCAAGGCTAACCCAGATCAGCTAATTGCGCTAGCTAAGAAATGTGTTGCTTTGTGAGTGTATAGAGCGCGATGGGCAACCTCAACACGACGGGCCGAGAGAGGTGCGCACACAAACGGCATGCACTGAGAACATGTTGCCGCGATTTGAAAATGGCCTATAGTTGGGGCAAGCTGTAGCAAGGATAGAGCGAAAAGGTCTATTGCAAAAGACGCTAGTGACACGGTGGATTAGCCTACACTAACTACTTAGTTTTGTGTTGAGCGATTCTGCGAAGCAACTTGGTTCTCCGTCACGAATCTCTGCTAACACATCAAGGAAGCTGTTTCCCGTCGAGAATTATGAATTTGTCGGCAGATAGAAGCATAAAAATATCGCCAATTTCTTTCAACTCTTGGTACACGGCAGGTTTTCAACTGAGCGTCGTCAATCTTAGTGCTCGTTAATAGGCTAAGTAAATAAATAAATCACTGGGCTCAAGCAAGAACCGCTAGCATAGCCACCCAAGAATTTTTTTGGGGGGAGAATGGCACTGCAACAAGCTTGTTTGCAAAGCTCACTAAAACATTTTTTTTATTCATTACGCTTATTAGACGGCCATACGATAACGGTAACAAAAACCTGACGCCCATGTTGCAGGAACGCTGATGCAGGCAGCCTTAGATTTACTGCACAAGAAAACTAGCAGAGATAGCGTGATCGCTCCCCCCCTCCACCCCCTTTCAAATCGCTGTTTTCGGGTTCATAACATAGTTTTTGCTTCAGACTTAAGGTTTTTTCTTTGTTATCAGAGCGTTATAACAGGAGGCGTAACTTTTGAAGGCGAATGCAGCGAAAAGGTTCAGCGGCGGAGCTAATCGGGCGGTTCTGTGCTGTATACGATAGAAGGCTTATAAATTCAGCGCGGTTCAAGCCACGAAACTGACGACGGAGCTCGAGTCCGAAAGTTCTCAATTTGCAGCGCAGCAAGCGCTTTGGGACCAACAAAAGTTCGCGTCGTGCTTGAGCGGAGACCGGTTTAAGGGCGCTCGTTTCCGATAACTGAAGCACTCGTGACCTGTCTGCCCTTCGATGAGGACATAATTTTACGGAATATTATCTCCGGCTTACTGTGGAGCACTGTGCACGGGCGAAAAAGATGTACCGTACACCTTCACATTGAGTGGCAGACCGGCTTCTCCCTGGAAAGTTTCCTCGGCGCATTACGACGCCGCCGCGACTCCCCAGCTGCTCAAAAAAGGAAACGCCTGCAGACCGCGTGCGTCACGAGACCATAACGGAGTGGTATTCGCAGAACCTGGCGGCTTGCCAGAGCGCGTTCCCCTTCCGCCGCAGTCTATTTTAACCCGGCGCGATGAAACGTCCCTTCCTTCCATTCTGACCGCATTACTTTTGCAGTGGCAAAAAGCGGAAAAGAGGGCAACTTTTAGCAGAAGGAGCGGAAAAGGACGGCCAGCACTGTGCACATAGAGCCAAAGCGTCGTTCGACGTGGAGCTAACTGCGAGGGAGCTCGCGTTCCTTACTGCCTGCGCGTGGCTCAGAGCGAAATGCTCCGACAACAAGCTTGCTCGTGCAAGAGCTAAGCCTTTTACGCGACCCGAGCAGTTTGGGCTCGCAAAGCGGGGCCTATCTGCCGCGGTGCTGACGTCACTGGACGCTAGCGCCGTCTGCTTACCGTGACCACCGTGCTCCCCCTAATCCGCAGTCTTGTCAAATCCAGAGGGTAATCCGTCGGCGGCTTACCTGTCGGAGAAGCGGTCGCACTAAGGCGGTAGTTCGCAGAAGAGAACCCAGCGAGCGTGTGCTGCGGAGACCGGCGAGCGGCCCATTTTTCTAACACTTTGCACACGGCACTGCGAAGCGCCGCCGTCGACATATAGGGCGAGCCTCCTCCCCGCCGCTGACATCACCGGGTCACGGAGGCGCGCCGCAGCTCGAATTTCCCCCCCTCTGAGTCAGGGTTTGCGCACGGCGCCCCTAGGCGCTGGCCGCGGCTAACCGGAGCGACCTTGCGTGCGTCGCTCTTTCCAGCCACGCCGAGGGTGGGAGTGTTGCCGCCATTTCATTTGTGCCAATCTCTCTGCGCTCGCCAACACAGCGAATTAATGCGGTGTAGCCGGACGAAACGGTTCATTGCTCTTCCGAGCCTCCAGCAGCGGTCTTGTGTGTTTTTCTGGTTATATAGTTTACCTGCCACTTTTGAATTGTCTTCTGAAAGGCCATTACTTTATTTTACTTCTCACGGGTGTTGCGACCGTTGTCTTATTCCTTTGTGCGTTTGTTGAGAGCTTATCACTTTAGCACTTATTTTTGTTGCTCGTGCGTCGGCGCAATTTTATGCTTTTCTATTGCATCAACAAAGAACAAGAAGAAAGAAAGAAGGGATGAAATTAACGGATTGAAAGTAAAGAAGAAAGAAAGACAGAAAGAAACAAAGAAAGAAAGAAGGAAATGAAGAAAGAAGGTAAGAAAGAAAGAAGGAAAGAAAGAAAGAAAGAAAGAAAGAAAGAAAGAAAGAAAGAAAGAAAGAAAGAAAGAAAGAAAGAAAGAAAGAAAGAAAGAAAGAAGCAATGGAGGAAAGATCTGCAATGATGATTTCGCTCATAGGAGAGAAGGGGCACTAAGCACGTCGGAAACTCCCGCTCACTAGCCAGAATTTCTCACTTCCAAATGCAGCCGGCATTTATCGAGCACCCAGCAAAACTGCTTCCTTACAGCGGCCTCAGGTGTTGGGGAATGCCTCGCAGTTGGTAAGGCCAGCGCATCCCCTGCTTGCCCCTTCCATCTAAGCGTGTTAGGGAGGCTTGAAGATGACAAATGAGAAACCGCAATACGTATGCTCCTTCGTATGCCGCTTTTCTGTTCAGCAAACGCCACGCCTGCGAAATAGAAACGTGTCCGACGTGTTTCATGGGAAAAATTAGCCGCAGCGTTCAGTGTCATCTTTTACTGGAAGCATGTATTTAGGTGGCCCGGAAGCCGGCACACGGCTGAGAAACAGGTGACATGAACTGCAGGCCAACTTCACACGGAACGTGCGAAGCATGAAAACGAAAAAACGCACATGCGGAGGGTGCAGTTGCACACCCGGCTATTGTTCGGGCAGCTGGATAATGCAGCGAAAATCTGCCGTGGAAACTACTACCGAGCCAGGCGGCGAAAAGTTTGCTGGCGTCAGAGACATGTCTTGCGGCACTGGCGAAGCCGCAACCTCAGATCGTCTGTGGTTGCTTGTACTGTACGGCGCTCCGTGACTTTGTGTTTATGCGCTTGCCACCATGCGCCATTCTTTTGGCTTTTTTCTGCAATTATCCCCAGTGGTGCCTTGGACAGCGCATGTGTGTGTGCGCTCCTCTACCCTTTACGTGTAGCGTGTGCTGGCACATCTGATTCTTTCTTGTAACGCCTGCAGTGTGACATGTATGTTCGCATTACCCGAAGGTTCTTTCTTTGCTGGGCAATCCGTGCTCTTCAAGGATGCTGTTTCCAACTGGTCGTGCTGTTGTCTGCAGCAGTCGGACTGGGGAACTTGTGAAGCGCCTGTTGCAAAGCTTCTCAACCGAAAATGTGTCCCACGTGCGAGTACCCCGGCGGTGATTCGGACAGCCTGGACGCAGCCGAGGTGGAACGAGTGACGCGGCGACTGCGCTGCTGAATTCACGGCCCGCAGCGTCAGCAGCGCTGAGTGCCTAAAACGTCCCACTTGCTGAATTCGGTTTGACTGGGATGGATAGCGAGTAACTGGCCATTAACTATTATGTAAACACAATTACATATTAAAGATAGGCAAGGTGCAAACCAGTTAGAATTCGGTCTGGGTAAAACGTTCACCCTGTGGGAGCTCGATGGCTGTTCAGCATGCGTCACAGACTTCCTCGCTCACATTATGCTGGTAGTAAGCAAGTCAGTAACTAACAGACTTTATGAACATGTAGGGACGCGCATTCTTTAATGGTTGCCACCGCAATGACTGTATCAAAAAGCGCGTGCTTCACATTCTGGTCATGACCACTCCATGTAGAGAAAGGATAAATCTCAGATGTTAACTGAGCTGCCTAGTGTTGGTGGATGCATGCATGTGTGGAAAGTGCGAATCCTTTTTGCTTTTGTCGTGTTCTTAATCTTCGCACATACGCCTTTCCGTTAGACTGAGCCCCGTCGCTGAGTCGTGTGCATCCTTCGCAGTCATGGGCAGTCGCCGGCTGTAAGCGTGCATTCCCCGGCGGAAAGCTGAAAGCGCTGCTTTCTGGGTGCACCGACAGGAGAGACCTCTCCCGGCATTCCAAGTGGTATTTTTTTTATGACGACTATTATCTTCATTTGAGAATTTTGATAACTACTGCAGGCCGCATTTGGTCCGGGCACTAGGGACACCACTGAAAAACATCAAATTCGCACAATGCGAGCACATGAGGTAACGTACACAAAGGCAGCGGGAACAAGGAGAAACAAGCGATAGATTTCAGAACTAGGAATTAAATCTGACCACACAACAATTGCTGCGAATTTTTTGACGACATCCCACGCTTCAAAACCATCGAAAGGTAAAGAACAATGAACTTCGGTTACTGCGTATGATAGAAAGAGAACCGTCGACGACATCAAGGCTACATTTGTGGGGAGTTTTGGCGACCGAAAACTGAAGTGTTTTTCCATCAGCATACTTGTTGACAACTGCGGGCTAAGTGTGTATTCGGAGAAAAAAGCACTCGCAGCCGCTAGATTCTCAGACGGCGTTTCTAAGAGCGTGCGCTCGACACATCTTTAGAGGGTCTGCGAATGGCTGGTTGCCCCCTGTTCTCTCCGCGTATTCGTAGCACCCACAGCGCGCGCAAAGCGAAGCGCATCTCAGAGCGAGGAGGAGGAGGAGGGCTGCCCGAGCTACGCACTTGCCCGCGGCAAACAAGGGCCTCGAAACGGCCGAGCGTCGCGGGTCTCGTGCCAGCGACCGCCCGAAATACCCGTCGTGTTTGGAGCCCGACTCGGCGCCGGCGGCTCGCGGTTACGTCACAAGTGGCCCATTTCTGAGGGACGCGGACTCGAGCGAAATGCTTTCGTTTCTGCTGACGACGAGCGAAAACTTTTCCAACCGCGGCAGTTCACAACTCCCCGTTCTTTTAGCCATCATTCTGTAGAATGCGCTGACTCGGGGCGAGCGACCAGCTGCATCCTGCACGGTGCCCCGTCCTTTGGAGCAGTGCTGCCACGCCGCTCATCTATGCTAGACTTGCAGCGTAGTTAGGAGGCTTATTCGTGTGGGAGGCGCCATCACACCCGCGTCGGACGCTCAGGAGGTGCGTAGCTACTTTTCGACTCCATCACCAAATCGCGGCAGTCGGTTTTCGTCTCTGCAGCCGAGCCCACTCATGCTCACAGCTCCACATCTCAGAGAGTGCTTGGTTCTATTGGGAGACATTCCAGGGTCTAAAATATACAGGGACGAAGGTAGAGGAGACAGAACGAACGCCGTACTTCAACCGAGGTCTATTCCACAAACAGGTATTATGGTACAAAGGGGGGCGCAAAGAGAAGTAATCCGTGACAAGATGAAAACCCATTATTCAACAAATGCAGAAGGCGCCAGTGGCATGCCACTCATGTTTGCCACATCGGCGCACCTTCTATTTATCGCCTACCTGGCTGAACCAACATGTTTGCCTTCAGGTAATCTATTTCTTATTTGCGTAGCGCCACAGAATGACTGCTGACGCAGTTTTCTTTGTCATTGATTATGCTGAACGCGTCAAAAATTTCTCGGCTCTTTTGAGTCTTATACTTGGGCGTCACACTTGTTCTTTCTAAAAATGCCTTGCATGCTGGTTTGTGTGAGCAACGGCGAATGTGGTCAGCTAGGTGACCTCCGCCAGATAACGAGTGAGCTGTCCGGCGATGCTCTAGCCAGCGTTCATTGAGGCAGCGTCCCGTCTGTCCGATGTACCGTCTGCCACAGGCGAGGGGGATGCTGTATACCACACCAACTTCACATTCAACAAGAGGTTTGGTGTGCTTAATTCTGCACATAGGCCTCAGTTGGAGTCCGGCGTTCGTCCTGTCTCGTCTACCTTCGTCCCTGTCTTGTTAGCCGCTGGAATGTCTCACAATAGTGCTAGCAAACCATTAGCCCAGCTTTCTACGCTGAGTGCTTGATTCTTTCACAGTGGGAGGGCGGGTATTGATGGTATACATCGTAGACAGGTCTCAGATACCCCCATTCTCTGCGGCAGGCACTGAACGAGGGGAAAACCGCGCCGATGATATTTTTTACAGCCCCCGTCCAAACATCATGAGTAATTAAACAGAGTGCGCTTCGAAAAAAACAGGCAGCACTCAGTGTTTGCGATAAGTACACTCAGAAAAAAGACGTTATATTTCCAATCGAGCCACAGCTTTAAATAGTTACCACACACAGCAGCGTGCACGAATGACGTGTGTTCTAAACTTGAGACCAAAATGGTAATACTCACACAGGCGGAATAATTTTTCTGTGCGGCGAAATATTACACCCCCACGTGTATGTGTGCTGGTGTAAACATCACGCTCTTAAGTACTGCTATTGGGGATTTCATTGATTGATGATCCAATGCGAGGAGGTCAATTTTGTGTATCGGTCAATGCAATGTACTGCTTCAACATTTAGGTTTTGGCCAGTTCATCGTTAGCTCAGCATAGGCACCACCGTGACCTAGCCCACGAAAGTGTCGGCTCTGCAATCTTGCCGCTGGCTTTGCAGAATCAGCAGAGACTCGCACGGGGGACTGCTGAGAAGCATGGCTTATTTTCTGTACTGACGTGTTTTAGAGCATGGTAAAGACCAAATAGTTTGTATATCAAATGAGTAGGCGTTCTTCTGAGCTCAGTTGACCTTGCATTTAAGCATTTTTTTTTTCACAGTTTTCTGCGCCAACTTCGACTGCTCTTAGTTGTTGTTCCGTTCTGCTTCAGAGTAGGGACTGAAAATGGCCTGTCACTGTGCACAAGTCGCCAAGCGACCTACCCCAGCGCCTGCGTCCATCTCATGCCATATATCATCATCATCATCCTGACTACGCCCACTGCAGGCCAAAGACCTCTCCCATGTCTCTCCAATTAACCCTGTCCTTCGGGGGCTTTGGCCACCGAATTCCCGCAAATTTCATACTCTCATCCGCCCACCCAGCTTTCTGCCGCCCCCTGCTACGCTTGGTTTCTGTTGGAATCCACTCCTTTACCCTTTAGGACCAACATTATCTTGCCTTCATATTGCATGCCCTGCCCGAGCCCACTTCTTTCTCTTGATTTCAACTAGGATGTCATTAACGCGGGTTTGTTCTCTCACCCACTCCGCGCTCTTCCGATCTCTTAACGTTACATCCATCATTTTTCTTTCCGTAGCTCGCTGAGTTGTCCTTGACTTAAGCTGAACCCTCTTTGTTAGCCTCCACGTTTCTGCCCCATAGGTGAGTGCCGGAAAGATAACAGCTGTTGTATACTTTTCTCTTGAGGGTTATTGGTAAACTACCATTCATGACCTGAGAGAACTTGCCATATGCGCTCCACCCCATTCTTATTCTTCTAGTTATTTCCCTCTCGTGATCCGGATCAGCTGTCATTACCTGCCCTAAATAGACATATTCTCTTACTATTTCTAGCATCTGGCTACCAATTGCGAACTGCTGTTCTCTTGCTAGGCTGTTGAACATTACTTTGGTTTTCTGCATGTTAATTTCTAGAACCGCCGTTCTGCTCTGCCTGTCTAATTCATTGATCATGCTTTGCAGTTCATGTCCTGAGGGGCTTGATCATGAGCTTGATCAGAGCTGAGCACGATTTGCCGGAGCGAAAAGGAGCACAGGGTTGAGCTGTATCACAAACCGGAACCAAGTACATGTAATCTCACTTTTCTAGAGCTTGAAACGGTCACTCGAATATATGTGTTTAGGACTTAACATGAGGAAATCCACACTGAAAGCAACTATGGCGATCGTGTACTTCTCTCAAGGGCTCGAGTAAGAGTAGAATAAACCTACTGCCTGTTTTTTTAGATCTGGCACTTAGTCCACGTTCGCCGTAGCTGCGTCATTTTGAGAAGGATGCGCCTAACTAGACACACACAATGAAAGACGATGACGACGCACGCTTTCTTCACAACTAAAATAGTTTACTGCAAGCCACGAAGTTTTAAACATGCGAAGAATTAACAAAGAAACACGAAAATTCCTCGATTTGGGCTTGGTTTTATAGCATTTAGCATTCCAAAGCGATTTGGGCTGTGACCGACGCAATAGCAGAGAGCTCCTGATAATTTTTACCACCTTGGGTTCTTAAGTACCGGGGCCTTTAGCATTTCCCGTCCATCGAAAAGCGACCACCGCGGCCGGCATCGAACCCGCGTCTTTCGGGTCAGCAGCCGAGCACCATTAACGCAGCCGCCACGGCGGTCAGGAGCAGAAAAATTATTGGGTAAGCTATAGGCTACAGCTTGATTAAAAATTGCGCGAGAGCAGTCATATCTGTCCATGTCCTCCCGTTTTTTTTCTGCGCTTTTAATCCAGTGGCATTAAGATTGTCACAACAAAACCGCGCCGACGTTCGAAACGAAATTCCCTGACTGGTAGAGTCAGTGATGACGTCACAGATGTCACGTGACTACCGAATGGGTGGATGTCAATCAGTAATTACTCCCTCATTACAAATCTATTCCACCTTGGGGGATTCCCCTAAATATTTCACCAACTCTGCTCCCACTTCACGTTATTGATAAATTCGCGCTCGCCCTACCATAAGCTTGGCGTCCCGGTTAGCTCAATTGGTAGAGAGACTGCTCCGGTGAAGCGGTGGTCCCGGGTTCGAACCCCAGACCAGGACGAATTTTTCTTTAACTACGAAGTTTCTAATAAAGCTGTATAGCTTTCCTATGTAGCCGTTTGGCTGCGGTCGGGTGGATGTCAGTGAGCAATTGCTCCCTTATTACAAATATACTCCACCTTGGGAGATTCCTCTAAATATTTGACGAAGTTTTTCTTACACAAAATAATGGAAGCCTCACTTACACAATGCAGTCCTTTCTTTGCGGTGTTAAAAGCGTCGATTATTTCATATGTGAGCTTGTCCCTGTGTGTTGCCAAAATTGTTGTCATCAATTGTTGTAAAGAAAAGGGGCTCACGCGATTCACACTCAAGGAAATGTTCTGGCAGATTCAGAAGCTTTAAATGAGCAAGGATCGGTCACGTTTTATTAACCTACGATTTATGCTGCGTCCCGTTTGTCTGAGATAACCCTTGCCCCATTTCAAGGACACGTGTTAAAGAACTGCAATTATTGCAAAACACATAAAAAACACTTTCTTTGCAGTTTGCAGTGCTTTGCAGTTGAAAATGACGCTTGCTAATTGTCATATGTGTCACCTGCCTTGTCCTTTGTCTCCATTTTTACGTTAATTTGTTCACATAAATAAGATTGAGAGAACTTGAAAGATCCTAGTTGATTCAAAGCTAAGTATTAACAGTTTATAGAGTATCTATAGACCGTCTATAGATATTACTTGAATATACAACCAGCTTAACTTCCTGTTGTGTATAAACTGTCTATAGACTACCTATAGCATAAGTTTATGACTGCCTTAGTTTCCTCACGGACAATCTATAGACTATCTGTATATAAAGTCTATAACTAAATTAATATCGTTGTCTACAGGTAGTCTATAAATTAACTATAAATCAGTCTATAAAAGTCCTAATTTCTTTTTGTCCGACATTATATACACTGCCTTTCGGCTAAGGCTATAATAATGTTAATTAAGGCCGCGATTAGGGTGAGTTGGTATTGATTCGAAGTGAAAACAGCGCGGGAAACCGAGAATATCATGCAATCTTGCCCGTCATTGGCAGAAAGGCACATGCACTCCTCCTTTTTATAGCACCCTCATCTTCGCCAAACATAAAGATAGGTTAACACGTGAAATTATAGAGGCATTTCATATTCACGATAAGAGTGGCGGGTGCCTCAGTGATCGGGCTATCGCTCTCAATGAAAAGTTATCTTTTTCATCCGGAAAAGAGATCTGACTGTCTCACGCGCATGCGCCACGGCGATGATGTGTGTGCCTTTCACCGACATGTATGATCAGCAGTTTTGGTTGTCTTCTTTTACTTTTGGTGTTTCATTTTATTTCATTTCATTTATTTCATCCTTAAAGGCTCGAGGGAATTACGTAAGGAGGGGCTACAACTGATATAAAACAAGCCTAAAAACGCACACACAATGAACACGCACTACAAACTTCAAAAGCTAACGAGAAAACAATATGAAAAGGATAAAGGGTTCACATTCGCAGTGAAAGCTTACAAAGAAAAAAACATTTGCTTGCTGCAGTGGCCACGGATGAAAGTCATTGAACAATGCATGGTAAAAATGAGGAAGTATTCACATATTCTGGTTTGGTTTATGGGGTTTAACGTCCCAAAGCGACTCAGGCTATGAGAGACGCCGTAGTGAAGGGCTCCGGAAATTTCGACCACCTGGGGTTCTTTAACGTGCACTGACATCGCACAGTACACGGGCCTCTAGAATTTCTCCTCCCAAGAAATTCCAGCCGCCGCGGCAGGGATCGAACCCGCGTCTTTTGGGGCAGCAGCCGAGCACCATAGCCACTGAGCCACCGCGGCGGCTATTCACATATTCTGAAGATGATAGGCGAGTTTCATGCGAAAGGACTTTGAATCGTTGCATAAAGTTATGTCGTTAGGTATAGAGCATTCCAGAAGGTTACTATGTTGGGAAAAAACTAACCATTCATTGCTAATGTACGGGTCTTGATACCGGCTGTGGGGTGGCTATGGCTAAGGCGACTTGAAGTTCTTATTGGGGATTTTAGAAGCGGGTGTCTCGAAGCTGGATGGTAGAAGAAGTGGTGAAGCAGGCAAAGACGTGAGATTATGCGGTGTGATTAAAGTGATGGGAGAGAAAGAGAGTGTTTGAGTGCAGTGATACTAATTCCTTTGGAATATTCTGAGGTGATAAACCTGGCCGCGCGATTTTAGATGACCTCGATTTCGGTGGAAAGGTATGCTTGAGATGGATGCCAGGTAGATGATGCGAATTCAAGTTTGGGGTGGTCTAGTGTTTGATAAGCCAGTTTTCTTACATCTGGAGGCGCTGATTTCAGGTTTCGCCGGAGATAACAAAAGACACATGAGGCGTCGAAACATACTGGTCTTAAAGCAGCGCGAATCACAGGAAATAGTGGAAGAAACAAGAGACGACACGAGCGCAATCTAACAACTGAATTTTTTTTCTCGAAGGGTTAGATATATCCCTTTGCATCCCGAATTTTTTTGCGGGCGAGAAAAAAAATCGCTGGTGGTTTTTTCCGGTTAAGAAGGTATTAAAGAGCGTGTGAAAAATTATGAAGACAGTAAGTACAGTGGTTTTCAACGGAGAACCATGTCCAGTATACTGGACACTGGGATTTATTTGTTGCACATGATCTGGTTTGCTCGCTGATTGAGCAATGCTGCACGTCATCTCAAGAGCTTAGCTCTTCTTAGAATCACAAGTACAGTACTGCCAGACTTAAGAAAAAGAAGTAACTTGCACTAGGAGTGACATGTTCTTGGAGTATCGTCTTTGTGCTTGATGAAACATCCAAACTTAAGGTCAACTCTGACGCTTACTTGCTGTGGAAATCGCGAAAACAGTTTTTGCCTGCCTTCAAGCAAAGAAAGACTTTGCATTTTGTGCACTGAACTTATGACTTTGCCTTGCATTCGGAGAGTCGACACCTTTAGGAATTTGCCACCACTTGCGGATCTGGCCAATGGCCTTCTTGATCAAAACGCACGCCAGGGCCTGGTATTTGCACGGCAGCCCTGTGGTGGTGTACATGTTGAACAGTAGCATCTGTAGATGGCCTACCACGCCGTTTTCTTTCTTGGGAGCCCCTGATAAGAGCTTCTGCTACCTGCATCCTGAAGTCTAGCAGGTGAAGCACTTGACTCTTCGTGTTGCCTGCCTTTTTGGTGTCTTCTTTGTAACTCAGCCAGCTCTTAACCAAGGCGAGATCCGTGAAGTGGAAAATGAGTTTTACAGACCATTTCTTAGTTTTCATTTTTATGCGATACATGTTGATGAGAAAGTCGTTCAGGTCTACTCCTCCCTTGTGATTGTTGTAGAATCGGACGCTTGCCGGCCTTTCGACTTCCAACGTATTTTTTCTGTTTCTTGTCGTAACGCCTTGTAGAGTCAACTGACTCAGCTCTACAACATGAAGACAGCCGCGTAACTGACCTTGTATCCATCCATTTCACCGGTTCTTTCGATGTCAATCGGCGCGGTAAATGCCTGTGCCGTCCACGACTGTGCTACTTTTTGGCGCGAACTTTGCGGTCGCGTTCCTTTGTCAAACTTTTCGTTTCGGTCATTTTCATCCCCACTTGAAGAATCGTCGCCGCTTTCTTCCAGTGGAGATTCGGCCTGGAATTTCTCCACCTCGTCTCCAGAGTCCGAATCGACGTCTAGGTCAGACTGGTCCCCGAACAAAAGCTCTTGAATTTCTTGTGAGCGTCTTTCCTGCAAATAAAACAACCAAATAGTGCTGAAAATAATATTACTTGAATGGAAAACCCCATCAAGATATTTCTACCAAGACATTAGGAGTTATGCAATTTGGCGCCAGAAAATATTCAAAATCAAAAGCAACTTGCTTTCACGGGGACTTGAACAAAACGCGCCAGTTGAATCCTAGTGTCCAGTACACTGGACATAAAAACATTGTCGCATTGCGGAAAACTACTCATAAATAGGGCACACTTTTAACCACATTGTTTCAAACAGAGCTTAGTTATCTCGCACGAATTTATTTATTTGAATTGAGTGAGGACAAAACGGTAAAACAAATTACTTACTTGGGCACGTTGCACATGGCCGTTTGGTCGCGGAGGACGCCATTACTCTGTGCTGCCCTCCTGAGAAGATGCGGCCGAAAGAGGAACTATCTCTATCAAGATATTCCTCGTCTCTTCTGGAAGCCGTGGAAGTGGTTTCGGTTTTGATTTTGGGCTTCGTCTGCTTTTTTCATCGCTTTGTTTCTTATGTCCAGTGTACTGGTCGCTGGGTCGGAAAGGGATATAAGCACCAAACACAAGGACGAAACACAAAAGACATCACGATAGCCCCTAAAAAAAAAACCCGTTCGCGCATTCACCGGGAGGCGAAACGCCTCATCTTCTCAAAGCCATGCAGCAATCATCCAGAAATCCAGGTCAGTGAAAGGGGAAGTTTCATCGAACCTTGCTGTGCACTGCCGGAAGTGTAAAGATTGTTTTCTCCATTTGGACAGGACAACTATCTTGTTCAGTCACCAAGATCGGACCTGTAGGGAGTTAGTTGAAGCGTTTCTGATAAGCCAGGAGTCAGAAACATGTGTCACCTCGCCATCAATCTTGTGGAAAAAGAGATTCGCGCTCTCGGAGAATGTGTGGCGACAGGGTGATAGCAGGTGCTTGTCATGTGTTAGGATTGCTGGATGGCTTTGATAAGAAGTCTTTTAGCCTCCCGCTGCATGCGCCTACGGTTTTTTTAGGGGCTATCGTGATGTCTCTTGTGTTTTGTCGTTGTGTTTGATGCTTATATATCTAACCCTCCGACAAATAAAATTCAGTTGTTAGATTGCGCTCGTGTCGTCTCTTGTTTCTTCCACTACGTCCTGTGTTTCGCGCTGCTCAAGGTGAATCCGTTCCAACTTGCCCAGTTTTCTGTTCTCGTGAACATATTGTTTGGACATCAGTTACCCAAGCGAGCGACGATGCCAGATGTAAACCAAGGTACTTGTAGGATGTTGCTGGTGCAATCGAAACCATGTTAATACTTTAAGTGTGCTAGATTACATTCCGCTTGCGAAAGATTGACAAGAATTGGCATTTTTCAAGGTTTAAAGGCATGAGAAATCTGTCGCACCATGCAGCTATTGTATCAATGTCTTTTTGCTGGAGGTGACTGTTGGTAGGATGACGAATCGGACTGTATATGACACAGTCGTCCGCAAATAGTCTTAGCTTGGCGTTTATGTTAACTGGAAGATCGTTGATGTAAATAACGAATAGCAGTGGTGATAAGCCTGCGCCCTGGGGGACACCTCATGTAATCTTAGTGTAGGGGTGAGCGGTGACCATTGCTTGAGGTAAATTGCTTGCGTCTATTAAGAAATGTTTCAGTCCAGGTGATAAGGCTTTCAGGAATGCTTAGGGAAGAGAGTTTTGTGAGCAGGTGTGAGTGCGAAACACTGTCAAAGGCCTTGGAAAAATATAAAAAGATGGCGTCGATTCGAAGGTTGTCGTCCATTAAGCGAAGGATGTCGTGTGTGAATTCAGCCAGTTGTGTTTCACAGGAGTAGAGTTTACGGAAACCGTGTTGGCGGGGATAAAAGAAGTTAAGTGAACCAAGATGGTTGGTTAGATTGGGCGATATAACATATTGAAGTAATTTAGAAGGAATGTTCGTTAAAGAAATAGGGCGATAGTTGGAAGGATTTGTGCGATCACTTTTTTTAAAGGAACGTCCTGCGGAACGGAGCGGCGAAAGACTGACTTTGCAGTTCGACTGCACGAGTTCTACTCGACAAGCTGTAACTATCGCGTCACTCCAGGTTTAACCAGAGCTAAACCACAGCCGATTTTTTAAATCTTTCTGTTATCGCCTGTCCGAACCATGGAGTGCTTTTCTTTGCTATGTGTGGACGCTCGCTCTGTGCGCCTCGTGAACAGCGACGTTTCGCCAAAGATATTTTGTAACTCTATAGACTGGAGCTCGGGATGTTTGTCGAAGTTGTAGTCAAGTGGCGCTGGAGGAATTCCTGTAGTGTGATGGCGGAATAAAGTCGTTGCCGGCGCGAATGACCAGGACGTACAAACACAGCGAAGAAACTACGAGCTGCATCCCGTCTCCCCTTTCGTTGGACACGTATCTTCCGAAGCGCTGGCCGCCGCCGCTGGCCTGCGGGCTCTTTATTTTGAAAGCTGAGTAAAAGTGAAGTAAAGTAGAGTAAAAGTCGCCTTGACAAGAGATGGCTTACATTTCATTAGGCTAAGGGTAAGGGCTAGTTGTTAATCCATGCATAAAAATATAGAGCACAGCTTTAAACAGACAAGTACGAGGACGAGAGCAGACAAAGGAGCGCTTACTTCCAACTGACGTTTATTGACAGAAGCTGTTACTTATATCCTGAAACAAAAAAAAATGCGATATGAGACACGCGGCCTTAACTCTAAAAGTTGTAATCGTTAATGCATGCATGTCTCATATCTCATTTTTTTTTTGTTCCTGCATATATGTAACTGTTCCTGTCAATGAACGTCACTTGGAAACAAGCGCTCGTGTGTCTGCTCTCGTCCTTGTGCTTGTCTGTTTTAAGCTGCGCTCTATATTTTTATACATTTCATTCTGAGAGGCTCGTTCATGAACCCCGCTCACGCGTGCGCAAATTTCTACAACACACTGTTAGCAAAAAAACACCCAAAAGGGAGTAAATGGCTTGTCCTCCAACGCACACCCGAAGGAGTTTTTTTTTACTTTGTATGTATGGTGTTTGTTATTTACTCCCTTATATAAGGGAGTTATTTTGGAGAAAATTTTTTACTACCCGCAGTAATGGAGCCCAAAATGGCGTCATGTTTGTTTATTCTCATTCAGGCTCATTCTTACAGCAGTGGCAGTGGCAGAAACGGGCAGTAGCTCGGCCGGCCGCCTGCAACCTAACTTGGGAAAGTGCGCTGCCCCAATGTATCTCCGCGTCACGCATTCTATTCGCCATCTGCAAGCCCAGCGGCGGCGTAGGCGGCAGGAGTGGTCTGCTTGTCGTCTCCTTTGGTTTACGAGCTCGTTTGGTTGGCCGTGTTTGTAGATAAAGGGATGTAACATTATAATCAATAGTTCAGAACTGAGAAGGAGTCGCTGGGTGGTTCTCACGGTCATGCACCACGCTATGTTTACTAAAAACCAGAGCATAAAGGTTGAAAACGCCCCTGATGGTAGTTTGGAATGGCAGTGTTTGCTTTCATGTTCACTTCATTAAGGCTTAGCTTTTCAATATGACTGAGGAAAAATGTAGCCTCATGAGCTCAATCAAGAGCACAGCGTTGACACTATGTTCTATCACAGTTCCATGTTCATGCAACACATAATCTGCTGCAACACATTGCGAGTACCACACTGGAAAAAGTATGTGATAATTAGGCCTAAGTAGGGGCTGTAGCGGGTGGCGACACTAACAAAGGAAAGACAGGAATGGTTAGAGCACTGGAGGCTGCATAGGAGCAATTCAATTGTGTAGCCTACTGTAGCGGAAAACGGCGACAAGCCGATATCTTGTACCGAGGCAGGGGCCGTAAGGAGCAGAAGTGAGCAGAGATCCAGCAACGATGGTAACCAAGCGGTCTTCACTTACCGCCATTATAAGACGCCTGACCAGAAGCAGACGATGCGCTAGGTGGCGGGGCGGATTGCACAAAATGGTGTTTTTTCTCTATTTCGGCACTGATGGAGTATTGGGCACAATTAACTCCCTTTCTAGACTGGAGTAAATGCAGGTAAATCCTCATTTTTACTCCACTATTCCCTCATGGGAGTAAAATGGCGGACAGTCCATCTTTCTACTCCACACTCTCGGAGTAAATGTTTTCACAAATGGAGTAAAAAGGGTGACTGCCTCCATTTATACTCCCTTTTGGGTTTATTTTCGTTTACAGTGCAGCATTTGCGGGAAAGGCAGAGTATGCTTTCGGACCTCACACTGGTACATCATTATGAAAACGGCAATGTAAGTGGGCGCTTATTTCTGCAAAGGAATCAATTAAGCTCACGTTTTATTATGGGAGCGCCTCTTGATGACGACGTTGATCGTTTCATTGAAACAGTTCCCACTTTGAGCGCGTACGTTGCTTTCGTTTATTTTTCTAGCAACATTAGGTTAGCTGCCTGCGTGCAAGAACGGCCTCTTTACTGCTGTGTTCGGGCTGCACTTGAAGGAAAAACTGAGTGAATTTGAGACGATGTTTCATCGTGATAGTAATGCGTATGATGTCTCAAGCTCACGTCTGCTTTTGACACGTCGCAGCTGCAGGCACTATGTGCTGTTTGAGTGTTTCTGCATAATGCGCGCGGCATGGAAGCTTTGCAGCCCACTTGTTTCTAATAACGCGCCCTGGTGTATGAGTATGCTGTTCCGTCTTTGCGCTTCAAGTTATAGGCGCAAATCAGTGGTAAACTGGATCGCTTCTGCCTGCTGGTTTTGCATAGCTTGTGCCCGTTTGAGTATAGGCTTACGTACCAGGCTTCACGCAGGGTATTTGAATTTGAAACGCTTGTTTAAAATCGGGTATCCGGATAAATGCTGCCATGTACTCCTGGATCCGCGTGCAAGCAGCAGTGAATATACTATCGGGGACAAGAGTGGTATACTCCACGCGGCGGGAGCCGGAGAAACAGAAAACTGCGTTGCAACGCCATCTACAGGTGCCATCTCGGACCCAGATAGCCAATGCGTGACCTTTATTATCAGCAGGCATGTCTCTTGGCTCGTTTCAATATTTCAAAAATGCGCTGCTTCCACGACAAGTTAGCCACGCGCGCGCGGGCATTCGATCGCATCATGACGGTGCGCGCGCCGGCTCTCAAGGCATATCTCGAACGCGCGTTTAAAAAAAGACACAAAATGAAAAGAGGGCTACTGCTGCGGCGCCGCTCGGCATTTTGGCGAGCAAAAGCACGAAACATTGAAACGAGTCAAGCGACATGCTTGCTGATAATAAGGGTCACATATTGGCTGTCTGGGTCCGAGATGCCACCTGCAGATGGCGTTGAAACGCAGTTTTCCGTTGCTCCGTCTCCGCTCGCGTGGAGTATACCACTTTTGTCCCCGATAGTACATTTTATGGAGGTGCTTTTCTCAGCAGCTCGTAGTGAGTTAATGCTTATATGTGGCCCATTACTTCGAAGTCTTCTCTTGCAGTTAATATAAAAGGAATGCCATACAGAGATCAGTATTGGCAGTAGGTGTTCACTGTAGAGGGAGAGTGCTCCTCGGATTCGTGCTCTCTTTTAGAATCTTTTATTAAAACCATTTAGAATTTGTCATCTTTATTTGCTGAAATAATGAAGCCGGCGCGATGGTTAAGTGGTTATTGTGTTGCTCTGGTGATCTGAACAGCGCTGGTCAGATACCGGCCTCGGTGGTGGCATTTTGAAGGAGGCGAAATGCTAGAGGCCCGTACTATACGATGTAATCGCAAGGTAAAGAACCGCATGTGGTCGAAATTATCCGCAGCCCTTCACTACAGCGTCCCTCATAGCTGAGTCACCTTGGCCCTTTGAACCCCATGAAACCAAACCAAAAGACCAAAATTAGCTTTTTTTGATCGGATGGTCAAGGTATGCTTTGCGTTCTGAAGGTCGTTTGCAGAGATGAAGCGGAAAATTTTTTGAAGTTCCCGTTATATTAATTATTTTTCCGTTTGTGCTCTACAGGTCAAGATGCCCGGACGATTGTCATAGCAGGCCGCAAGAATGCTTCTGAGGAAACCAGCCGGTCTGTTAGTTTAAACATTCGTTTGTACAATGTGCGGCATTCTTATGATGCATGTATTGTATGTTCCCAGCCTGAATATCTTTGAAATAAACAAAATTATCATCTCTGAAGACCGCGTGGTGACCTTCCCTCAACGGTTGTAGACTGTCTGCTATAGACAGTCCACTGACAGTCTACATTGGTCTTCTGAACTGAAGGCTTAGTAGACAGAGGTCTAAAGACTGGTTATAGACAAAGGTCTATAGCATTGCCAGGCCATAAATCTATGGAATGTCTATAGATAGTCTATACAGATATCTGAACTGGACCAGTAGACTTTTGTCTATAGACTCTCTATAGACAGAAACCTACAGGAAGTGTATGACCATAAGTCTATAGATTGTCTATAGACTGTCATAGACCTGTGTTTTAGACTTTCAGTAGATACTTGTCTGTAGACTGTCTATGGACAGAAAGTTACAGGAACTGTATGGTCATAAATCTATATATCGTCGATAGACTGCGTGTAGACCTGTCTCTATTAGATTTCTATAGACTGCCTATCGACAAAAGTCTACTAGAAATATACGGATGTAAATCTATATATTGCCTATAGACTGGTCTATAGGATTTGTCTGTAAAAAGTCGATAGACTACATAGACTAAGGTCTAAAGGCAGTTTATGAACCGTCTGAAGAAATTTTTGAGATGGAACAATAGGTTCGTGCGGCCTGTTCTTTCCCATGAAGAGCCGCTTATGAACACCACCAACAATCTATGCGATTTGTGCACACTAACCTTGGAGGAGTGCAACATACTAAGCACATACCAGAGCTTGGTAACGAAAAATAAATTACGCATAGCAATCTCCATCAGCCTGACTAAGTACACTGCAGGACAAAGGCCTCTCTCATACCTCTGCAATTAACACTGTCCTGTGACAGCTGCCCGCCTAACTTTCTGCTGCCCCCTGCTACGCTTGCCTTCACTTGGTATCCATTCCGTTACTCTTAACGACCATCGGTTTCTGTGCCTTTCCATTACATGCCCTGCCCAAGCCATTTCTTCTTCTTGATTTTGACTAGGATGTCATTAACCCGCATTGTACTCCGACCCACTCTGCACTCTCCCTGTCTCCGAACATCGCACCCGTAAAGGCATTCGAAGCGCAGGTCAGTGGTAGCTGATCGAAGAGTGTTACGACGGGCGCACTCCCAGGAGTCACTCAAGATCCCAACTGCACCTCGTCGACCTCTTTTTCCCGCCGCCCATCCATCCTTGGAGATATTGGAAATGACAGCTTCGATACTGTCGGCTTCGTGGCGCCGCAGTAACATTTCTTCAGGTTTAGTTGCAGCCCAGCTTCAGTGAATGAAACAGTACCGGTAGTCGGCCCACTAATCGAAATGTGTGGCCTCACTCTGGTCCTTTGTAGGACCGGTATTTGCCAATACGCTATCAATATTGGGCCGATCACCTGCGCTGCTTCGGGAGGCACGTGAGTAGGTCCTGAAGGTGCAGTAAATTATAAGGAAAACCTTCGGATAAAACGACAATAAAGCCTGGATAACATAGACACGTTTCCAATTTGAGCCCACTGAGAATATTATCCAACATTCTCCTGAATGTGGCCTTGGGCATTGCACAGGCTGAATGGCATGACATAGAATATATATAAGCCATGTGAGGTGACGGAGGAGGTTTTAGGCTGGTCAGTGGCAGCCATTGGCACTTGCCAGTGGCCGGAGCGTAAGTCTAATGACGAAAAAAAAAATTGGCGATGATTACGTTACTTCCTAATGCTAATTTTAAGTGCAGTTCATCAGCTGTTTTTTTTTTTCGATAGACTGAGGCAAAGAATTCGAGCAAGACATGTGTGTATATTTACAGACAACTAGTTATTTTTCACACATATTTCTTCTTAAGAAAGACTCCACTAACAGTTTTTAATTGTCATGAAGGAAGCTTTGTGGACGGAGAAGTAGATGGATATATGCTCGACTTGCTGCACCAATGCCTGGTTCTCAAAGACGAGGTATGCGCAAGTATTTCGCGAGGTTTTCACAATAGTGGTAGCCCTTACGAGAGAGCCTGACGGACCCGGCGGGAGTCAAACAAGCCCGAAATTGAAATTCCACAAGAACGTCAGAGCCTCGGCCATCAAGGCAGCACACATGCCAGCCATGCCACTGGAAGAGAGCAAGATAGTCGTCAGACCCAGAGGGGGACTGGACATCGTCAAGACCGGCACCACCACCGTCGCTGCGGCCATACTCGCCGCGGCCAAGATCACGAGTGAGGAAAGCGCCGCGGACACCATCTGCCCCAACACGCAACAGAACATCATCGTTGTCAGTACACCGAGCGAAGACAACGCGGCTAGGTACGCTAAAATCCAGGAAATCTATATTCAAGACAACTCCTACGAAGTCAGCGCATATCGCATGGCTCCTCACGACACCGTAAAGGGCGTCATCAGAGGCATCCCCATCGATGCGAGCACCGACGAGATAGATAGGAAGATCGTCAACGATAGAAACCCGCTAGCAGTGGGCGCAAAGAGGATCGGCAGCACGACCACCGCGATCGTGGTGTTCCAGGGACCCAAGGTACCGAACTTCGTCCCATACGGAGTCACCCTGATACCGTGCCGCCTCTACAGGAAACAGATCGACGTTTGCAAGCAGCGCGGCCGAGTGGGACACCGAAAGGACTTGTGCCCGACCCCCAATATCAAGACGTGCCTGGCCTGCGGACTCGCCAACCCCAAAGAAGACCATCGCTGTACGCCTAAATGTAAGCTTTGCGGGGACGAACACCCGACCGGAGATCGAACGTGCAAGGCGAAATACAAGATCCCCTGCGTAGTGCGCAAGCGACAATGGGAGCGCCGACAGGCCGAACGCCAGCTGCTGTCGGAGAGCGATTTCCCGCCACTCGACATGCCTCCAGCTGCGGGAAATTCAAGTACTCCATCAGAGAACCGCGATCCAAATTCCAGAGACAGGAGCTGCAAGAGAAGCCTCAGTAGGAAAAGGTCCTCACGTGAGCGAGTCAGCTGGGCTGACGCAGCTAAAGGGAACAATATAAGGAACGCGCATAAAATCACCGAAGCCACGAAGAAAGACGATATAAACAAGATGCGAGAAGCCAACGAGACATTAAGACAAGAGAACGCGGCGCTGCGCACGACCATCAACAGCCTCACGAGAGAGATCGCCGAGATCCGTAAGTTGCTGCTATGCAACAACGAGCCTCCACAGAGACTTACGCCAAGCACAAGCACGACTGACGAAACAACCATGAACACCCAGGAGACAGCCGTAGAGGAACCGGAACCTAAGAAGCGAGCCGTCGAGGCCACGCGCAAGCAAACAGAGAACAATCGAATCGACAACCTCGAGGCCCAATTCGAAGCGACGTTCACCAAACTCGAACAATTAATCACGGCGAACATCGCAGCAGTGAGAGCAATGAAACAAACAATGGAGACCTACCAAGCCGAGAACACGAACAGATTCGTCTACATCGAAAGGACCCTACAGCCGATAGTGAGCCACCCGACGTTTGCGCCCCTCTTCGCGCAACATCCACCCAACCAGGGAACCGCGTACACACCAACGCAACCATGGCTGCCAACGCAACAACAGCAGCAGCCGTAACAGCGTGACAGTGGAACTGTCGCGGCCTCGGAAGGAAGAAGGCAGTCATCCAACAGCACATCGCACATGCCGCGCGCAAACCAGACGTGATCCTTTTACAAGAAACACTCACCGACGCACCGTCCCTGCCCGGCTACAGAGTGCACAAGGGCCAGCCCGACGGGAGAGGCCTGTGCACCCTGGTCAGGAAGGGACTCACGTTCGTTGAGCACGAGCTGCAAAGCAATATCAAGATCGAGCACACACTCACCGAAATCATCCCGGGCAAGAAGAGAAAAGGAAGTATTTTTCTGCTCAACATATACAGCAACCCATCGCAGAGAAAACAGAGATTCAAAACAATACTACACAGAGCCAGCACAGCGGCAGGCCGCAACACGCTAATCGTCTGCGGCGACTTCAACGCGATGAACGCAGCCTGGGGCTACAACAAGTACACAGCAAAGGGCCGCGACCTGTACCAAGACGCCATGGAACTCGACTTCACCCTCATCACGGACCCGGCGCACCCGACGAGAATCGGTAACTCTGTGTCCCGGGACACCACTCCGGGCCTCACGTTCGTCAAGAACGACGTCCGGGGCGCGATCACCTGGCGAAACACGGGAACCGACCTCGGCAGCGACCACACCATCGTGGAAATCAGCATACCGGAACACAACGACACCAGCATCAAAACACACAGATGGGTAGATTGGGATGCCTTCCGAGACGCCAGAAGCCAGAAGACAGACGCTGACGGCGAGATCGAAGACATAGAGACGTGGACGGCCGAAATCACCAAGAGCGTACGCGACGCGACCAAAGAAATTGAAACGGACGCTGCGATTGATAAAGTAGAAAGCCGGCTAGCGCATCTCATCGAAGCCAAGCAGTCAATACTCAGTCGCTGGAAGAACCAACGGCTCAACCGCAGACTCAGAAACAAGGTGGCGGAGGTCAACCGAGCGGTCGAGGAGCACTGCCGCGCTCTATGCACGCAACAGTGGATCGAGATCTGCAACGCAGCCGACGGGCAGATGCATAGCGGGAAGACGTGGAACCATCTGCGGCACCTGCTCGACGAAACCAAGACCAAGTCGCACCAAAGGGACAGACTGGCCAAGCTCATACATCGGGCTGTCTCGGTACAGGGCGCCGATGCAGTCACCAGGCGCATCAATGACAAATACCTGCCCACTACGCCCACCGAACAACACGCGCCGTACGGCGGCCTACCCAACGCGAAGCTCGATCGTGGCATCGACGTCGAGTAGGTCCGCACGGCCCTGCACGCCCTCAACAGCCGGTCGGCAGCTGGCCCGGACCTCGTCACGAACAAGGCGCTCAAGAACCTCGACGACGGCTCGATTGAGAACCTCGCAAAATACTTCAACAAGTGCTGGAGAGCGGCCGCGCTACCAAAGCAGTGGAAGACAGCCATGACTATCCTGATACCCAAGCCGGGGAAGCCACCGGACACGGACAACCTTCGGCCCATCTCGCTCACGTCCTGCGTGGGCAAGGTGCTGGAGCACGTTCTGCTCAACAGGTGGCAAGACTACCTGGAACGAGAAGGGCTGTATCCGGCCACGGTGATCGGCTTTAGACAGCACCTCAGCACGCAGGACGCGATGCTGCAGCTCAAATACCAAATCATAGACAATGGCGGCAGCGCCCGCGACAACAAGGCAATCCTGGGTCTCGACCTAAAGAGCGCCTTTGATAATGTGAAACACTCGGCGATTCTGTCCCAAGTCTCTAAGCTCAACATGGGCGAAAGATCCTACAACTACATCAAGGACTTCCTCACGGACAGGACCGCCCAGCTACGAGCAGGCGACCTACAAACGCAAGAGAAGAAGCTCGGGAGCACCGGCACACCGCAGGGATCGGTCATTTCGCCGATGCTGTTCAACCTGGTAATGATCGGAGTGGCCGAGAAGCTCGCGGACATAGAAGTCAGGCACACCATCTACGCGGACGATATCACACTGTGGGTGACCGGCGGCAGCGACGCCCACATCGAGGGCGCTCTGCAAGCCGCCGTCGACGCGATAGAAGACCACCTGGAAGGCACCGGCTTGAGATGTTCGCCGAGCAAATCGGAGCTCCTCATACTCCCACCTACCAACAATGGCAGATGCAACACCAGACAACGCGAATGCGAAAAAATCAGAATCGTAACCAAATCCGGCAACGTGATCCCCGAGGTCAGCAAAATCAGGATCCTAGGCATGGTCATCGAAAAGCATGGAAGAAACGGCGAAACCATCGCCCGTCTCACGGCAAAAGCGGCCAACGCTATGCGACTCCTCAAAAGAGTCACTTCCCGGAAGGCTGGCATGAGAGAGGAGAGCCTAATCAGGCTCGTCCAATCCTTCATCATCAGCCACGTCGCGTACGTTGCAGCCTACCATAGATGGCTGCAACACGAACACAACAAAATTAATGTAATCATCAGGAGAGCGTACAAGGCGGCGCTGGGCCTGTTCGAGTCCACGAGCACGACCCGCCTCTTACAACTCTGGATCCACAACACGCTCGAAGAAATAGCCGAAGCGCAACGGACCTCTCAACTGGAGCGGCTGTCCACGACCAAATCCGGGAGGAAGATATTGGACGACCTGGGAATAGGACACTCGAACGACGCGGAGACGAAGCTCCCCGTCCCCGAAGAGGTCCGACGCCAGACCAGAATCGACCCCATACCCAAGAACATGAACCCCGAGTATAACAAGGAAAGAAGAGCGGCGAGGGCCAAGGCTCTCATCGACCTGCACGCCAACGACGAGCACGCGCGGTACGTGGACGCGGCCGAATACCAACAGAACGCCTTCGCAGCGGTCGTCATAGAGGCGTCGACCGGCGCCACGAGGACGGCAGCGAGCGTGAGAGGCGCCGGAGCGGAACAAGCGGAGGAGGTGGTCATCGCCCTGGCCATCGCCGACGCAGACTGCTACACGGTGCTGAGTGACTCGAGACAGGCGGTGCGAAACTTCGCCAAAGGCCAAGTCTGCAGGGAGGCCGAGCGCGTACTACGAGCGACTAAACTGCAAGACAGAAGAGTAAGAATCAAGTTGTTTCCGGCGCACGCGGGCGACGCTTCGGAACGCAGCGCGAACCACAATGAGACGGCACACGCAGCGGCGCGAGCGCTACGCTTCGGAACGCAGCGCGAACCACAATGAGACGGCACACGCAGCGGCGCGAGCGCTAACCAACCGAACAGAAACATAACAGACGCCTAAAGAACCGCATCCTCGAACTCACACAACAGGCAGCGGAATATGCTACTCAGCTAGCCGACACTAACTGGGTGGACCGGTGCAACGCGGCTGCTCGCCAGATGTCTGGCCGCAACACGTGGCGCCTGTTCCGCGCTCTCATCGATCCAATACAAACACGCACGGAAACCCAACGCCAATTACATAGGGCCTTGCACAACTTTACAGGAACGACAAAACAACTAGCGCACACGCTCAGGGATCGCTACCTGTGCACCACTAAGGACCCCCGGCAGGCGGCGTACTCGTATGCAGGCGAAGAGAACACGGAGCTGGACAAGCCGTTCCAGCTCCACGACCTCCGGGCGGCCTTGAGCAAAATGAAGCGGGGCACTGCACCCGGGCGCGACAAGGTTACGGTCAAGCTCTTGGCCAACCTTCCCGACGCAGCCTACGCCGCGCTCCTCAAATACATCAATAGCATTTGGGACGGAGAGACTCCTCTCCCTCTCGATTGGAAATCGGCTCTCGTGACCTTTATTCCGAAAGCCGGCAAACCTATTGATGTGGAGAACCTTCGCCCCATCTCCCTCACGTCTTGTGTCGGCAAGCTGATGGAGACGATGGTGCGCGACAGACTCTCCGATTTTCTAGAAACACAGCACACTTTCGCGGACACCATGTTCGGTTTTCGCCCTCACAAGTCTGCACAGGATATACTTCTGCAGCTTCACCACGACATCTTAGATCCTGTCGAATGTCCACACAACGACAAGGTGGTCCTGGCCTTGGATCTTAAAGGCGCATTCGACAACGTCAAACACGAAGTAATCCTGGACCACCTCAGTAACACCAACTGTGGCCACAAAACATTCAACTACATAAAACAATTTCTTACAGACCGTCAAGCCTACATACGCATACAAGATGCGGAACACGGGCCATACACCATCGGCTCGAGGGGAACACCTCAAGGCGCGGTCCTGTCTCCCCTCCTCTTCAATTTGGCAATGCTTCATCTTCCCTCCAAATTGTCCTCTTTGCCCGGGATACATCACGCTCTTTATGCGGATGACATTACAATCTGGACCACGCAAGGTAACCTGGGCCACATGGAATCCTGCCTGCAAGCAGCGGCGACCCTAGTCGACGACTACGCGGCCTACTGCGGACTCCAGTGCGCCCCGTCTAAATCAGAATTTGTGCACATACGTCCCTCCCCTCGGGACACAACTCCGCTTTGCATCAGTCTCCCCTCGGGACCGATCCGGGAGTCCAAGGAGATCCGCGTCCTTGGTCTCTACATACACCACCAACGCAGAGTCGACACCACCCTAGCCAAACTTCGCACGGTGGGAGACCAGGTGGGCCGCATGGTCCGCCGGGTCTCCAACAAGCGGGGCGGATTACGAAGCAAGGATGCACTGCGGCTTGCCCATGCTTTCGTAACGAGTAGAATCCTCTACTCAACCCCCTACTTGCACCTGCGCAAACATGATGATGACCAACTGGAGGTCATCCACCGGAAAGTCATCAAGCGGGCTCTCGACCTCCCGGTCACCACGTCCAACCAGCGACTTCTGGCCTTGGGCGTGGTGAACACATTTCGGGAGCTTCGAGAGGCCCACTTAGTCAACCAATACACGCGTCTTGCACAGACCACGTCCGGTCGCCGCCTCTTGGACCGGCTACACATCAAACATGACTACCATATTGAGGAAAGGGAGAGAGTGCCAGCACCCTGGAGACGCGCCCTCCGGGTCCGACCCCTTCCCCGCAACATGTCCAGAGAAGACCATAGCGGTCGTCGCCAGGCGCGCGCGGAAGCGTTGGCGCGATACTATGGTAACCAACAACATGTGTATTACGTGGACGTTGCCGGCCCACACCACGGGGTGTGGTACACGGCCGCAGTCGTACACAACACAAACACAGTCAACGGGCTCACTTTCAAAGCCTACAGCGCAACACACGCGGAGGAGATTGCCATTGCTCTTGCTCTCACTACTCCCAAGTCGAAACACATCATCACCGACTCGCGAGGGGCCTGTCTGAACTACGAGTTGGGCTGGGCTCCCCCGCTTGCCTGGCGCATACTGGAATATAGCTGTCGATCTGAAGATCCAACTCCACGCAACCTGATTTGGGCCCCCGGTCACCAGGGACTCCAGGGAAACGAACAGGCCGATCAGGCCGCCCGCGCACTCTCTCCCCGGGCTATCTCCCTGTCCTTGGAAGGGTACTCCCAATCGGACAATCTGGCCATTACATTCAAACAAATCACCGATTACTACAAGGAGGAGCACCGGCGCTACCCGGCCCCTTGTAAGGGTCTGGATCGCGCTGACGAGCGCCTCCTCATCAAAATTCTTACTAACACTGTACTGTGCCCGGCGGTGCTTAAACATTTCAATACATCCTTTGATGGCACGTGCCAGTTCTGTGGGGAGGTGGCTGACACCTTCCACATGGTTTGGGCGTGTCAGTCAAACCCATCTATCCCCCCCAACCCCAACCCCACCAGAGAGGACTGGGAGGCGGCCCTGCTCGGCTGCCAGGACCTTAAGACCCAAAAGGCCTTGGTTCACCGGACGCGGGCGGCGTTGCTTGCCAATGGGGCCCCGGAATAGGGGCTCCACCTAGTATTGTTAGGGGAAAGGGCCAATAGGGCCTACCCCAATCACCTCTCTGTAAATATTTATTGCATTATAAATGTTTTTCACCACCACCACCACCTAACCAACCGCGCCCCGGCAACACACCGTCCGACGTGGTTCGGAGCCAAGGACCGCATGACCGACTACAGCGAAATCACGAAGGCCTACCGCCTGGCTCGCAGCACTCTCCCACCCCCGCACCCGAGGCTGAGTCGAGCGGAGGCGGTACTACTGAGACAGCTCCAGACCGGATCGCTACCGAGCCCGGGACTGATGCATCGCATGTACTCCGAGACCTACCCGACCGATACGTGTAGAGTCTGCCGGAGGGAGCCGGCAGATCACACGCACATCTTGTGGGACTGCATCAGAAATCCAAAGGAAGCAAGATCAGGAACAATCCCGCCGCGGCTGGAGGCAGCAGCGAAGAGCAACGACCATGACCAACAGCTCTGGGCCGTCCAGCAGGTCCTCGGGGCGCTCGAAAGGCAGGGACCCAGCGAGCCGGCAACGGCGAGCGCAGACCCGCGCCGAGTAACGGCAGCCTCGTAGACGACGTAGGCCCTCGTCGGGGCGCGCGAGCGCCCAACTGCAGGCACAAATAAAGTTTACTCCAATCCAATACAAGCGAGAGGAACAGGATGTTCTCCCGCATAAGTGGTAAGAAATTCCCGCTTGTCTTTATATCTACATTTAATCCCGCACCCACCCTACCACCCTGGCAAGTGGCAGCGTTCCTGACGCAACGTTGTCAATGCTAAAGCATGCAGCGCACATCTGTTACTACCACCACGCAGCTTAAAGCACGATTGAGGTGCCCACTGTTCTAAGAGGGTAGTTATGTGCCTTCCTTCTGGTTCAGGTGTCCACCGAGATGTGTGAGACAGATACTGCGCATTTCCTTTCCTCAAAAACCAATTTACAAATTTTACCCTCCGCTTTCCAAGCCCCAGTTCTATTCGTTTCGCAGCAGTGGGAGACAGATAGTGCGCATTTCCTTTCCTAAAAAAATCTCTGCCTCTCCCGTAACCGAGAGTAGAGTAAGCATGAAATGTTTACGGGCCTAATGTCACCTCGGTGGACACCCGAACCGCACCGTACAGGAAGGGAGGAACGCCACCACCCGTTCAGCGCGATGCCTTGTCATTTGAACGCAAGGTTTTTTGAGGAAAGGAAATGGCGCAGTAATTCTCTGCCATCTCGGTGGACACCCGAACCGCACCGTAAAGGAAGGGAGGAACGCCACCACCCGTTCGGCACGATGCCTTGCCCTTAGAACGCAGCGCTTCTCCCCCGGATCACGTACGACAACGAAGTGCAACATGCAATTTATGTGGTGTTTGCACGCGTTATTAGAAATCGGAAAATATAATTCCGTGCGTTATCAAACCCACAGCTCCACTGATATCTTGATAAAGATTGAGAAGGCACTGGCAGCAGTTATTTTTTGTCTCGTTTGGAGACCAACCAGCGCTTGCATGCCGGTCGCGTAGGAGGGCTTACGGAGTCTCGTTAAATCTCGCTAAGTCTCGTACGGTGCCCGGATGTTCTCGTTTCAGAGCCCGGATGACTGGATTTCAGGTCCCGGATGACTGGATTTCAGTGCCCGGATGACTGGAATTCAGTGCCCGGATGACTGGATTTCAGTGCCCGGATGATGGCTCTCGGTCTCGGCGTGACGTCACCACACTGCCGACAACGGGGGCTAAAAGCATTTCATGCTTAAAAAAATCTCTGCCTCTCCCGTAACCGAGAGTAGAGTAAGCATGAAATGTTTACGGGCCTAATGTCATCTCGGTGGACACCCGAACCGCACCGTACAGGAAGGGAGGAACGCCACCACCCGTTCAGCGCGATGCCTTGCCATTTGGTTTTTTGAGGAAAGGAAATGGCGCAGTAATTCTCTGCCATCTCGGTGGACACCCGAACCGCACCGTAAAGCAAGGGAGGAACGCCACCACCCGTTCGGCGCGATGCCTTGCCCTTTGAACGCAGCGCTTCTCCCCCGGGCCCCTGTGCACCTGCGCAGCTTTGCTTCGATGCGCGAAGCCCCTAAGAGATCACGTACGACAACGAAGTGTACGTGGCATTTATGTGCTTTTTGCAGGCGTTATTAGAAATCGGAAATTATAATTCCGTGCATTATCAAACGCACAGCGCGACTGATATCTTGATAAACATTGAGAAGGCACTGGCAGCAATTATTTTTTGTGACTCGTTTGGAGACCAACCGTTGCTTGCATGCCGGTCGCGTAGGAGGGCTTAGAGAGTCTCGTTAAATCTCGTTAAGTCTCGTACGGTGCCCGGATGTTCTCGTTTCAGTGCCCGGATGACTCGATTTCAGTGCCCGGATGACTCCATTTCAGTGCCCGGATGACTCCATTTCAGTGCCCGGATGACTCGATTTCAGTGCCCGGATGAGTGGATTTCAGTGCCCGGATGATGGCTCTCGGTCTCGGCGTGACGTCACCACACTGCCGACAACGGGGGCTAAAAGCATTTCATGCTTAAAAATCTCTGCCTCTCCCGTAACCGAGAGTAGAGTAAGCATGAAATGTTTACGGGCCTAATGTCATCTCGGTGGACACCCGAACCGCACCGTACAGGAAGGGAGGAACGCCACCACCCGTTCAGCGCGATGCCTTGTCATTTGAACGCAAGGTTTTTTGAGGAAAGGAAATGGCGCAGTAATTCTCTGCCATCTCGGTGGACACCCGAACCGCACCGTAAAGGAAGGGAGGAACGCCACCACCCGTTCGGCACGATGCCTTGCCCTTTGAACGCAGCGCTTCTCCCCCGGATCACGTACGATAACGAAGTGCAACATGCAATTTATGTGGTTTTTGCACGCGTTATTAGAAATCGGAAATTATAATTCCGTGCGTTATCAAACCCACAGCTCCACTGATATCTTGATAAACATTGAGAAGGCACTGGCAGCAGTTATTTTTTGTCTCGTTTGGAGACCAACCAGCGCTTGCATGCCGGTCGCGTAGGAGGGCTTACGGAGTCTCGTTAAATATCGCTAAGTCTCGTACGGTGCCCGGATGTTCTCGTTTCAGAGCCCGGATGACTGCAATTCAGTGCCCGGATGACTGGATTTCAGTGCCCGGATGACTGGATTTCAGTGCCCGGATGACTGGATTTCAGTGCCCGGATGATGGCTCTCGGTCTCGGCGTGACGTCACCACACTGCCGACAACGGGGGCTAAAAGCATTTCATGCTTAAAATACCGAAGACGCTTCACAGATTCTAAAGTGCGGTTGGGGAAAGCCTTGTGGTCAACCCACTGGCGTTTCCCCGAACCGCTGGGCGCGGAATCACTGGGCCGTTTCGGAGCCATGCGTCTCACTCACTCGACTGCAACAAGACGTCTGGTGAAGGAGCGGCGGTGCAGCTGCCACCGCCGACGCGCGCGCGCTCGTTCTACCGCTACTATGTGACGTCACAGTTGCTATGCACAGCTGCGCCTCCCACCGGAGCGCAGATTGCTGAGGAGGGGAGAGGTTGCGCTTTTACTTTCTCGTTTCCAAGCTCCTGCTCCGTTGCTTTCGCGGTTTATAGGCTGTCCGCTGCTGGTTGCAACGGACAACGGAGGCGGCGACGCAGCGAAACTTAGAAACGGGCGCCTAAGAGCTGCGCTGTAAAGTATTCTGTCTTCTGCAAGCAATCCAGTGCGTCGTCGATTTGAGGTCGAGGATAAACATCCTTGCGAGTAATCTTGTTGAGACGGCGGTAGTCCAAGCAGAACCTGGTGGAGCTAACTTTTTTCCTCACTAGGACAACAGGAGAGGCCCAGGGGCTGTGAGAGGGTTGTATGATGCCGCGCTGAAGCATATCGTTGAGATTGTCACGGATGACGCGGCGCTCAGTAGGCGAGACGCGGTACGGTCGCTGGCCTAAGGGGGCCTGTATACCTGTGTCAGTTTCGTCGTGCATACCTGAGCTGGCCGCCCGCGAGGGGAAGACGAGCGGCGAGTCCGGTACTGTGGGCGAGGCATAGATGAGCCAGAATAGCCACTGGGCAACGACGGATCTTGACTGAGTATGCACTGCGAAAAAATTCCGTAGCTATAACGGAGACTTACTACATTTTAGAAACGGAACCATTTCTGTTTCGGAAAAAAAAAACGTAGCGAACGACCGCACTTCAGTCCAGTAACGAAGCAAACATCCGTATTCTGCCATAGTCGTTGCAGGGAAGAAAACCTAACCATTCTATTTTAGGCAACAGAACTGAACTCGACACTAGGATAGAGCGCAACGACGTTGTGTACCACCAAATATACGAATGACTTGGTTAAAGGCAGAAAAAAGAGAACAAAGATGCTGATAATGTGACGCCACTTTTACACGACGAACCGTTGGCCTGTAGATTAGGAGTCACGTGATGCCACATTCTATTAGGCAGCAAAACTCAACATGACACGACGTTTGACTTCACCACGTTGTGCACCACCGAACGCACTAATAAATTGCTTCAAGAAACAAAAAACATAGCTAAGAAGCACATGATGTGGGGCTGCTTTTACAGGGCAGACCGCTGGCCCGCGGACCAGGCGTCATGTGACGTCCCATTTCCAGTCCGTCTTGTTTTTACGCGGCCAGCAATGTCCAGAAACTAGCATGGCGAATGACCGTGAGCATATCTACTAATTGGTTTGTTCATAGAAGGTTGTGGCCAAGTACTACACCAGGGTGGCCAAATCCTGTTCTGGTGAGGAAGTGCGTTGTCGGTTCTGGTCACCGAAATCAGGCTGCACTCCAAGCCTGGTTATGCAATTCCATCGACACGCGGAGTTTCTCTTTTTTTTTTTTAATCCGGTGGAGAATTGCGTGGCACCGGGATTCGAACCCCGGTCCTTTTGCACGCGAGGCGGATGCTCTACCTCTACGCCATCGCCGCATCGTAATGCGAGGGCATGTAATGCGAAGGCAAGATAACCGCTGGTCCTTAAGGGTAACGGAGTGGATTCCAAGAGAAAGCAAACGTAGCAGGGGACGGCAGAAAGTTAGGTGGGCGGATGAGATTAAGAAGTTTGCAGGGATACAGTGGCGGCAACTGACAAAGGACAAGGTTAATTGGAGAGACATGGGAGAGGCCTTTGCCCTGCAGTGGGTGTAGTCAGGCTGATGATGATGATGATGATGATGATATCTACTAAGCATAACCTCTTGTGCAACGTTGAATACCCGAGCAGCGCCTGGACTGCGGGCGAATCGGCCTTTACTTTCATGCATGCTGGTTGGTTGGTTTATGGAGTTTAACGTCCCAAAGCGACTAAGGCTATGAGTAGGACGAAAAAAAAAAACATAAGAGGGGTTGTGATCATGTCAGGGTTCAACAGCAGGTGATGCGCCACTCTTCAAAGATAATTTTAAAAGTATTCGCTACAATGTGGGCAGAAGCGATCAAAATCTTTACGGGGTGAATTTTTGTTTTCTCGCGGAATGTTCTGTGGTCAGTGCATGCAGCGATGTCGTTAGGCAGTGAATTCCAGAATGCTATTGCGTTGGGAAAGAATGAGTAGTTGTAAGCAGACGTGTGGCCACTGATGCTTGCTATCGGGTTACCGTGACTCAGTCGGGAGGACGTTCATAGTGGGGCGGTTAATAGAGGGTGCCGTGATTTTGTGTCGGGATAAAATGTATGAAGTAAGCATAGGCGGGAAACCACACGGCGTGATACTAGTGTTGAGAGACGGAGAGACTGCTTGAGGACGGTGACTTTGACTTCTCTTGGGTAACATGAAGTGATAAACCTAGCTGCGCGATTTTGTATCGATTCCAATTCGATGTAGAGATACGAATGTGGATGACCCAAGAAATTGATGGTGTGAGATGTAAAGCCAGTTATTTATAGGTTTTTCCAACGGTTATAGGGACTGATGAAATGCTGTAAGTGTGATGCGTCAAGGAATAAGAGCAAAGGCATGGAAGAATAATCGGTTTGATACCCTACACGGGGGGAAGGGGTGAGGCGATAAACAAATAAAAGAGAAAGGAAAGTAGTAGAAAATTGAAGTCACTATGAAAAGTAAGCGTTCGTTAAAGTCACAGCCTATCATGCAGGCCAGAAGACCACAAGAAGTGGAGTAATACCTTGGAGACCTTCACCGCCAACGATCGCCGCGGACAGTCTCCGAGAATCTTCATTTCTGTCAGTGGGCGTGGATCTAGACGCTGAGAGACTGCCTTTCGACGCTTTAGGCCGCGCAGTCACAAATAATGTGGGATATAGTCTCGTTATACCCGCAGATGACACATGCAAGGCTATCAGCCATACCGATTAGTAAAAAGTAAAGGCTGGTGAAAGCCACACCAAGCCAGAGGCGACACAGCAAAGTTTCTTCACGTCATGGTAGGCCTGATGGAAACCGGAGCATCAGATCTGGGTCCAAGGGCTTTAAACAGGAATTCGAAAATTGGCCGCCATTCGACGCCGCAACCGTGATGTCCCGCGCAAGTGCGCGAAGCCTGTTAGCTGCGTCTGATCCCGAAATGGGGATCGACGCAAAATCGCCGTCCTGGGGAGCAGTTCGGCGACCTCATCCGCGCGGTGATTGCCTGATATGCCGCTGTTCCCCGGTAGCCATTGGTAGAGAATGTCATGGCCTGCATTGATGGCAGAGTGATGTAGTTGTCGAATTTCCGCGACCAGTCGTTCATGGGCTCCACTGCGAAGAGTAGCTTCTAAGCCGTGGAGGTGAAAATAGACACTGCTTAGGGCACTGTTAACTGATGCATAGACCCAAGTGAAAGTAACAGACACATCATGCGTGAACACTACGAACGGCCGTGAAGATGTTGAGTGCGAATTGTCAGGGGCGCGACCTGCCTTGACGCCAACTCCGGCTTCCACCAGATGCCGTTAAATTAAGCTACGTCGCGGATATGCACCTTTGCGACTCCGTTCGGCCGCTACCGATTCCTTTGGCTCCATTTCGGGGTTTCCTCTGCTAGTGAGGTCTTTGAGAAGACTCTCATAGAGATTTTCGAAGGCCTGCCAGGGCTACATGCCTATGTGAATGATTTACTAATCTGTGCCAACAGCAAGCAACAGCATGATAAGCGCTTGTGCACAGCACTGAGAAGGGCAGAGGAAGCTGGTCTCGCGTTCAACCGTGAGAAGTGTGCCTTCGGTGTGATGGAAGTAACATTTCTTGGCAACGCCATCAGTGAACATGGCGTACTGCCGAGTTCCGACCTAGTTTCAAGCATTCAAGCTATGCCATCCCCGAATGGCGAAAATGCCGTACACAGCACGCTTGGAGTAGTTACCTATATCTGCAAGTACGTGCCTCGGCTGAGCGATGAAACGTTCCTGCTTCGCAGCTTGGTGAAAGAGAACGCCGTCTTTGACTGAAGTTCAACTCATGAGCGTAAGTGGAAAGAGCTCTGAGAAAAATTAACAACGCCTCCCTTGCTGGCCTGCTTCGACGCGAAGAAAGAAACCAAAATTTCTGGTGACGCATCCGGGCTAGGGTTAGGCGGAGCATTCTTGCAGAGGCATGGCAGTGCCTGGCGCTAGTCATGTACTACGCTTCGCGACTGCTGACCGATAGCGAAACACGGTACTCGCAAATCGAGAAAGAAACCTTTTACATTATGTTCGCATGCGAAAAATTTCACCAGCGGGTATATGGTCGCAAGATTTTCATTGAAACAGATCACAGACCTTTGCTAACAACCGCGAAAAAGGCCACCGGAGATATGCCACCAAGGCTGCAGCGTTTCTTTATTAGACTTCCTCGTTACGTCTGTGAACTGCAGTTTGTTCCTGGAAAGGACCTGCTGTTGGCGGACATGCTGTCCCGTGCTCCTGCTCTTCGTGCCGTCTTGGAGTCAACCGAAGACGTCGTCGTTCATGCTGTGCAGGTTCTGTCAAGCAAAGTAAGCGCACCAGCAAAACGGCGCCAGCAAAGTGAGACTTTAGCGGATCCATACTTCAGCAGTCTTAGAGCAGGTTGCACAAGGAGCTAAGATTGAAGGAGAGTTAAAGCCATTTGCCGCACAACTATCCGCAATTGATCGAATACTGCTGAAAGGGTTCAAAATTGTCGTGCCGAAAACAATGAGAATGATGCTGAAGAAGTTGCACCCTGCACAGCTTGGGCTGAATAAAAGTAAGGCCAGAGCTCGTGGCCTGATCTTCTGGCCAGGAATGGGTATTGTCATTGAAACACTCATTCGCAAATGCAGCGTATGCCAAAAGTGCGCATACAAGCAAGCTTCTGAGCCGTTTATTTCGTGGCCAACACCCAGGGTGCCATGCACCTGGCGGGAGTCGATCTCTTTCACTTCGCTGGGGGCATGTACTATCGCGCTCAATATGACTTGCAACGCCCGGCAACGTGGCCGGAGCGCTTACCGGAAGCATGGTGGGGCCGGCAAGCGGCGGGCTTGAAAACGAAAGGGAAAGGATTATGCTGTTCCAGCAGTGACCCTTCTCCCCTGTGTCGTCTGGTCTTGAAGGAAGCACAGCGTTATCGCATCGCCAACGCTAGTGCGGCGACATTTGTGCGGCAGTGCAAGGCGCATGTCGCAGTTGATCTCAGATTGCGTAGCCAGCAGACGACGCGGGGGATACGGCTTACTGGTGGAACCATAGAGTTTCTTACTATTACCTAGAGGGAAAGCTGGCAGCCCGTCTATGGGAGTTTGCATGGCAACCCCTCGAGACCACTTCAGCCACCATGGCCGCTCAAAGCATCATGGGGCGGTGAGCTACTTGTTGCGGAACTGCAACTTTTGGCCAAAAAATAATAGAAAAATAAAGCTGTTTGATAACTACAAACGCCCTAACATTCAATATCTTGTCTAACGATTGCAACAAACGAGCAGAAAAGCATTTAAGTGCAAAGTTTGCCCAAAATAAGAGACGATTCGCTCTCCTATTGGCCAAGTATTGAACATTATAAAAACTAATATTTTGTGCTCAACAGGCGCACTTTTAAAAGGAAATATGTTTTCAAAAAAATTTAGTTGCTTAAATACTTCAAAATGTTTTTTAATGGCATTTTAGAAAAGTGAAACCGTTTATTGGCGTTGTGTGTCGTTGCGGTTTCACTACTATGGTTTTTACACACTGCGTTCGCGCGAAAGTCGTCTGCGCACACACAAACAGCGTTTTCGGAATCAAACGTCTTAGTAGTGTCACTATGTAGTCCCGAAAAACTACGATTGTCCCGCAACAAGTAGCTCACCGCCCCATGATGCTTTGGGCGTCCATGCTGGCTGAAGCGCAGCGCCGCCAGCTTTCCCTCTAGGTAATAGTAAGAAACTCTATGGGTGGAACAGCAGAATCCTTTCCACTTTGTTTTCAAGCCCGCTGCTTGTTGGCAATTTTAGGAGCGATTCACTGAGACTCTCTTCAGCTTTTGCTCTGTTTGTTGATGTTTGTAAATAATGTTGTAAACATGTGAATAAAGTTTTTCCCTTGTTTCTCCTACTCCCTGTCTTCGGCCCACGTTCCTTCCTCCATCGGCACAGCGGCAGTGTTCCTGGACCCGATGCCTGGTGAAACACGCTATTAGCACGGCAAAATATATCAGATATTATTAACGTGATAGGAAGGTAGCTAGCTAGAATTTCTTGACACACGGTGAAATTTAGATTTCTGACGCATAATTCCATTGATCATGACTGACACCAAACAGACATAGCGTTAAGGTTTGCTTCAAGAGAAGATATGTCATTGTCACACACTTCCCTGAAGATGACGCAGTCATCTGCGAATATATGGTTGTTCGAGGGAACACAAGAAGGTGGATCATTAATGTAAATTAAAAAAAGGAGAGGACCAAGTACCAACCCTTGAGGTACGCCGGACTGCACTCTACTTGGCTTGGAGGTTGAGTCACTAGCAGAAAGAAACTGCGAATGGTTAAAAAGAAGGCACTCGAGTCAAGCAAGCAGTTTGGGATCAATGTTATGTCGATTTAACTTATACATTAGAAGGGTATGGCATACTTTATCAAAAGGTTTCGAAAAATCTAAAAAGATACAGTCGGTAAATGAACAGAGGACACGGATGACGTTTAGCCGATGCGTAAATGATACTAGTAGTGTTTCCCATGAATAAGTCTTGCGGAAGCCAGGTTGCAATGGGGGGAAAAATGAATTAGTTTCGAGAAAGCTAGTCAGATTTGAGATAAGTACATGTTCTAGAATTTTGCATGGAATGCAAGTGAGCGAAATAGGCCGGTAGTTATAAGGACAATGCTTGTCACCTGATTTATGGAATAGGATCACCTTCCCGACTTTCCGTTCAGCAGGCAAAGAACATTTTCCCAGCGACTGCTGGAAAATCAGGCTTACAAAAATGGAAGAACAACAGCTCTAGTTTGAAATTTCGCGTTTATTAAATCATGCCCAGGAGCGGAGGATGGTTTTAGAGATTAAATTATTAATTCGACGGCTGCTGCTTCAATGGTTATGGGAAACATTGCTGGGTAATCATTGTCGTGCGTGGATTGGAGCGTAATATTGGGGGTTGAGGAAAAGTTGCCCAGGAAAACGTCATTAAGTACGGACACACATTCCTTAGTTGCAATATCATGAGAAGAGCTGTCAGTCAAGGTTATCATGTCATCAGCTTTGGGGTTAATGACTCCCCAGAATTTCTTGATGTCGGTTTTTAGCATGGACAGCGAGGTATTATGAAGAAAGGTATCCTTCCCTAGTTTAAGTGCGGTTATGCACTCATGGTTTGCCAGTTTGTATTTAGTCCATCGGGTTATTAAGGTTTTTTGAGCTTCTTTAACAATTTAAAACACAGTCTTGCCATAGCATGTTTGGGAAAACTAGCATTCGATAGCCTTAAGATCTGCTCTTTGAAACTAATCATCATGCTGTGAAAGCATGATTTCCTCACTACTAAGCCCAGGCTAGACAACGCAGTGCTATCCTTCACTAGCTTAGAATTTCTCGACTTGTAGTCAAGTAGCGGCTGAACACCTCTGGGTGAATATCACCAGCACACATGGTGCGCGCAGAGCATCAAGGTAAATGCGGAGGCATCAAGGTAAATGTTGGGAAATTTGCCCCAAGGTAAACCTAATACCAACGCCTTCTTTTTTAATCGCGTTGAGAATATGTCATCATCATCAGAATGACTGCACCCACTGCAGGGGAAAGGCCTCTCCCATGTCTCCCCAATTAACCTTGTCCTTTGCCAGCTGCAGCTATCGCATCCTCGCAAACTTCTTAATCTCATCCGCCCACCTAACTTTCTGGGCCCCCTGTTACGTTTTCCTTCTCTTGTAATCCACTCCGTTACCCTTAAGGAGCAGCGGTTATCTTGCCTTCCCATTACATTCCCGGCCCAAGCCCGTTTCTTCGTCTTGATTCCGACCAGGATGTCATTAATCCGTGTTTGTTCCCTCACCCACTCTGCCCACTTGCGGTCTCTTAATGTTGCACCGGTCATTTTTCCTTCCATAGCAAGCTGTGTTGTCCTTAACTTAAGCTGCACCCTTTTCGTTACCCTCCACGTTTCTGCCCCGTAGGGTAAGTACTGGCAAGAGAGAGCTGTTATATTCTTTTCTCTTGAGGGTTATTGGTAAACTGCTATCATGATCGGAGAGCATCTGCCATATGCTCTCCACCCCCTTCTTATTCTTCTAGTTATTTCCCTCTTGTGACCGAGATCAGCAGCCGCTACCTGCCCTAAGTAGATGTATTCCTTACCACTTCCGCCACTTCGTTACCAATTGTGAACTGCTGTTCCCATCAGAGACTGTTTGGTCTTCCTACCGGTACTCACCTATGGGGCAGAAGCGTGGAGGCTAACAAAGAGGGTTCAGCTTAAGTTAAGAACAACGCAGCGAGCTATGGAAAGGAAAATGATAGGTGTAACGTTAAGAGATCGGAGAAGGGTGGAGTGGGTGAGGGAACAAACGCGGGTTAATGACATCCTAGTTGAAATCAAGAGGAAGAAGTGGGCTTGGGCAGGACATGTAATGCGAAGGCAAGATAACCGCTGGTCCTTAAGGGTAACGGAGTGGATTCCAAGAGAAAGCAAACGTAGCAGGGGACGGCAGAAAGTTAGGTGGGCGGATGAGATTAAGAAGTTTGCGGGGATACAGTGGCGGCAACTAGCAAAGGAGAGGGTTAATTGTAGAGACATGGGAGAGGCCTTTGCCCTGCAGTGGGTGTAGTCAGGCTGGTGATGATGATGATGATGTTAATGTTAAGACCTACCGTTCTGCTTTGCCTGTCTAACTCATTGATCATGCTTTGCAGCTCATCTCCCGAGTGACTTAGGAAGGCAATGTCATCAGCGAATCAGAAATTACTTAGGTATTCTTCATTAACTCATATCCAACTATTCTCAATGCTCCCAGAACATGTAAAGGTCCCAAACTATCGGAACCTTTGTAAAAGACCAGAAAATTATGAACGTAGCGAAGTAATATTTCCCTGGGAAATCTTCCTGTTCACGCTGGTTAAGACAATATCCCTTAGAACAGGAGAACCTTCGAACCAATACATTTCCAGATTTTTGTACGTATACTGGACGTCATGCTCCACAGACATGCTCTTGAAATAAACGCTCATGAATAACATGCTCTTCGAATAAATTTTATAAAAGGTTTCATGTAAAATTTTCTCTCTGGTTATGTGCGGAAGCATCTGTCTACTTTGTGTCTTGAAGATCCTTTTCTTGTATCGAATTCGCAGAATGTGAGGTCAAATGAAGTTTATTTTTGACATCGATTTGTCAGAGGTCACGGCACAAAAGGCAATTCATATTTTGCCTGACGTGGCCCCGTCACCCGTTACATTGCTCAGGGAGGTGGCAAATTACACAGCAAAGTACACAAAGCAAAACAAGAAAAGTAACAACATCGCATACGTACTACATGAATTATATGTAACGATCAATGAGTTACACACAATTAACACAGATGCAATGGAAAATGAAGGAAACAACAACGCATAGCTAAAATGTCTATAGGACAAACAAAAATTTGAAATAGGAAGCAATAAGATATACAGAAAAAATATACAGGCAAGGGGAGAAATATCACGCAAACCAAAAACAATGAAAACCGCATCGCATACCTCCTACGTCTTTAGGACAACAAAACCAAAAATAGCGAACCTGGACATACACCCAGCGAGTAAAAGAAAATAAGCGTAAAAAATGTGGTTGAATACATTAAGAATGGCAATCCAGGGGATTGTCTAGCGGTTGGTGGTAATGTGGAAGAACTATTTTATGCCATCTCGCATGAGGACCTCATGAAAAGCTTGCCAATGTGCATATCGGAGCACAGCGATGGCCTTGCGGTCAGGAACAGTTGCGTAATCCAAAGACAGCTTTTTTTTGGACTTACCTCCTTCTATTAGAACAGCACGTTTGTGGAGTATGACAGTGCGTTATAAGTTCAAAAATCTGGTAAATGTATTGGTTCGAAGGTTGGCCCTGTGCTAAGCGAAATTTCATTAAGCACGGTGAACAAAATGATTGCCAAGACATGGATGGGATGGAGGAAATATCACCACGCCGATGATGTTCTGGTGCTTTATAAAGGTTGTGATAGTTTAGGACCTATACATATTATCATGTTGTTTAAGAAGCAAGGCTTTATCTTAGGTTTTCCTCGGGGCAAATGTCTGAACAAAAAAAGCTGCGTTTTCTGGACCTTAACTTGATGATCTGCATGCGCCATGTGTTAGTTAGTTATATTGATTTTAATGGCGCAAAAGCAACTGAGGCTATGATGCGCCAAACACAAGGTTAGAGTTTTTGCTAAAGGTGAAGCTTTCTATATACTTAGAGTTTGTTTAAAATGCTGGCTTCGTTGAGAAACCTAAAAATACATGAGATGTCAACCAGTGCTCGATCACCTAAAAGTAACATGGGGTGTAATGGGATGCTTTCCCTGTAAAATGTTGTAAAATATTTCTTTCTTAGTTCTTCTAGTTTTATACATGAAATTAAACTTTAAGGCAGACAGCTGGGCTAGTTGGTGTTTAGATTGAGAGGACATAGTAGTAGCGCTTAAAAAACAAGGTGACAGGGTAGAGAAAGACAGCACTAGCGCCTGTGCTGTCTTTCTCTACCCTGTCGTCCTTGTTTTTTAAGCGCTACTACTATGTCCTCTCAATGAAATTAAAATGTGGTTCACTGTGAGTTCAGCACCACACATTTCACAGAGAGGTTTGTTTTCTTTGGTTAGCAGAAAGTTGTGTGTGAGGTACGTTGGTGTGTCCAATGCGGAGCCGACATAAAATAACTTCGGTAAAACGTTCTTGATGCCTACATGATTGCCATTCCCCTAAGATGGGCTTAACAGAATGTAATTTGTTGTTTGCGTGCTCTTCCCATGCTGCCTGCCACTTATTTCTGAGTTTACTGTAGATAAACTTTAAGCAATCCCTGTGCGGTATGTTCACTTGCTTTATTTGGCCATTCCGGGCTTGTGCAGCGCGTAGATCTGCTTTCTCATTACCTACAATTCCAACATGGCTAGGAACCCAGCAGAATTTAATGTTATGCTTTTATTTTGTGATTTTAACTATGTTATGTATGATGTTTCCTATTATGGGTTCAGTAGCATTCCTGGACTGCAGTGCTTTGAGCATACTGAGGGAATCGGTGTAAATGATGCTATTTTTGATGTTCTCTCTTACTATTTTTTTCTACAGCTACGAAGATGGCATAACACTCAGCAGTAAAAACTGATGCGCATTCTGGTAGTCGCATTATCTGTTTATTTTTTTCTTGGATTACTGCACTTCCAACATGACTTTCTGTTTTTGAGCCATCGGTATAAAATTCAATGTAGGTGTCATACTTTTCTTGTAGTGCAAAGAATTCCTGTATTATGTACTCGTTTGGCGCTTGCTTTTTGTCTAAATGTGTCATTGTGAAGTCACATACTGAAGGCAGGCTGTACCATGGTGGCAAATATTCATTCCTTTGTGCAATATTCGGTAGGGCATCTAGCACTGTTAGCTCTTCGCATTTATCTTCAAAGCGCAGTAGTAATGGTCTGATAGAGTGTGGTTTGTTGATGAATAATCTTTTAGATGGGCACTTGGTGACAATTGGATGGCAGAGATGTTTCGGAAGAGAACGGATTTTTAGGACATATGTGCATGTAAGGGTGATTCTTCGATCCTCAAGAGCGGCTTCATTAGTTTCAACGTAAAGGCTAACTACTGGTGATGTTCTGTATGCTCCAGATGATAGGCGCAGACCAAGATTATGAATGGGGTCTAATCTTTTTAAGTAGGATGCTCTTGCCGAGCCATATACTATGCACCCGTAGTCCAGCTTGGAGCGCACCAGAGAGCGATATATTTGTAAAAGGCTTGCTCTATCGGACCCCCACCGCTTCCGTGAGAGCACTTTTAAGACATTGAGGGTTTGAGAAGCTTTCTTTTTAAGGTTGTTAATGTGTGGTAGAAATGTGAGTTTCTTATCGAAAGTTACGCCTAAAAATTTGTGTTCTTGTTTAATTGGGAGCACAGTGTGATTCAGGTATAGATTGGGATCGACCTGTAGGCCTCGTCGCAATGAAAAAAGAACAGCTACCGTTTTTTGAGGAGAAAAATTTAAATCCATTTCTGTCTGTCCAAGCACCTAGTTTATTTAGTGTGATTTGTATTTGTCTCTCACAGGTTGATATGCTGGAGGATGTGCATGCTATTTGTAGGTCATCTACATAAACTGAATACATTATGGACTTGGGTATTGCTTTAGCTAAGGAATTCATTTTTACTATGAAGAGTGTCGTGCTTAGAATACACCCCTGGGGTACGCCGTTCTCTTGGGTGAAAGTCATGGAGAGAGTTGCTCCTAGGCGGACTCGGAATGTGCGGTTAGCCAGGAAGTCATTCAAGCAGTTCAACATCCTGCCGCGGATACCTAGCTCCTCTAGGTCACGGAGGATGCCGGACTTCCACGTGGTATCGTAGGCCTTCTCCAAGTCGAAGAAGACCCCAATACAGTGCTGCTTGTGGATGAACGCTTCCCGGATGGTGTTTTCTAGGCGGACAAGGTTATCTGTGGTCGAGCATGCTTTCTTAAGCCCACATTGGTGTGTATCTAATAGTTGCCGAGATTCAAGTATCAAGGTCAATCTAATGTTTATTACACTTTCGAAAGATTTAGCAATGCAGCTGGTGAAGGCTATTGGTCTGTAACTGCTAAGACTTGTTGGTGGTTTTCCGGGTTTGAGAAAAGGTATTATGACTGCTTTTTTCCACTCGTTAGGTATATTTCCAGTTATCCAGATTTTATTAAAGAATTTTAACAGTGCCTCTACAGCAGCCTCGGAGAGATGTGCAAGCATAGCGTAATGCACGTTGTCTGGTCCTGGTGCTGTCTTTTTTCCAGAAGTTAATACCTTATTTAATTCTTGTAGTGTGAGAGGCTGGTTGTAATCCTCATGTACACCTGCTCCAGATGGGAATTTTTGTTTTTCAGCTATTGCTTTGTGTTTCTGAAATGTGTTTGTGTAATTGGATCAGCTTGAGATCTCAGCAAAATGCTCGCCCAATATGTTGGCCTGTTCTTCTAAAGATGTTTGTGTCCCGGGTGCTGTCAAGAGAGGAAGTGTGAAAGGGGTATGGTCACCAGTAAATTTACGAACTTTTTCCCACATTTTCTTTGATGTTGTGGAGCTGTTTATTGAGGAGACATATTTCTGCCACGAGGTTTTTTCTGCATTTCTTCGCACATACCGCGCTCTGGCTTTTGCCTTCTTAAAGGTAAGTAAGTTCTCTGCAGTGGGATATCGACGCAGAGCGCTCCAGGCTTTGTTTTGTTGTTTTTTTGCTAATGTGCATTCTTTTGTCCACCACACTTTGTGTTTCTTTTGTGCAAGTCCTGTTGTTTGTGGTATAGCGAGTGTTGCGGCCGATATTATGCATTCAGTAAACTTCTCATTAATTTCATCTGTGCTAAGGTCGTCACAAAATTCCTTTTCCAGAGTGGCACTTTTTGTAAAAAGTGACCAGTCGGCGAGCTGAATTTTCCAGCGCCGTGGCCTTGTGGGGATGATTGGAGTGGATGATGAGAGCCTGATGACGGTAGGTAAGTGATCGCTGCCCATGGGGTCATTTAAAACATCCCATTTAAAATCGTTAAAAAGTAATGGTGATGCGAAAGCTAAATCGAGAGAGCTCATTTTTGCTGAGCTTGGACAGCAATATGTGGCTTTTCCCGTATTTAAAAGACAGATATTATTCGAAAGTATAAAATCTTCGATTGTTTGGCCTCTAGAGTCACAGCGTTCGCTTCCCCAAAACGGAGAGTGAGCGTTAAAATCGCCAATTACCAGAAATGGCTCCGGCAGTTCATCGATCAGGCCTTCTAGATCTTGGCATGTTAATGTGATGTGTGGGGGAAGATATACAGAACATATTGTTATGGTTTTGTAGCTGATGACGCTAACCGCAACCGCCTCAAGTTTTGTTTTCAGTTTGATTTCTTGAGCCGGGACGCCGCTTTGGATGATGATTGCGACGCCTCCCGAGAGTCTATTTGCGTGTTCGCGATAACGCCTAAAAGTTGTATAATGTTTTAAGATATTTGAATGTTGTGGACCAAGATTGGTCTCCTGGAGACATAGAGCTAGAGGCATCACTGACCCTAGAATATGAGTTATGTCACTGTAGTTCCTCAACATTCCTCTACAGTTCCATTGAACCGCAAATGTCATGTTTGTTTTTTTGGGTGGGAATGGAACGGAAGAAATTTACTGTTCTGGGCCCGTTACCGGGGTTCTATCTTTTCTTTGCTCGTGAGAGCCGGTCCGCCGCTGTAAAGCGGGCGGAGTGGTAGTTATATCCATCACCTCACCAGAGGTGCTGGAGGACCGCGAAGCCGCGGATGTGTTGGTGTCGGGCCTCCCCCGACGGGGGGAAGTCCTGCGGGATGCTGACCCGTGGGCCGGCACACCCTGGCTTGGAGTTGGCAGAGCAGCCTTGGCTGTCTCTGCCTGGGGCGTTGATGGCACTGCCACAGGCGCGGTGGGAGTGGCCGCGGCAGATGCCGGAGTGCTGCGTGGTGCACCGCCCCTGCGCGCCACGTCAGCATAGTTTGGTTTGGCTGTGAAAGAGAATGTATTTGTCAGTGCAAAACGCCTTCTGGCTTCTCATCATCGATCAGGCCTTCTAGATCTTGGCATGTTAATGTGATGTGTGGGGGAAGATATACAGAACATATTGTTATGGTTTTGTAGCTGATGACGCTAACCGCAACCGCCTCAAGTTTTGTTTTCAGCTTGATTTCTTGAGCCGGGACGCCGCTTTGGATGAATGAAATGTTTTCTTTGGTCTTAATGGTAATGATTTCTTTCTCCTTTTTCCAGGACGGACACGCCCTGGAGTACGCAGCGTGGTCGCCTTCGCAGTTAGCGCAGCGTAGAGCTGCGTCGCATTCCTCAGAATGGTGGTCCTTTGACGCGCATTTCGCGCAAGTTTTGCGGCCGCGGCAACTCTGTGAGCCGTGGCCAAACCTCTGACAGTTAAAGCACCTTCGGGGGTTAGGGATGTAGTGCCTTACATTTACTTTAAGGTATCCAACATCGATTGTTTCAGGCAATGTGCATGTGTTGAAAGTCAGAACCAGATGTTTGGCATCTATTTCTTTGTTGTCCTTGCGGATCTTGATTCGATATATATCAATGACATTTTGCTCGGAAAGCCCTTCCAGCATTTCTTTCTCGGTAAGGAGTAGAAAATCATTTTCTGAGATGACGCCACGGACAGTATTGAGTGATCGGTGTGCAGTGATGGAGACAGGTGTGTCCCCAATAGACACTATGTTACAGAGTTTGGTGGTTTGAACATTTTCTCGGAGTTCCAGCAATAAATCGCCACTGGTCATTTTCGATACTTTGTAGCCGGGGCCCAAAGCTTCTGTTAAGCATTCCGATACCATGAAGGGGGATATAATTCTGGCCTGTTTATCTTGAACTTCACTGTGGACGACATGGAATTTCGCAAATGTTGGTTTCTTTTTGGAAAAAAAGTTCTCTGCTTCGTTCCGCCCTCTCTTGAGAGAGCGATCAGGTTTTGAAAGGGGGGAGCCATAAAAAATTGCTGTTTTTCGGTCATGGTGCCAGCCACCCACCATGGAGCCCAACAAGGGGACGGGACAGGAACTTGCAAGCAAGTCCTGTCCACGCCAGCTGTACACCTTAACTATAACCTAATATGACTCAACTCAGGGTAGTTGGTCACACACGATTAACCCTCGCCGCCAGGAAAGAGAGGAAAAAACGAAGAAGAGAGGAGGAGACAGGAGAGTTGTAAGAAAGAGATAGGAAAGTGAAACATAGAGGGAAGGATAGGAAAAGGCGACTGCCCATCTCCCCCAGTCGGGTCAGGCCGGAGGTGCCGTCTACAGGAAGCTGGGGCCAAAATGGTGTGTTGCCTCCGCCAAGGGGCATTAAGTGTCCAAACGCTCGGCATTGGCTCAACCACCAGGATCCCCTTTTCCCCAGACACGGCGATGCCACGCACGGCTAAGCGCGGATGCTCGGGTCCGTGGTGACGCATTGTTCACCATCATCCCCCTGCGGGGATGTCCCTGCGGATGCTCGGGTTAACCCCGTGGTGTCGCCACTCACCAACGTCTGCATGCTGCAGACGCCTCCCTGCGGGGAATGCGCCATGTGTGCTGGCGATATTCACCCAGGAGTGTTAACCCGCTACTTGTCTACGTGTCGAGCCATTCTTAGCTAGTGAAATATAGCGCTGTGTTGTCTAACCTGGGCTTAGTAGTGAGGAATTCATGCTTTCAAAGCATGACGATTAGTTTCGAAGAGCAGAGTTTAGGGCTAACGAACGATGGATTTGTCAGCCATGAAATGGCAAGAGTGTGTGATAAATTGTTAAAGAAGCTGAAACCGTTTCACGGTGAGCGGCGGTAAAAGGCCATGGCCAGCCAGTGAGATGCCAAAAACACTGGCAGTGTTACCGTATGTACAGTCTTTGTCAAATGTAACCAGGCTGTATGGGTTGCTTCTCATTTGTATAGTAGAGCCTTTACAGCTTTCCCTAAGGTCGAAAAGTTCTTTGAAGGTGAGGACAGGGGTTCTCCTTTCCATAGAGAGATTTAGAGCTTGGGGGCTGGCACAATAGTGTAAATAAACGACTGAGATGCAAAACCATGCAGCCTGGTTACTTATGACAAACACTGAACATTGACTGCCGCACAATTTGAAAAATGTGCCCAGACTAAAAGTGGTGTTCTCGTCTCCGAATAAGTTCTACAAAATGTGTAAAATTGTTAAGAATCCTGTAAATGTGTTTCGGGAAAAGCACACGTGTCGAGTGAAACATGAGAATATATATGGGCCTTGCAAAACGAATATGGTGCATCGGATACCGTCAGCTTGCGGTCGGGTTTCTGCAGGTCAAACTAGATGGTTTATCAGTGTAAGCTTACGGGAGCACGACAGGTCTCTGTACACTGGTAGAGATTCCAACTTGGCTGTACATTGCAGAGGACGTTCAGACTCCTACCCGTTCCTTTCAGCAACGTGTATTTTGTTGGCACATTCGGAGCATATTAGCCGGGAGATTATCGAGCTAGGCACTTCATACAACTCGGCGATGAATGTGCAAACGTGCCATCCATCGCTTAAATCGTAGCGAGTTGCACTATCTAGATCAGGGGAATGTTCGGGGCGATTTTTTACTGATGTTGTGATGTATGCTCACATACAAGTGTGTAGTTTGCGGTGTTGCTTGACATTTCTATATACTCCCTGTTCACTTCAATAAACTTTGGTTGCGAGTCAGTGCTTGTTTTGTCTCCTTTCTCGTCCCTGCCTTTAGCACTGGTAGACTCACCATAACACCATACCAACTTACTGCAGCATTATCAGGCTTCATGAGATTGAGAAAGAAGGTAGTAATTATTTGAAGAATACAAAACACCGCGTAAACCACAGGACCAGGAAGCTGACAGAACACACGGACCCTGACGACACTCTGTGCACGAAGGTCCTTATGGAGTTGCCTGTCTTGTCACGCAAGAAGTTCGCTCAGGATGGGCGTTAAACACGAGTCTATGCAGACGCCTTCTGTCTTCTCGTAGTACTCACTGCACGACTCGATGAGCAAGAAACGAAAGTAACACCTTGGTAAGGCAGACTCTTGTGCTTCCCTTTAAAAGCAATCTGGATGTGCACTTCGAAATATTTTATGCTTTCACTCGATTTATACATCATAGCTGCATGTGTCGAGGAAAAGTACATACGCTTCATGTTAAATGACACTGCACACAAAGGACCCAGTAACAGCTCGCTGAGACATCAGTGAGACATCCCGCCAGTGACAAAAGAGGAAGTAAAGAACGCCTTAGGAGCAATGTACACTGGGGAAGCAGCTGGTGAGGACCAGGTAACAGCAGGTCTGTTGAAGGACGAAAGAGAGTTTGTGCGAGAAAAACTAGCCAACCTGTATGCGCAATGCATTATGACTTCGAGCGTACAAGAAGCTTGGAAGAACGCTAACATTATCTGAATTCAGAAGCAACGAGACGTCAAGAACTTGAAAAATTACAGACCAATTTTGCTTGCTGTCCGTTGATTGCAAGGTATTTACTACGGTAATCGGAAAAGTAATCAGAACACCTTAGACTTCAATCGAACAAGTGATCAGGCAGGCTTTTGTAAAGGATACTCGACAATACACCATGTTCACGCTATCAATCAGGTGGCAGAGAAATGCGCAAAATATGACCCACCCCTATCTATAGCGTTCATTGATTACGACAAACCATTTGAACAGTGGAAACCTCAGCAGTCAGCATACTGCTTGTGGGCGACGGCCTGAAAGCACCGGTGGAAAGACGCAAACCTAAATTATATACTGGATCCAGTCGTTTAAGGTATGGTGGTCTCGCTGACCCATGCACTATCCATCCATAACAAAAGGGTAGTGCTTAGCACAGAGCGGTAAATTTGTAGAAGGCATGTCCTGTCAGCACCCCAATGTTTTCTTGACAGTACTTTGAATATAGGGATTAAGGGATCGGGTGGCTTTCTTTTTCAGTGCGTTTCTCTGAGGCAGGAAAGTTAGTTTTTTTTTTCAAAGGTTATGCCCTGAAATTGGTGTTCATTTTTTACAGGTAGCTGTGCTTCAGGGAGGTTTATAAATGTACCAGCTTGTAGGTGTCATTTAAGGAGAAAAGAAAGGCCACTGACTGTTGAAAAGTGGAAATCTTTGCCGGCTGCCCACGTTACTAGTTTATTTATTGTCGACTTTATTTGTCGCTCGCATGTTACCAGGTTTGAGGATGTGTAGGCTATTTGCAGATCGTCAACATAGACTGAATACATAATGGACTTCGGGATTACTTTTGCTATGGAATTCATTTTTATAAGAAAGAGCGTCGTGCTCAAAATACACCCCTGAGGTACTCTATTTTCTTGAACGAAATTCGTTGAGAGGGTTCAGCCTAGGCATTGGTGAAAAGAATAGTTGGACAGGAAATCATTTAGGCTGTTTAACATCCTGCCACGGATGCCAAGCTCTGCAAGGTCGCGAAGAATCCCGAACCTCCAGGTTTTGTCGCATGCCTTCTCGAGGTCGAAAAAGACGACAAGACAGCGCTGCTTGTGTATAAAAGCTTCTCGGATAGTGTTTTTGAGGCGAACTAAATGGTCTGTTTTTGAGCATGCTTTTTTTAAAAACTGCAGTGACGAATGTCAAGTTCACGGGATTCAAGAAGAAAGGTTAGTCAATATATGAACAGTTTCAATACTTCTGAAGGCTTCCTATAACTACTAGGAAAGGTTGGCAGCTTTACAGGCTTCACAAATGGTACTATAATGGCTCTTTTCTACTCGTTTGGTATTATTCCTTCGGTGAATATTTTATTTAAGAAATTTAAGAGTGGTTCTATGGCAGGCTCAGAAAGATTGGCAAGCATTTCAGAGTGTAACTGGTAGTGCCTTTGAGCACTTTTTTGTTAGCAGACATATTTATTTCTTGGAGGGCAATTAGACTACTGTATTTCTCATTCGCGCATCCACTTGTTGGGAGCGCTTGTTTTTTTTTGTTATGTTTATGTACAATAAAAATGACTGCCTACCGTGTAGAGAACTTGAAACCGCCGCGAAGTGCTCCCCCACTATGTCTGTCCCCTATGCTTGTTTGTGTCCCAGGTGTTGCCAAAACAGGAATTTTGAAGGGCGAGTAGCTGCCATTCAGTTTTAACTGCGCAGTTTTAACTTATATTTTCCGTCCGCCATCTCTTTAGCCTCGTTTTTGAAGTATTTAAGCGTTAGCATTTCCAATGATCTCAAATGGTTTTCTCACGTTGTAAAATTGCTAACGATGCTGACCTCACTTCTGGCCTCCTTCGACGTAATCTAGCTCATGCGCCTTCTCACGTAAAACAACTACCATGCGCACTCTTGTGAGGCCCAAACCGGAGTACGCATGTGCATTATGGGACCGGCATTACCATAACCTAATATCTGCCACCGAATTAATTAAAACTGTAGAGCCGGATTTATTTTCTCTGCTTAATCCCGCGACACTAGCGTCACTAGCTAAAAGTTAAAGCAGGTCTTCCAAGCCTAAAAACCTGCCGCAGAATATCTGCACTCGGCTTCTTTCACAAACCTTGGCTTACCTTGTCACCTAGGACTGCAGTCATCATGCCGGTTCATCGGACCTCCAGTCGCATCAACCACACCATGGCCGACTGGAACGATCTTCCCATTGACATCATCCTTCACCTAACCCCAGCCACTTCAAAACCGCCATCGAATGACTTTTCTGTTAGTACATTTCTAGGCGACCCCTAATGTGAAAATCACTCCCATATGGTCTTTCAGGGACTGGAAATAAATCCAAGCGTGGCGTTAAATAAAGTGAGCTTGAACAACACGTTCTCGGTCTTGTCCTGCGGAGTTGTATGACACGAATCAATGAAGGTGCCGTGTTCGGACGTTCGCATAGCAAATGTGGTCTTGTCTTGTGGCCTATTAACAATTTCCACAACCGTGAAGAGGCAGTTTCTCCAATAAGGCAGCATCACAGGCGATTGCCCCGGGGAGCGGCCTTGGTTGCGAACATGAAATCATGCTTCTTTTAAAGTTTCTTGAGCAATTGTCACTCGTTTGTTGACAGCGGCGAACTCGTATGAGTCAGTCGTTTGTTCCTAGATTATATCATCCCATTTCTGAATCAGAAGAAAAGATATCAAAGGCGATGAAGAAATCGCTGTCATGCGTGTGCAAACGGCTGGAGGGAATGCGGATCGGTGGACGTTGGACACGCACATTAGGGAGAATTTAGTTCTTGTAACATTGACGTTGGAGACTTCCGGAAAGACTGAATGACAGAACTAAAAGTGCAGTTGTTTTGAATTTAACACCACAGGTAATCAAGACCCAGTGACTGTCATGGACCTTGCGCAGAAAACAGGCTGGAGATATTCTTAATGTCGCAAGAGTTTTAACTGCTACAGCTGCCGCCGTATCGCATTTTTTCATGCTCATAAATTTTAATGAAAACATGTGACTTCGCACATTAGTTTGGACTTTTAGTCGTGTCCACCGGGGAAAAGTGTAACAGTTCTGCAGTTTTATTCGAAATGAGCGAAAGACACCTAAACATGAACTGAGGAAATCTTGAAAGTCTCTTATCCGCATGAAACGTAGCGTTAAACAAAGTGTCATGTGCTATATTTTACATGTAAGTTTGAGGAAGCCTACATCGCCATTTACTGAAAGCATATATGCAAGTAATTTGGTTAATAAAAGCATGTAATTTCCGGGTTTGCCTCTGCTCGATGTGAAACTTGAGGTCGCACTCAGTTTTATGTCTGAAGCTTCATTCTACAGTTATCGTTCAAGCTCCTGTTTATGTAAAGAATGCTTAAAAAATTGCCACCTTCTGAATTGAGCACAAAAGCAGCAAGAGAATTACCCGTGTGCAAGCATGAACACTGCGGTGTTTCACCAACTTAACCAAGCTTACGCAAATAACAGGCCTATGTCGCAAGCACTAACGTGACAACCTTGTTTTCTAATGTTACTACGTCAGCAGCAGAAAAGTAAACAACTTCACTGTATGAGATCTAGAATTATACTTCATTTTTTCATATGTGGGTGGCCACTGTCGTAGAGCGCGCCTTCAGGCTGATGATGATGACTGTTGGGTCCTAGTTTTATGGTTAGTAGGGAACTGATACAACCAGACAAAACACAAAAGGACAGACAACCGATTGTCCTGCCGTTTCCTCTCTGAGCCGGCGAATGCTGAAGTAATAATGAATTTCGAAGAACGGTATAACTAGCTCAGACAAACAATTTAAACATCGGTGTAGTTGAGGCGTATCTTTGCTTGCACGGCGATGGGGCTCAAGGTTCATTAGTTGTTGTCATCTTTTAGGTTCCGATCGTCCGCCGATCTCTTGATATCCAGCGTAGTCAATCGTAAATTAGCACTGGACAATTAATAAATAAAACCACTACCGAGAGAGACCGAACTACGAAGCCGAAGATGACAAATAAAGCTCTCACGGCAGGATTTGGCTCACTTTCATATGCACATAAACAGGATCTGGCTAATTTTTGCTTTGAAATAGGATTCGCGCGCAAGTTTCCATGCGTCAGGGAACCCCTTTCGTCATCATGGTTTTAACAAAAGGAAAAGGCAAGGATATGAATGCCATTAAAGTATAATTTCACATAGTTTCGGTTCATGAATCTGGCTTATTCGGGAAAAAAACTGATCAACATCTATTTAGATGGTGAAAACTCAACGATTTTGCCGCCTGAGAAGAAAGCGATGCTCTCTCTCGCACCACGAAACTGGTGTTTTTTGCCAGCCAGGGTAGTCTTTGCTGCTTTCTGTCAGGCTATCAATAATCTGACGTCCGCTCTCTATAGCGACAACTGTTCAGCGTTCGTTCTTGGGTATCGCTTAGGTGTATTATTTGTAATAAGCATAAACGGCGGGTGCATTTCCATGGGAAACACTAAGAAGGTGGCGACGTGGAAGAAGCATTATGACGAGTGTGTAAATGCACAACCCAATGGCGAAACGGGCGAATTGGTGAAACATACTTAAGGAAAATGGCGCAGAAAATGAGGACGCAGAGAAAGGAAACAATGGGGCCAGCGCTAACTCACAACTGAAGGTTTATTCACAGGAAACAAGAAATATAAAGAGGATGATCAATCAAACAACTAAAACAAACACACGTGCTGTTAAGTGGAATAAAGGAAAAGAATTTCACTGTCATGTAGGTATAGAGACGGCTCCCTAACGCACAATCTTCTTTTTTTCTTCTGAACATTGGCTTTCATAACCTCTCTGGTTAATTGGGCTGGGTGTCTGTACAATGCATCACTGCAGTGGAAGATAGGGAAGCAAGGTTCGCAGTTGCTGCAATGCTCGACTAGACTTGTAGATTTATTAGCCTCCGAGGCATTAGCATGCTGAGTTAGGCGCGTGTTAATAAACGACCCGTCTGTCCAACTGAAGGAGAATTCGCGCCAGTTGCGATATTCACCAGCGGTGGTTGAGCCCGGCGGCGGAGACTCCGTCCTAAGCATCCCCACGCGTATCCCCCCCCCCCCCCCCCTCGCTGCTTGCACACTTTCGCTGTCTGGTTTCCGACAGTGAGAAAGCAGTTGTCTGGCCAGAGACCTCCTGTACGCCAGCGGTGCCAGGCGGGGCCAAGTGTCTGGGCAACGACTAGCGACTCTAGAGATCGATATCGGTAGCCCGACGGCCATCTCGGACCGGACCTCGACCACCCGAACACCTAAGCACCCGCCACTCCAACATTTACGAACTATACCCCAAAATTATTTCCTTCAAAAGTGCCTTGTATTTGTATTTCCTCTCACTTTTCATATTTGATGCTGTGTGTGAAAGCTAAAATTAGTTCCATCGGTCCTGTGTCTGTGTTGTGCTATTCTTGATGATATGGCGAAAGCGTTGTTTCTCTTTGTTAATTAAATTCTATCCACTCTCATTCCCGACTCCTGTGTCGTGCCTCATGTCAGCAGCTCCTCAGGCGTGGACCTATCGCCGGTTAGCCACTTGGTCCTGGTTAAGATTGGGCACTTTGGTGGAAGCATTTGTCTCTCCTTCCGTAGATTTGGTAACAGAGAGTGTGGGGCCCATTGGAACCGTGCTCCCACTTCGTGACACCAATGTGCACGTGTCTGCAGGAAAGAGGACTTACAGGAACTCCGCCCTCAGAGCATGAAATAAATTTTGTTTTATGTTTAATCTCAGAGGCACTTTGGGATTCATTCTGTTTTTCAGATCTTCCACCATAGCACACACTATTTTATGTTTTTTTTGGAGCTGAAAAGACAACCCCTAATTTATAAGACAACCCCTTTTCGCCATATTTTTCAAGTTATGTGTGAGGCGGTGTATGTACTGCAGAACAGCAAACTTGTTCCTTTGCTTTACTCTGGCTGACGCAGACACAAACGCCTGAGTCTCAAGCTTCTTGTCTATCTTGCTGCAGCCACGCAAACTGGCATTGTACGGGTAACCTGCTTTCCTTATCCTTTTAGCCTGTCTATTGCAGCTCTTAGTATTCATATGGTCCCATGATTTCGACAAAGCAGACAATTATGATGAAACAAGAATTCTGCTCTTTACTGCTTTTGAATGAGGCCACTTGTAGTTCATCAACGGCTTTCCAGCCCTTGGCAGTAATTCCCATTAGATATATCCCGTCTGAACTTTCAGGCTCAAATATAAAAACTGCAGTCTGTTATTGACTGTGACCTGAGAGGTGAATTGCAGACCTTGACGATTTTCTTTAAATACTTTAAGAATACCATTCATGGGTCTATAAAAGTTTGTTTTATCGACAAAGATTAAGAGGTCATCAACGTAACGGAAAATTCGTGACGCTATTCTAGACATGTTTGTTTGAATGCCCCGATCTACGATTCATTAAAAAATGTCACATAACACAGGTGCCACCCTAGAACCAATGCAAACACCCGCTTTTGGAGTAAAAAGTTTACCCTCCCATTCAATGAACGTAGGCATCACATAAAATGACAGTAGTTTAAGGAAGCTAGCTACGGATATACCAGAAACCCTTATAAACTCTTCTTTGTCATTGTCTACTGTAATACATTTTTCAACGGCACGGAACATTTCATTGTGGGGGAGAGAGTAAAACAAATCTGCCACGTCGGAATCAAATGCAGTACAGGACTGTGAATTATCATGCTGAAGAAATTACACAATGCTCTCAGACTTGCGAACCCTGAAGCGGTCATTAATAGCCAGGGCAGCCAAATGCTTTTATAAGTAGCCAGAAACTTCATGTTGCCAGTTACTCTTCACCGTCACGATCGCACGAAACTGCATGCTTTATTTATCGTTTTCACAGAGGAAAAATCTTTTAAACTAAATGCTTTCCCTTTGTTCACCCTTGCTCTAAGTCGATCGAGGTTCACTCCTTCAGGTAAGCGCAGAGCATCGGTTTTTACTTGCTCCGGTTTTTCCAGGACCGGCACAATGTTCTGGATAGCTAGCATCGCCTTTACATAGAACATCGTTTCAAGAATGACCACAAAACAACCGTCCTTATTTGTTGTCAGTAGAATCAGCTGGTTCGATGCCAGAAAATTAACCAACGACCCGTACCCTTACCTATATTTGCAATCAGTTATTGTCTTGGTCAAAATGGCGGTACAATCATCAACGCACTTCGGTCGGTAGTCACCCTGTACAAGACGCGAAATCGACCGCACGACGTCTTTACGCCGGTGCAGCTCGACGCAGAACTTCGGTTCCATTCGTAGAAGGACCAAGTGCTTCTTTGAAACTGGGAATTTCTGGAAATTCCTAGGAACTGGGAATTCTTTGGTTTGGGAATTCCTGCCAAGGGCTGGAAAGCCGTTGTTGAACTACAAGTCGCTCCATTCAAAAACAGTATAAACTGGAATTGTTGTTTCATCATTATTTTCTGCTTTGTCGAAATCATGTGGCCATATAAGAGCTCAATGAAGAGGCTAGAAGATTAAAGAAAGCAGGTTACCCGGATGATGCCATTTTGTTGGACTGCAACAAGATAGCCAAGAAGATTGGGACTCTGGTGTTTGTGCTTGGGTCAGCCAGAGTGAAGAAAAAGAACGAGTTTGCAGTTCTCCCATACTTACACCGTCTTACCCATAACCTGAAAAATGTGGCGAAGAGGTATAAAATAGGGGTTGTCTTTTCAGCTCCTAAAAAAAACTTTAAAAAGTGCGTGCAATGGGGCAAAAGAAAGACTGAAAAACAAAATTAATCCCAGAGTACATGTGGCATTAAAAATAAAACAAAGTATGTTCCATGCTCTGAAGGCGTTGTTCATAAAATTCCTCTTTCCTGCATAGAAGCGTACATTGGACAGACAGGTCGTTGTATTAACACGCGCCTAACTGAGCATGCTTATGCCTTGGAGGGTAATAAATCTACCAGTCTAGTCCTACAGCGCAGAGACTGCAAATCTCGCTTCCCTACCTAACACTACAGTGAGTATTGTACAGATACCCAGCACAATTAAATGGAGAGATTATGGAAGCCTATCATACGAACAAAGAAACAAGATTATGCCATTGCAGCCGACTGTATGCCTGCATGACAGTAAAGCTCTTTTCCTTGGTTCAAAGTAGCAACAAGTGTCTTTGTTTTACTTGTTTGATTGATGGCCCGCTTTATATTTCTTGTTTCCTGTGAATAAACATTCAGTTGTCAGTTAGCGCTGGTCTTGTTTCATTTCTTTCCGTCCTAGTTTTTTCCGCGACTTTCTTTATGAATGCACAATTGGTCGATGTGTTTCCATGGGATCCAGGAGGAGCGTCGTTACCACCGGAACCATTCGAAGGGTGGCTACCGTCGAAAGAGGCGGGCAAGGCGTGAGCGCAAAAATCCCCAAGTGGAGGATGGTTAACGTGGAAGAAGAAGCGGATGGCGATAGCCTAGGATTGAGCAACTGCAGAACAAGTTCCGCTCCAATCACCTGGACGGCTACCGTTGAAAAAGAGCATGGTGGTGGTGGCGGAAAACGTTTATTTTCTCTAGTTTACAGTTGTTTTTGCGGCTTCAGATGGCGTCTTCCATCTTCTCTTCAGGGTCGGTTCTCCTAGTACAGGGCTCCGCTGAGGGTAGCTGCCCTGCGTGCACGCCTTACTGCTCCTTGTTGGACTTTCGGGATGTCACTGAACAGCATTCCCTCCCACTGTTCCGCACTCGTGTTTGGTATTATTGGTAGCTCATCTATTTTCTAGCAAGCCCATGTGGTATGGTATAGGGTTAGTTTGTCTCCACACACGGGCACTCACTCTCGTACTGCGTGGGGCTGATTTTGCTCAGCGTGTTTAAGCGCGGGAATAATCCCGTTTGTAACTGTCGCCATGCAACGGCGTTTTCTCTATTGAGTTGTTTGTGTGGGGGCGGGTATTTTCGTCTGATCCCTCTGTAGTAGTTAAGAATGTCCGTATAGCTTTGGGCTACCGGCTCGGGTTCCTCAGTGGGGTCGGGATTGTTGGATGCTCGGTTTGTTGCGTACCCTCGAGCTATCCTATCCGCCTCCTGATTTCCCGTATTGTCGGTTTGTCCCGGCACTCAAAGTATCGTGTGTATGGCCTGGTTGTTTTCGGTTTTGCCACTTGAGCGGAGAATGCGGAGCGCGTTGTGGCTGTTTCTGTCGTCTAGGCGGTTGCGGCATGCAGCTTGTGAGTCGGTAAGTATTGTTAAGGACCTGTTGGATCGGTAGCCCTCCGCTGCCGCTAGAGCCACGGCTGCCTCTTCGGCCTCGACTACCGTACTGTTCCGGATTGATACGCTGGTGATTTCTTATAAGTCCGAGTTGATCACCGTTGCCACTTAGCTTTTCTTGTGGTTTCGGTACTCAGTGTATGTAGCGGCGTCTACGTACACTGTGTCGTTTCTAGTTTATTTATTTATTTTTGATACCCTCAGGGTACAAAGTACATTTCAGAGGGGAAGGGCAGTTGATAACAAGAAAAAAGTAAACAAAGCACAATTCATACAAAACTATAGAACAACTGAGGCAAGATAAAAAGAAGTGAGCAAAACTAACTCGGAACCGATTAATAAAGTAGTTTAAGAACAATACTAGTAGGTGGAGAACACAACACTACAATAACGTACAAAAGCGATCATTATATAATCAGAGTGGTAAGTATTCTTCTAAACTGAATTGTATCAGTGATGCTAGTTAATGATGTGGGTAGGGAATTTCGTTCTTTCCAGGTTAGCGGAAAATAGGATTGCGCACATGTCACTGTGTTACAATGAGGCACTGTGACCTTTTGTTGATGATCACGACGGTGAGAAATGAACGGTGCCGGTTGAATCCATCAAGAGTGAAGTTGAAAATTAGAGTAGAAAATCTTATGGAATAGGCAGATACGGAAGTGCTTACGGCGGGTAGCTGGTGGAAGGAGGTTTAAAGACCTTTTCATTTGGGTGACTCTAGATGTACGATGGTAATTGCCTAAAATGAATCTAGTTGCACGATTCTGGACAGTTTCCAGAACCTGTGTCAGTGAGACTTGTCCAGGGTCCCATATGGATGAAGCGTATTCCATTTGCGGTCGTACGTAGGTCGTGTATAATAATGATTTTAATGAAGATGAGCGAGTGTAAAATTTCTTCCAAGATAACCTAGCGTTTTGTTTGCTTTAGATGCTATATGTTCTATACGAAATTTCCAGGACAGGGTTTTAGTTATATGTATGCCAAGATACCGGTACGATCCTACGCTTTCAAGAGGATGACTGTGAAGAAAATAAGGACAAGTAGCATTTGAACGTGAAACTCTCATAGATTTGTATTTTTAATATTTAGTTCCATTTTCCAATTATGACACCAGTCTAGTATGTTATTAACATCGACCTGGAGAGAGCAAATATAGGAATCGTTAGTTATTTTACGGTAAATCACGCAGTCGTCGGCAAACAAACAAATCCTAGAGTTAATAGTAGCAGGCAGACAATTAATATCAATCAGGAACAGTAAAGGGCCAAGGACAGATCCTTGAGGAACCCCAGAACCAACTGGAATGGTAGAAGAATTAGTTTCATTAGCATGCACAAACTGAAGGCGAGAAAAAAGAAATGCGCGAATCCAGTTCAGAACAGAAGGGTCAATATTTAGAATGCTGAGTTTATATAGAAGTAATGAATGATTAACTTTATCGAATGCCTTAGAGAAGTCGAGAAATATGCAGTCTCTGGAAAACGCGGAGTCTAAGTAGAAGTGTAGATCATTAGTAAATAAAAGTAATTGAGTTTCACAGGAGAAACCTTTTCGAAAGCCATGCCGAGTCAGAGAAAAGAAGCTATTATCTTCAAGAAAATTAACAAGGTGAGTGAAAATTATATGTTCCAATATTTTGCACGGTATTGATGTGAGAGAGATGGGTCGATAGTTAACGGGTTCTGTTTGTCTCCGGCTTTATGTACAGGTATGAACTTAGCAGTTTTCCAGTCCTCGGGTAGTACGCCATCATGGTACGACTGTGAGAATATGCTTTCCAAAATGATAGAGGTATATTCAATAGTATTGATAAGAAATTTGCTATTAATGCCATCGATTCCACTAGAAGTTTGTTTTAAATTATTGATGATCGATATAATGCCATGAGTTGCCAGTGTTCTTTGTACATACTCTGCTCTTGCTTCTCTTCGCACCATGTGTAGGTTCGGGTCCGCATTCCTTGGTATCGGTGCTACTTTGATGGTGTCGTCTCTGTACTTTGTGCCTCCTTTATCCTAGCTTCACCGCCTATCTGCTCAGGAGTCTCCTGCCCGTTGCCGATAGTTTTAGTCTTTGGATTTGTGCTATGCGAGAGCGAAGCGTGTAACTCTCAGGTGGTTACTGTGGGAACCGCCCGCAGAATGGCAAGAGTGAAAGGAGGAGGGAGAGCAATACCTCATCAGCCGCTGCTTTATCTCGCGTTACACAGCGATAGCCGTTCTTGAGATGTGTGTAAGGAACTAGCGACCCACTACGTTGGCCAGCGTTGCCAACGACGAAGGCGACGACGCCCGCATGGGGCGTGGTTCTAAGAACGGCGCGCAGCGCATGAAGAAGACAGGGGAGAAAGTGCGTCGAGGACGGACGGTTTTTTTTTTTTCGTTCTCCGGCCCACACTTGGACTGATGCCGTTTCGGGGTGACCAGACCTTGGTGCCCACCGTTCCAGGTCCAGAGTCGTGGCCCTGGGTCTTCGAGCACGCGCGTTCGACTCCGTGCTTTACTCCCTCGCCGGGACACTTCTTGGCTGCGTTGCATTCCGCTGGCACTGGCTGTTTGTTAGCTGATGGCACAGGGGCTCCTTCCCTGGCATCTACGGGGCGTCGTATTACCGGAGCGGAGCATCTCCTCGCCTGGTGCGGGGTAGTCCGGCCGCACTCAGCCAACTTGTTTCCCTGCCTATGCCACGCTCCTCCCAGGAACTCCCAGGCCTCCCCCGCGACTGGTTCCCCCTTGCCTGTGCCACTAAACTACCTAACTCACCTAGTGACTTCGCCTCACCCCTTTCTGCCATTCGTCTGCTTGGAGATGTAAAAAAATTCTGAGTTCTTGTGGGCCACCGTTGTAACCCTACGGTGGCGACACTGCTTCCGAACCTCACCAGGATCAGTAGTTTGCGAGAATGTGACAGTTACAACACGGCTCATTATCCTCCGCAGGGAGCTGATGCAGTCCTCCGATGTCATCAGAAAGTTCTGACAGAACAAAAGGATCGTGGATTTATTTGTTTCTGATTTTGATTTTTATATCACACAATGTCATGGACTTTAATGTCTTGTATCCGGCTGTGCCGTTCAAGCTGGTTTATTTGCTCTGTTAGTGCGGAAAAATCTGCCACCTTTTGCAACCTTTTTACCGAGTCAAAAGGTGGTCATTGCAAAACTATTGAACATTACTTTGGTTTTCTGCATGCTAATTTTTTGACCCAACGTTGTATTCTGGCTGTCTAACTAATCGATCATGCTTTTCTGTTCATCTGCCTGGTGACTTAGCATGGTAATGTCATCAGCGAACAGCAGATAGCTAAGGCATTCTACATTCACTCCTTTCCCCAACTGTTCCCAGTCCCGGCCTCTGAATGCCTCCTGTGAAGCGGCGGTGAATAGCAATAGCAAGAACATGTCTTCCGGCCTGACACGCTCCCTTATTGGAATTTTATTGCTGAGTTTGTGGAGAACTATGGTAGCTGTGCAGTTGCTATAGATATCTTCCAGCATTCTTACAAAAGGCACATCTACACCCCCGATTCCGTAATGCCCGCATGACTATCGAGGTTGTACTGAATGAAATGCTTTCTCGTAATCTATGACGGCCATTTATAGTAGTTGGTTATATTCTGCGCATTTCTGTATCACCTGATCGATAGTGCGAATACAGTGTGATTGCCACAAAACTCGGCGCATTTTCAAAAAACAAAGAAACAAAAACAGCGCCGCGCGTACGCATCTCGCCAGCGCGCGTCGTAAAATAGGAGAGAAGGAAACTCCGGAGAGTGACTAGCCTTGTGTGTGTGGCCGCCCTCTCTACCGCCGCTCGCCAGCGCGACGCCGGTGGGATTTCCTCAGCCGTGACATCGAACCTTCTGGAATGTCAGAGAAGTTTCTTCTCGATGCCGACGGAGAGGGCGTAGCCTTCAGTGTGCTAAGCGATGCCTTCTCCCGCTTCACTCGCGCGTCGGCGGCTGCGCCATGCCAGACAAAATCTCGAAGCAACTCGAAGCCAGTCTCAGCGCCTGATGGGGACACGGGCCCGGCGCGAGAAGGAGAACGAGACTGCACAGCCGATACTGTGTATATGTACGCGCCCGACTTGTCGCGAAGAACAAACAGACGCGGAGATGTCGTATATATGAAGGGCGTTGACAGCTGTCGGTCAACCCGAGCCGCCGTTTAAGCTTCGGAGAAGCGCGCCCGCTCGACTCCCGGGACAACACCACCCGCCCAGCCACGGTTCAACGAGGCAGAGCGCGCCAGTTTCCGGGACGGCACCGTCGTTAACCTCTGGTCGTCGGAGTGCTGCAGTGCCCGGTGAACAAATTGTGTTGTTTTTGTTTACCTCTCTCTCTTGTGTTATTGCTCTTTAGGTGCAATAATTCATATGTATTTTAATCTCTCTCGAGTGTAATTTTGCACGAGTTGCATTGTTTTTTAATCGCTTTGTATGTGCTTGCGCTAGTGATTGGGAAATCCTATCCATCGTATCCTTGGTGCATAAAGATTGTTTTTTTTTTGCGAAAATTTGGCTCCTACCCATTCTTTTGCTTCCGGCCGGCGAAAGCTGGGCACTAAACGACGAATCCTCCTTGTCACTTGGTAGGTGGTCTCCGCTGAGCTTGCCACGCTGAGTCGAGGGCATCTTTGTGTCTGAGACCACTACCTCCACACGCTCTAAGGGTGTATGGGAACGATGGTAAAGTGCGCGAGATGGTGACAGTTGCCGAGTAGCCTTTACGCTTGATCATTTGGTTAATTGAAGTCTAAGGCAGTCATAACTGTATTTTTGATCAATCTTGATATGATATGGGATGGTCAGCAAATTTTTTCTCGGCCTTATGCAATGTTATAAAATTTTCACTGATGCACAAGCTACCTTTCTGTCCGATGTAGAATGCTTCAATCAGTTTACTGGCTATTGTATTCTTCTGGCAAGAAATCGCTTGTCAACAAGCATGGCGCACAAGAGCGTGAAGGGCAAGGTCTGTTGTGGCTTGGTAAATTTCAGCTCTCTTTATTTTGTTCCAAGTTTTTGTTCTCCCTGAGATTTGATCAATTAGACAGTGCCCGGTTTATCCTATGTAGAAAAAAAAACACTTGAGAGGGCGATTTCATATAGTACCCCTATTGTGCACCTCATGAAAAGTCATCGACGCTTCGTGCCGCAGCCCCTTTTTCTTTTTTCTCCTTTTCTGAACCAAGACCAAAGGCCTTCGAGATTCCTACGGGCTGAAAAGACGCGCTATACGCCACGCTTGCTCGCAAATTTCTTCAAATTGTGGGTCAACGTTTGCACATACAGCACAACCGCTAGTTTCACCTCTTCTCGGCAGACATATACCCCAGCTATCATTGCTTTGCTCTTCATTTCCTGCATGAAGCTTTTGGCGACCCCCTTCACAAGTCAATGAGGGAACCCAGCTATTCCAAGCCTGTGCAATTGATTTTCAAAGCTCAACTGCATCTTGTGAGTGCATGGCTTCCTGAGCAGAGATTCAAGGAAAAATGAAGGAATCCCTCTTTTACTAATTTTGATTGTGAGTAGTCGAATTGCAGAAACTCTTTTTGGCAGAAACGGAGCATAACAGCAGCACACCCAATTCGTACACAACTTAATGTTCAGATCTAAAAACTGGAAAGAGCGACCTTAAGCCAGTTAACGTGTAAAACACAAGCCATGCTGTATACATATGAATGAAACAATGCAAACGACTTTTTAAACATAATCATAATGTACGGAACTAAAATGAACACTCTGCCGTATAAAATTATAAAGGACGACGAAAAGCGGGATTGGTTTAGTTTTTGTTAGTGCATTCGCATGAATGTCGGTATGTTCCGCTGTGTGATCGCATTGTTATTAGGAAAATACAGTTTCAAGCGCGCTAGAATTGGCTAATCGTCTGCGCTTGAATTCTCTGAAAAGCCACTAAAGGGTGTGTGCTTGTTGCTACTATCAGGTTATGTACGTAGCCACCACAATTCGGTATAACATCATGCCAGGGCAAGCATGCAGCCCCTGTGTTGCTTACATTGCACTTCTCGTCAAGTAAGAAGTGCTGTGGATGCCTATTGTTACATGTGTCCTTTCCTGGAAGAGGTGCAGCCTTCACTTAACAGCTTGCCAGTTGGCCAACCGATCAGTTTTGAATTTTAGTTGGTGAAAAATGGCAGCTAGTAACAGGGCACAACAAAATCTTTTAAACAGGGCCATCCGCAAAGCATCAGGTCATTAATAAGTTACCGGTTTATGGCGAGGTGCGAAATATTGATTTGCATCATACCTCACTTTTGACAGGATAAGCAGGATAGCAGATGAATACGCATAGAGGACACCATTCATTTAAAAAAAAATACATTCAGGAATGCTTAGGAAGTAAAACCCTTAAAAATTGTAGACTAAGCTTACTTTCGGTTACTTCCAAATTGCCCACTCTGGCAGTTGCTGACAAAACCAGAGCGGTGTCTGTTGCCTCAGCAAAAGATGGATACAGGATCTGTTTTGACATTTACTTCATACACGAGGCCACTGCTCCATAGAGTAAGGGAATTACACGTTAATAATAAACACAAAATTACAAATGTGATGAAGAAGTGCTCGCGCGGCAGCGGGACTGCTCTCGGCGAGCGCGCGCTTCCTGTTGGTGTGCCGTTGGAACCAGTGCCTGTCGGTGAACGCCGTTCCGCGCTTTGTGCTTTGTGTCGAGCTGTGCTTTGTGCGTTGTACCCGAAAAGCCCATTACAAGTGGTGGAGGTGGACTCTGATCCCGTCCTGGAGCTGAGAAACGGCACCGTTACCACCCAAATGCCGAGAAACACATCCCCGCCGCCGTCATCGGTTCCGCCAGCACCTGTTATCTGCGCTGGCATGCCTCGGCAGCGAGACCCAGCTGTCTTCAGCGGCACAGGTGACAGTGATGTCAAAGATTGGCTGGCGTCCTACGAGCGGGTAAGCACGCACAACCGCTGGGACAATATCATGAAGCTTAACAACGTTATTTTTTACCTTGCTGACGACGCCAACCTGTGGTTCCGCAACCATGAAGCAGACATAACCACCTGGTCGGCTTTCAAAACGAGCTTTGCCGAGGTATTTGGCCGTCCTGGCGTGCGCAAGCTCCGCGCTGAGCAGCGCTTGCGTGAGCGGTCGCAGCAGCCAGGTGAGACGTTCACCAGCTACGTGGAAGACGTCGAAAGACCTGTGCAAGCGCGTCAATTCTGAGATGACTGAAGCCGATAAGACCCAGCACATTATGAAAGGCATCGACGAGGACGCCTTTCAGATGCTTCTTGCCAGGCAGCCGGACACCGTTGCCTCCGTCATCAGCTTGTGCCAGAGCTACGAGGAGCTGCGCAAGCAACGCGTCCTCGCTCGTCGCCCTTTGCGGCAGGCCGAGGTACTATCTGCGGATGCCATGGTCGCTGGAGAACCCCAGTTCATGCAAGAGGTGAAGCGGTTTATCCGTGAAGAAGTTGCACGTCAACTCGCGCTCGTGCATGCGCCCCCAGCTCCGTCACCAGCACTTCCGCCGGCCTTTCAGCAGACCATCCAGGCACAGGTCGCAGACGCCCTGCAGATCGCGGATGCCGTGCCACCAGTCCCCCAGCAGGCAGTGGCTGCCCCGCTTACCTACGCCGCCGTCCTGTCCCGCCCGGCTCCTCATACCACGGACAATTTCTCCGACGCCACAGCAGCTCCGCCGCCCTTGGCACCACGACCTGTCCGGCCGTATCGGGTTCCCGCCCCACCATCGTTGCCGCACATGGCGTCGGCCCCCCTCCCCTACGGTCGCCCATGGCGCACTCGGGACAACAGGCCCATTTGTTTTGCCTGTGGCATTGCCGGACATGTCGCTCGCTACTGCCGCAATCACTCTTATTATCCGCCTACTGACGTCATGACGCACTCAGCATACGGACCTCACACGCAGCGGTACCGCATGCAGCCTAGTTCGCCACCATCTGCATTCACCACTGACAACCAGTCCGCAACGCCGCACCGCTCCCATTCTCCGCGTCGCCATTCCATCTCTCCGATGCGCCGCCGCGCCAGCCCCAGTGAAGCGGAAAACTAGTGAGCGCAGTTCACGAGGCAAGAGCTGCGCCTTCGGCGAACTTTACAAGGCCTCTGACGTCCCCCGCCAATGTCGTTGATGTAGTAGTAGACGGTGTTGCGACGTGTGCCTTGATAGACACCGGAGCAGCCGTATCAGTTATAGACGAGAAATTTTGCCGCCGCATCAAGAAAGTTTTGACGCCATTCCCTGGTATTTTACTGCGTACTGCTGACGCCCAGCAAATTCAGCCGCTCGCCGCTTGCACTGCACGAGTTGCTATCCAAGACGTCATCTACGCAATTGAGTTTGTGGTACTCTCCTCCTGCTCGCATGACGTCATTCTTGGGTGGGACTTTCTGTCGGACCACTCTGCTGTCGTCGACTGCGCCCGTGCTGAAGTCACACTCTCTGTCCTACCCGACGACTCCACTGCCGAAACCGCTGAGTATCCGGACAAACTTTTCCTTTCCCATGATGTCGAACTTCCTGCTTCCTCGTCAGTTGTAGTCTCCCTGTCCTGTATCTCTCCAGCCGACCCACCCGACACAGCTGTACTCTTTACTCCCTCGGAATTGTTCGTTCGCCGCAGGAACCTACCGCTTCCCTTCGCTGTCCTCACAATGACTTCTGGCACCGCAACCATGCTCATCAGCAATCATCTGCCCACTCCTTTGACTCTGCTTCGTGGTGAATGCATTGGTTACGTAGCATCGGCTGAACTTCTACAAGTCGTTGACGACGCCCAGGCCGCTCCTACACCGTCGCTCGATGCTCTCACTCCGGCTCCCCTGTCACACCGACCACCCTCTGACGTTCTGTACAGTGCTATCGATGGAGACCTTCATTCGGAGTGCCGTGACCAGCTGTTCGCCATTTTGTGCGAATTTCGTTCGTCTTTTGATGCGTGCCAAACTCCACTCGGCCGTGCTTCCGCTGTCACCCATACCATCGATACTGGCACCCATCCTCCTCTGCGCCAGCGACCATATCGCGTGTCAGCTTCGGAGCGTCGCGTCATCACCGAGCAAGTCGACGACATGCTGGAGCGCGGGATTATACAGCCCTCGAAGAGCCCATGGTCTTCCCCGGTCGTTCTCGTTCGAAAGAAAGACGGCTCTATCCGATTTTGCGTGGATTATCGACGGCTGAACACTGCAACCCGGAAAGACGTTTATCCTCTGCCGCGCATAGATGACGCCCTCGATTGCCTACAACGAGCAGAATTTTTTTCGTCACTCGATCTGAGATCTGGTTATTGGCAAATACCCATGGCCGACGATGATCGCGCAAAAACAGCATTCGTCACGCCTGATGGGTTATATGAGTTTAACGTCATGCCATTTGGGCTTTGCAATGCCCCTGCTACATTCGAAAGAATGATGGAAAATGTCCTGCGGGGCCTACGCTGGAAGACGTGCCTCTGCTACCTTGACGACGTCGTCGTGTTTTCGGCCGACTTTTCGACGCATCTGACTCGCCTGCGCCAAGTGCTCACTTGTCTCACCACCGCAGGGCTGCAATTAAATTTGAAAAAGTGCCATTTCGGAGCTCGCCAACTGACCATCCTCGGTCACGTCGTCTCTAAACACGGCATCCTTCCGGATCCCGCAAAACTTCGTGCGGTCGCCGAATTTCCGAAGCCGTCCACGCCCAAAGAACTGCGGAGTTTCATCGGTCTATGCTCATATTTTCGCCGCTTCATCCGGAATTTCGCCACCATCATTTCACCTTTGACGCGACTTCAAGCCCAAAATTCCTTGTCGTCGTGGTGCTCCAAATGTGATGATGCTTTCGCTACAATGCGCCGGCTCCTTACTTCACCACCCATACTTCGCCATTACGACCCAGACGCTCCGACCGAGATCCACACGGATGCTAGTGGCATTGGCATTGGTGCTGTGCTGGCACAACGGAAGCCTGGGTTTCATGAATATGTCGTCGCCTATGCCAGCCGCACACATTCTAAAGCCGAGATCAATTACTCCGTGTCCGAAAAAGAATGTTTGGCCATTTTGTGGGCAATAACCAAATTTCGACCATATCTCTACGGCCGCCCCTTCGACGTAGTCACCGACCACCATGCTTTATGCTGGCTATCGTCCTTGAAGGATCCATCCGGCCGACTTGGTCGTTGGGCACTGCGACTTCAGGAGTACGACATTCGAGTCATCTACCGTTCCGGACGCAAGCACTCTGACGCCGATGCCCTCTCCCGCTCACCGCTACTTGCCAACGATGCGACAATCTCTAGCATTGACCCCGTGCTCTCTTCGTTACGCCCTCCAAACATGCATCTGGAGCAGCGCAAAGACGCCTGGATAACCTCTCTCGTGCACCTCCTCTCCGGCCGCACTACGTCAGCGCCCTCCCGCTCGCTTCGACGTCAAGCCCGCCATTTCACTTTGCAAGACGGTCTTCTTTATCGCCGGAATTACATGCCAGATGGTCGAAAATGGCTGCTTGTCATACCTCGCCACTTACGTGCTGAAGTCTGCGCATCTTTTCATGCCGAACCCCAGAACGCCCATGCTGGTCTCTTAAAAACATACACGCGCCTTCGGCACCGGTACTACTGGCGCGGCATGTATACCTTTCTACGAAAGTATATTCGCTCATGCCTTGACTGCCAACGCCGCAAGTCACCACCGCAGCGCCTTTCAGGGCCATTGCAGCCTTTACCTTGTCCTGCCCGTCCGTTTGATCGTGTGGGCATCGACCTTTATGGGCCTCTGCCGCCTTCTACTTCTGGTCACCGCTGGATTGTCGTCGCTGTCGACCATCTTACGCGCTATGCCGAGACGTCCGCTCTTTCGACGGCTACAGCCAGAGAAGTCGCTTTCTTCATTCTTCGCAACCTCGTTCTTCGCCACGGTGCTCCCCGCGAGCTTCTCAGCGATCGCGTCCGCGTGTTTTTATCCGACGTTGTTCAGGCGCTTCTACAAGAATGTCGCGTAGTTCACAGAACAAGCACGGCGTACCATCCTCAGACGAACGGGCTGACCGAAAGGTTTAATCGGACGCTCGGTGACATGCTCACTATGTATGTCACTCCCGACCACTCTAACTGGGACCTCGTACTCCCATTTGTGACGTACGCCTACAATACCGCCGTCCAGTCTACTACAGGGTTTTCGCCATTCTTCCTCCTTTATGGACGCGAACCTACCTGCTTGATTGACACCATTCTCCCCTACCATCCTGACGCATCTGACTGCTCGCCTGCTTCTTAAATCGCCAAGTACGCCGAAGAATGCCGCCAACTAGCCCGATCCCTCACGTCTGACGACCAACATCGTCAGAAAGAACGGCGTGATTCTAGTCAACCCTTTGCCCACCTACCCGCCGGCTCCCTTGTTTGGCTCTGGGTCCCTTCTGGTCCTCCTGGCCTGTCGTCCAAGTTCCTCACAAAATATCACGGCCCCTACCGTGTTGTCTGTCAGAGTTCCCCCGTGAACTACGTTGTGGAACCTTTGACACCCTCCTCTGACCACCGCCGCCGTGGCCGTGAAACCGTTCACATCAGCCGCCTCAAGCCCTACCACGAACCCGTGATGTGTACCACGCCGTGAGTAGCCAGGATGGCTCCTCCTTCGCCGGGGGCCATTGTGATGAAGAAGTGCTCGCGCGGCAGCGGGACTGCTCTCGGCGAGCGCGCGCTTCCTGTTGGTGTGCCGTTGGAACCAGTGCCTGTCGGTGAACGCCGTTCCGCGCTTTGTGCTTTGTGTCGAGCTGTGCTTTGTGCGTTGTACCCGAAAAGCCCATTACACAAACAAGATTGCAGGATGAAAATGAAAATATGAAATCCCAATAAGACACATTACTTCACAATAGTAACAACTATAGTTTTCCACAGAACATCAGACAAAATGCCAAAAAATGAAGGAGAAAAAACAAATATTACGATCAATGCACAAGGTTCGCCGTTCGATGACGTTCTACGTCACATCAGCGGTAACTCAGGACGTGCCACGTCCGCCGCTTAAGAACGTGGGTGGCGCTGATGAACACTCTCAAGGTTAGGTTATTTGTAACATAAATACCCCCGAAAGCAGAAGATTTGACAGCCGTCGCCGTAGCTCAGCGGTAGAGTACCGGACGCGTAATTCGGAGGTCGTGGGTTCGGATCCCACCGGCGGCATGTGGTTGTTTTTTCTTCTGCTTTTCTAATCAATTAGCTTTAAGCGGTAACATATTCAGTAATATTCTAAATTGAACAACAGCACAAAAAAATTAATGAATTAAAAATCCCCTCTGTCCTTTGGTTTCTGTGGCTGTTGGCTTCTCTCATAAGGTAAATCAGTGGTATTTAAAATGCTTCATTTTTCATGAAATGATTTCTGGTAGCGAGATACGCAAATCGTTTGAATTAGCATATCTTTGCAGTGTTTCATTGCAAGAACTACTGAACATGAGTTGAAGGATTTTAATTTCTTTTCCCACAGCTATTTCAGTGCAGCAGCCATTCCACGGCTTTGCAAAGCGCGCATTGCAAAGCCGTGGAATGGCTGCTGCAGTTTTGTGGGCTTCGACCAGGTCTTCCGTGGATGGCCTGGACAGCGCATGTTTTGCGTACGGTGGTCCGGCTTTTAGTTCAGTGTGTTCCATGGCATCTCTGAAGCTGCGATACAAGCAACACAGCTCGATGCCCTTCATTTGTATGTCCTCAGCATACCATGCAATTCACAGAAGCATTGGTCTCTCTGTGATTGACTTTACGTGCTTTTTTTCTATAGTCTCCGGAAACTGGACCATTAGCAGTGGTGTGCATTTACAGTGTGCGCAATGAGGTGCCAGATTCCCGGATTTTACCTACCTCAAGAATAGTAATTTTCGGCTGTTGTACGCGCACATGTTGATCGTTTTTTTCCTGGTTTTTTCTCCTGTTTTCCCCCTTTTTCCTTCTTTTTCTTTTTTACATTTTCCTTCTTTCCTTTTCTTGGCAGCGCGTGCGCTCCTCCCTCTTATGTGTATGATATGACGTCAATATGTGTATATAGTCACGTTTCTCCAGAGATTAGACAGTCGTTAGAAAGCGCTTCGTCCTGTGTGTTCGTCCCTTTATCGTATTTTGGTAGCGCTCACCACTACCCTCAAGAATGTATTTCTAACCTGCCCCAGTAGCAGCTCTTTTGACCCTAAAGCAGCTCGATGGTGGTGGTGGTGGTGAAAAACATTTATGGGAAATTAAGTTTTTTACAGAAAGATGATTGGGGTAGGACCCTATTGGCCCTTTCCCCTTACAATACTGGGTGGAGCCCCTATTCCGGTGCCCCATTGGCAAGCAACGCCGCCCGCGTCCGTTGAACCAAAGCCTGTTGGCTTTTTAGGTCTTGACAGCCGAGCAGGGCCGCCTCCCAGTCCTCTCTGGTGGGGTTGAGGTTGGGGGGGATAGATGGGTTTGACTGACACGCCCAAACCATGTGGAAGGTGTCAGCCACCTCCCCACAGAACTGGCACGCGCCATCAAAGGATGTATTGAAATGTTTAAGCAGCGCCGGGCACAGCACAGTGTTAGTAAGAATTTTGATGAGGAGGCGCTCGTCAGCGCGATCCAGACCCTTACAAGGGGCCGGGTAGCGCCGGTGCTCCTCCTTGTAGTAATCGGTGATTTGTTTGAATGTAAGGGCCAGATTGTCTGATTGGGAGTACCCTTCTAAGGACAGGGAGATAGCCCGGGGAGAGAGTGCGCGGGCGGCCTGATCGGCCTGTTCGTTTCCCTGGAGTCCCTGGTGACCGGGGGCCCAAATCAGGTTGCGTGGAGTTGGATCTTCGCATCGACAGCTATATTCCAGTATGCGCCAGGCAAGCGGGGGAGCCCAGCCCAACTCGTAGTTCCGACAGGCCCCTCGCGAGTCGGTGATGATGTGTTTTGACTTGGGATTCGTGAGAGCCAGAGCAATGGCAATCTCCTCCGCGTGTGTTGCGTTGTAGGCTTTGAAAGTGAGCCCGTTAACTGTGTTTGTGTTGTGTACGACTGCGGCCGTGTACCACCCCCCGTGGTGTGGGCCGGTAACGTCCACGTAATACACGTGTTCTTGGTTACCATAGTATCGCGCCAACGCTTCCGCGCGCGCCTGGCGACGACCGCTATGGTCTTCTCTGGACATGTTGCGGGGAAGGGGTCGGACCCGGAGGGCGCGTCTCCAGGGTTCGATGGCGGAAATAATTTCGACCAGCAACACTTGATCACACTGAAGAGCTTGGAAAGCGCTTTCATAGCAGAAGCAGACATGCATAACGGATATTTTCGAGAAATAAACGCCATATTTGCCTGACTTTGCATTTTTCGCTGGGATTGGGTAATCCCACTTCCTATGAATTTCGGATAGAACGAAAGCGAGCTCCGTGACCGTCAGTGGGCTCGGCTGTACATTGCAGCTAGAGGAAACCTAGCCGATAAGTCGTCATCGGAAGGCTGATGTTCTGACGATCGTTATTTTACTTTCGGGCACAGAAGTGGAACAATTACAGAACTGCTGTCGTCGCGCTGCATCGAGGGCAGTTGAACACTTGCTGCCGGAAGTATTGATGGAACCACGGCTCGGGATAGTTTGCAGCGCTTACAGGGGATCCCGAAAGACGCAGTCAAGGATGGATCTATCATGTAGTCTTCGGAACGAAAATGCCGCAAACACAAGTGCGCATTGCGCAATATTATGCCTTTTACCTTTCGTAGTGGCATAGTCGGAAACCAATGGTCCGCCGTGGCTCGTCTTTCGGCACTTTATGGTGCAGCATCCCATCGGCGCAGCTACGGCCCTGCTGTGATTCGGCGCGGCTTTGAGGACAACCTAAGACGTCGCATTTCCAGATCTTTTGATGTGCAGCAGGTTCCGTCTGCGTTGCTAGTACGGCACTGAACTGTTGATGAAAAAGAGGCCGACGACGCAGTACCTCCCCGTACGCTGGCAGTGAGCACGGCGCACTCAGAAGCACTAAGTAGCGGGCACTGCTCCGACGCCGGGAAAACTGCAGTACAGACCAACCAATAACTGCCGGGGCATCAGCGTTATCCGAGGAGCACGGTTAGGTTAGACGCCGGCAGGTCGTTCTCCCTTCAGCCGTGAGCAGCCTTTGAAAATTAAATATCATAGCCCCAGTGCAGGCCGTTGCGATGGGCGAGGACAAGGGCGGGGCGTCGCTCGCATCGGAGCCTGTCCGAAGCTTTGAGGCCGATGGATTGTGATTCTTTGAACGCGGCGCCGTTGCACGGTGCAGCAGACGGCGTAGGGGAGGTTTCCCACAGTAGGAAAGGGACGGACAGACTTTTTGGCATAAAAAAAAGTGATAGTGTTCAAGGGCGCTCGGAGTTAAAATTGGTGGCTTGACAGTAAAGCCGACGCCGGTGGCTCAGTGGTTACGGCACTCGGCTGCTGACCCGAAAGACGCGGGTTCGATTCCGGCCGTGGCGGTGCAATTTTGATGAAGGCGAAATTCCAGAGGCCCATGTACTGTGCGATGTCAGTGCACGTTAAAGAACCCCATATGGTCGAAATTTGCGGAGCCCTTCACTACGACGTCCCTCATAGCCCGAGTCGCTTTGGGACATTAAGCCCTAATAAACCATACCAAGCAAGAAGCTTCAGCTGTTCAACGCTTAACATTAAAGCAGTACACGCGAAACCGTACGCCCTGCGCGTTCCGGGAGGTACGGGGTCCACAGGATTTGGCTCTGGCGCCCACTTGCATGCACCTCCGGATAGGTATTGTGAATGGATTAAATTGGTCGAGAGCACGAATAGAGCAGCTCCACCCAATTGCTGAAGCTATTGAATGGATCCGCAAACAAAGGAGTTGGAAGAGCGCACCGAGTCTCGGTCTCGGCTCTTCGCGTAAGCCGTCGGAGCCAAGATTTGCCATAGCTGTGCATGCGCGAAACCGAGTAACGTCACGCCCGGCACAAATAAAAAAGAATTCTAGAGGCCCTGTGCGATGTCAGTGCACGTTAAAGAACCCCAGGTGGTCGAAATTTCCGGAGCCCTCCACTACGGCGTCTCTCATAGCCTCAGTCGCTTTGGGACGTTAAACCCCATAAACCAAACTAAACAAACAGTGTGCCAGGAAAAAAAAATTACCGACGATTACGTTACTTCCTAATGCGAAATTTGAGCGCAGCAAATAAGCTGTTTCACGAATTGGAAAAACAGCGCAATCAAAGACGAGACACAAGAGAAGGACAAAGGTCCTTCTCTTGTGTCTCGTCTTTGATTGCGCTGTTTTTCCAATTCGTAAAACATGTACCAACCAGCCCGTATTTGCCCTCTTCTGGAAGCTGTTTCACCTTTTCGATAGTGAGTCAACCCCAGCTGCGGAGTTGGTTTCAGGGACAACGCCGCCGATGCCGACACAAACAATATGATACCCTCGCTTCCGCAGCGCTAAGAACCAGGTCTAGCCGTGGGAAGGTGGTCACGTATTCGTCGACGTGCCGGGTCCTACGTGAAATAACCGGCGCGTCGGCAACTGAAGAGCACCCTATCCGCCACACAAGAACAGGGGGGGGGGGGGGGACCCTTTCCTCCTCTTTCTGCATGGCGGCGACGGTGTTCTATGCAGTCACGTTATCTTGACTCTCTAGCGGCGTCAGCGGCATCCAGCGGTATCAGTCGGTCGCTGCTAGCGCTGGGGGGATGAAAGGGGGGCGGAGCTGGTTACGAGGCCGACGACAACGCCGACGACGACGCGAAACCCAGGAACGGACGCCAAAGAGCTGCGCTCTAAAAACATATCTCCGTGGAAACCCGAACCGCTCCGAAAAGGAAGGAAAATGGAAAAAAAATTGGTTTTAAGGACGGGAATTGCCTGTCTCCCATATCTTGGTGTACACCCGAAAGGTATGGACACCGCAGTACATGTTTCTAAAGCAACCTTCTAAGACAGCACCGTATTCACTACACGCGCGTCTCCTCTTCCGCCTCCGCCTACAGGCAGTGTGTGGACGGCCGAACGCCCCCACCGTTATTGTGGTGCTCCTAGTCGATAGTGCGCCAACTGCGACAGCCATGACGTCAAACCAAGCACAACTGCAGCTTTTGGCTTATATATCCAGGCTTAACCAGAGCTAAGCCACTGCCTCTTTTTTTTTTCCTCCAGGCGCTGCGCCGCGTTTGCCTAAGCAGCGACGCACTGCAGGTTATGGGGCATGCGGGAGCAGGTGCGCATCAGCCTCGACCGCTTCATGAATGCGGCCGACCTCCCCCTACACCTCCTATTTTACTCATTTTAAAGGCGCTCAGGCCCAAACTTCACAGGCGGCCGCGCTAGTGAAGGAGTAGCTCGCACATGCTGCCGAAACAAACGCGCGTCCGCTCTGCTCTCCTGCGGCCGCCTAACGCAGCGCCGGTCATTTTCCTTTCCATAGCTTGTCGCGCTCTCCTCAATTTAGTTTCAAGACTCCTCCAGGATTACTGGCAAGGTGCAGCCGCTCTCTTGAAGGATACTGCCAAGTTGCTATTCCTGACATGAGTGTGGCTGCCAAATGCACTGCACCCTATTCTTATTCTCGCAGCAATTTCAGTCTCGTGGTCCGGATCAGCGGTCACTACCTTGCATGCATTGCATCATCATGGTAAATTCTGCGTCACTTCAGCGCCATTGGCTTGCAGGGCCACAGGGAGCCGTTGACTGGTTGCAGCAAAATGAGCAATGTGACAGCAACATCCTATAGATGTGTAAAGCGTACTACCAGTAACCGCAGATTCTTATTGCACTCATAGAAAAGGAGATTTTTGTTTGCATATAACGGCAAGATATATGCGCTTATTCATTTGGAAGAATTGTGTCTCGGCGGAAACGTCACGTAAAGAGGGGAAAAATAGAAGTAACACGCACTGTATATTCATTGACCACTAATCCACAGTAAATAAAGTTGCTGTTCTAATGATTAGGCCCATAAAAAATAAATTCCAGCATCCTGAAGCTTACAGCCAAGCGTACAGTCTGAAAATTTACATGCTCTGGGGCATCGATTATAAAATAAATCAAGGCAGTGGAAAAGTGCGGTAAATTCAGGTGCGTTTCTTTCCTCGGCCATGTTTCTAAATTAGCAGTAAGAGCTTACTATTAATACCCCGTGCAAAAGTGCCCAAACATGTCTCTTCCTTTGGGGTACTTAAGAGCACAGGAATATAGAAAGACCGCAACGTTTTCCCCAGAGCTTGCTTAAATCAAAAGTGCGATGTACTTCTAAGTTTCCGTATTTCAAGACTACTTCTTTTCGATATTTTTGAAGCCTGCTATTGCTGTGAGCGCAATGTAAGCTCTTAACTCGTACATTGGCAAAACATCAAATTCTTTTGGAAATGCCTTCACATTGTCTTTGTCCTTTTCCTTATCAATATATTTCATATATGTTTCGCATATTTAAAATATTCTGATTGTTTCTTAGATTCTTAGTTATTTATTTATTTATTTCAAATACCCTCATGGCCCTGCGGGCATTATTGAGGGGAGTGGAACAAACACACATAACAAAAAATGAATACAATCACGGGTTACAGGACTACATATTGTTCACTGCACTGAGTTATTACAAATTTCAACAATTCATGGAAGCCTAGACGAAGAAGAAAAAAACAAGAAAAGAGAACAAAAACCAACAAAAACAAAACTACAAATCAAGAACACAAAGTTCATGTGGCACTACTAACCGAAGGGCACACATGTCATGAGCAAGAAAAGCAGGCACTCAACTTTTTCTTAAAATGCTCGAGATCTTCGGTGAGTGCCACATCTGCTGGCAAGTGATTCCACTCGGATGATGTAGTTGGAATGAAAGAATTTTGGCGAGCAGTAGTGTGACAAGGTGGAACGCCCACTTTGCGTGGATGGTCAATGCGCGATGAAACATACGTGGGTGGAATGAGCAAAGCGTTTTTCAAAACATGATTGAAATTGTAGATCTTAAAAAAAAGACAGAGTCGTGAAATTTTTCGGCGCAGTGAAAGTAATGGTAGTGACAGTGTGCTTTTCATTTGTGTGACACTTGATGCACGGCCATAGTCGTGAAGGATAAAACGAGCGGCACGGTTCTGAACAGCTTCCAAAACAGATATAAGTGACTTAGCATGAGGATCCCATATCGACGCGGTGTATTCAAGCTTCGAACGAACCAGTGTTTTATACAGAAGGAGTTTGACTGAAGTGGGTGTATTAGAAAAGTTTCTTTTTATGTAACCAAGCATGCGGTTAGCGTTTCCAGTAATGTAGGTGATATGCTGGTTTCAGGATAAGTTTGATGTGAGATGTACACCGAGGTATTTATACGAGGTAACCGAGGCTAACGAAGCACTGTTGATGCTGTAAGAGGCTGGTGGCGAGACGCCTTGACGTGAAAAGCGCATGGCTTGGCATTTTGATGTGTTTAAAACCATTTTCCATTTAATGCACCAGTCAGTAATACAGTTAAGATCAGCTTGCAATAAGTTGACATCATTAGTGTTTTGAATTTCACGGTACAGTATGCAATCATCTGCAAAAAGTTTGATCGAGGATTTTATATTGTTAGGCAGGTCATTAATGTACACAAGGAATAACAAGGCTCTGAGTACCGATCCTTGTGGTACCCCAGACGTAACCGGCATAGAAAAGGATTGAAGACCGTTAACGTAGACAAACTGCGAGCGATTAGTTAAAAAACAACGAATCCATGCTAGAACATTTGGGTCGATATGAAGATGAGCAAGCTTATACAACACAAGACTACGAGACACTTTATCGAAAGCCCTGCAAAAATCTAAAAAAATGACGTCGACCTCTGCACCTTCCTCAAGAATCGAATGAATTTCGTTGTTGAAGGATAATAACTGTGTTTCACAGGAAAACTGCTTCCTGAAACCATGTTGTGTAGGTGTGAAAAATGAAAATGATTCAAGAAAACTAGCTAACTGAGAAAAAATTATATGCTCCATGATTTTACAGGAAATAGAAGTTAATGATATTGGACGATAATTAAGTGGTGAATGTCTGTCGCCAGATTTATGGAGTGGAATCACTTTAGCCAGTTTCCATTCGTGTGGTATATCTCCTGTTTGAAGCGATTGTTCACATATCTTCAGTAAAAAAATTGCGGAATACACTTTAGTATTCTTCAGGACTTTGGTGTTAATGTTATCAGGCCCACAAGAAGAGGAGATTTTCAAATTGTTAATTATGTTAATAATTCCGTCATAACTAAATCTGACAGGGTCCATTGGAAAGCTTATGTTACATGCATAGTCTCTAATATCAGTAATGTCAGTTGCGGTACTTGAAAACGCTGCACTAAAGGTCTCATTAAAGATGCCAGCGACGTCAGTGCTTGGAATAGGGTGTGATAGAGAGTCAACGAGAGATACAAGTGACTGGTCTGGTTGATTGACACTACTCCAAAATTTTTTTTGGGTTGCTCGATAGAAGCGTCGGCAACGTCACATTAAAGTAGTAGTGCTTCGATTCCTTTCAAGACTTCTTATAAATGTTTACAGTTTTTTGGAGTGCTGACCAGTGCTCACGCTTTCCAGAAGACTTAGCTTTGCGGAAAGCCTCCTTTTTTTGTTTGCCAGACGTTTTAATGAGCGGTTGTACCATGGACACTGCCGGTTGGTTAAAAGCTTTTTTCGACGAATATACAAGTCGACCAGCTCGCTAAGCTTGTTTCTGAAAAGGTACCAATTTGCATTTACAGATCTATTGTTTAAGTTTGCCAGAAATTCGTCAAGGAAGTCTTCAAGTGCTTTATTGATTGCAGTGTAATTTCCCTTAGCATAATCATATATTAGTTTTATATTGTTATACGACGTTCGCGCAGGGAAGTTCAACATGACATGTAATAAAGAATGATCGCTTATACCTGATAAGTAGGTAATATTAGATACAGCATCAGCGGCTGTTGTTAGCAACAAGTCTAATACATTGGATGTTGAAGATGTCACCCTAGTAGGCTGCGTTATTACCTGAGTTAAGCAAAAGTCTGAACAAACATTTAAAAAATTAGACAATTCTGACGTAGAGTTGGTAGTGGAATACGGAAAGCTAGACCAGGTAATATTAGGGAAATTAAAATCAGCAAATAAAAAAACAGGAAAAATCGGAAATTTGGCACACACAGCGCTTAGCGTGTCATGAAGTTCACTGGAAAAACCAATCCCAGTGGAAGGCGAACGGTAGCATGCACAAAATACAAGTTTTTGATATTCAGTCGTGATCAGAACACATAAAAACTCCAGTGTCGTAGGAATATCAATGTGAAGGCTATCAAGATGATCCGAGACGGCGAGCAGAACACCGCCATCCCGTGCGACTGCGCGATCACGGCGAAATATGGAGTACCGCTTTTCGGTAGCGAGGATTTCCGTGGTTTTAATACAATCATTCAGCCATGAGCCGCCGCGGTGGCTCAGTGGCTATGGTGCTCGGCTGCTGACCCAAAAGACGCGGGTTCGATCCCGGCCGCGGCGGCTGGAATTTCTTTGGAGGAGAAATTCTAGAGGCCCGTGTGCTGTGCGATGTCAGTGCACGTTAAAAAACCCCAGGTGGTCGAAATTTCCGGAGCCCTCCACTACGGCGTCTCTCATAGCCTTAGTCGCTTTGGGACGTTAAACCTCATAAACCAACCAACCATTCAGCCATGTTTCCGTTAAGACAATAATGTCGGCCGATGTGGTATCGGCGGAACAGGAAAGGTCATCACGATTTCGCACAACACTGCGTATATTGGTGAAAAGCACTGAAATTCCAAGAGATCGGCTGCGCACGCGGACGAAAGCGCCCAGCCAGCTATCTCGAATCATCAGAACAGCCCGCGGCACTAGAATCAGCACGTGAAGTAGTAGCATACACGCTACTTTGTTCACAAACTTTATCACCTTCAGCACAATAGGTGTAGCATTTCTTGTTTAAGAATAACCGTGCGTGCCTCAGTTTAAAGCGCGTGTTAGGCGCAGTTTCCTTCGCAAATTCTGCCAGTTTTTTTCTAGCATGCCTTGTAGAAGGACTAAAATCTTCAGTCATAGAAACATCTGAATCTTTCAGTTTATACTGAGCGTTTAAAAGCATTTGCTTTGTTTTGTAGTTGGAAAATTTTACCATTATTGGTCGCGTTTTGGTAGGGTCTGCAATGCCGATTCAGTGGGCCCGGGCGATATCAGTATTAGAAATGGTAATTGACATTTCTTGCTGTATTGCATTCACAATTTTTTCTTCTGATTGCAACCATGTTTCGGTGGCTCCAGCGCCTTCAGATATACCAAAAAATAAGAGGTTATCTCTACGGGATCTATCTTCGAGGTCATTCATTCGGGCCCTTAATGAATAACTTTCTTTGCCGAGGCATACAGCAGTTGCTTTGAGAGCATTCAGGTCCTGACGGAAGGATTCAAAACCCGCAAGTTTGTTCTCAACAGTGGTAAGCCTGTTTGAAATATCAGTAACCTTCACATCTAGTTCCTCTTGATTGCATGTAATAGTTTTAATTGAGTTCAATATTTCGACCTGCCCCTGTTCAATGTTTGTTGAGCGGATTCTTAGATCCTCCAGAAGGGCGAGAATGGCACCGCTGTCAGAGTCGGGCGCCGGGTTCTGAGTGTTGCTACGAGTGCTATGGCCAGGGCCAGGGTTTAATTCAACGTCTCCGGCCAAGAGCAATTTGAGCACACAATAACACTGGCATACATTTTCCAACAGCACTTGTGGGCAAGGGAGCATAACGAGGCAGACATCATTTGAACGCTTGGATGAAACTGGACTAACCTGAAGGATGAAAAAACGAGACATTGGTGAACCACATCGTGTCGCTGCTCCCATGCCCACTGAAGGGGTGGCGACGGTGCATCCCATTTATATAGGGGTGTGCGAATATTCGAAATTTTCGAATATAATTCGAATATTATATTTTTAGTATTCGTATTCGATTCGAAATCCACGTATTCGTGTTGTTTCGAATAATCGACACGACGCGAATATTCGTATCTAGCCGAATATTCTATTGCGAGTACTGGCGTTCATTGCGGTCCGCAAGTCTTATGGACAGAGACATAACAACATGGCGGCGCCCGTAGTGATGCGTAACGTTGGGCCATGCAGTAGCTGACTGCGCTGGTGAGCTTCTTTGTGGCTATACCTGCGAAGCTGGTATAGTCAGAGCTGTGCACGAAATACCTCACAATACGTGCCAGTTCAGTGCCAATTCAGACGGCATTTTCTGTGGCTGGAGAAGTCGTTTCAGCTAGAAGGGAACTACTTCTGCCTGACCATGTGGAGCAGCCGGTATTCCTTCACGACAACCTTTTATCTTCCTTCTAGCAACGTGCTTTTGTGCTTATGGCAAGCTAGCCTTGATCAATGCTGTGTACTAGCCATCTTCTCTGATATTTCCACTCTTTTGTAAGAAGAATGTTCGAGACTTTGATACTTTTTGCGCAGCCACACACACCTTTTGTGCTCATTTCAGCACTGATAGTTGAACTGTGATGTTCTTAGGTGCTCAAATACATGTTTTGTAGTGGTTAAATGCGTCTGTCCTTGATTATTCGATATTCGATTCGATATTCGGAACCAAGTATTCGTATTCAATTCGTATTCGAAAAATTTGATATTCGCATACCCCCACATTTATATCTTCTGCGATGGTTGACGTCGATGTCGATCCGGGGTAAAAATCTTGCGAAGCGGTGATCAGCTGCGTCATGAAAGCATTCCATGGGCCGCTAGAGTATTTGTCGCTTGACGCCGGCGCACTCCAGTCAAAAAGCGCTGATGAGATTCCATCGTGGCACAGAACTGGATCTGAAGCGACGCTGCCAGTGCAGAGGACAGGAAACTGAAGGATTAAAAAACGAAAGACATTGGTGAACCACATCGTGTCGCTGCTCCCATGCCCACTCAAAAAAGGTCCCAACAAAACAGAGAGAAAGATATCTTCAATCTTGAGATTGATTCGCCCATCGCATTGCGCACCATTTATCTTAATTTACTGGAGATGCTATTTCTTGCTTGGTAAAGCCACCTGGTACCACTCTTGAACTTTTCACGGATATATGAACAAGACGATAATTCGATGACAATGTTTCATAACCTTCTATGCGAAAATACCGGGCACTAGAATTTAATGTGTGGGCACACATGAACACACAGTACTGTTTTGCACTTGTAATGCTGCAAGCGTAGAAAAATGAGAATTTTTTGTGGATTGCGAAAGCAATTTAACAAGGTATGCTGAGGGGCAGTTGGTCGAACATAATGTTGTTTGAACGAAGAACGTAGCGTCAAGACAAGAAACAGAAAAGGCCAGGGCCGTTGGGGCGCTACCTTCTTTCTAGCCTTTTGTGCGAGCTGCTTTAACGCTGCTTTCTTCGTTCAGACATTTTGGGGATGCACATTTTCATCTTTTCCGGCTTTCCCACAATGATATGTTCTGATTTGCGCTACTCTCATCATCTTAATCGAAATTATAACCACATCGACGGCAAAAAAAGGTCCCTCCCATATCTTTCTAACTGTGCGTGCCCTGCGTCAGCGGCGGCCCCTTACCTCCACAAGCTTGCTAATCTCGTGTGCCTGCCTGACTCGGTTACGCATTCTGCAGGGCTTGTCTTGTCATCCAATCCAGGCAGACAGATCATTGGTTGGTTGGTTGGCTGGCTTGAAATAAAATGGCACATACCCACTACGGGGGAGTCCATGCCCATGTAGAAATGTTCTTCTTCATCTCTAACAGGATGTCATCACCCACATTTGTTCTCTGAACCAGTCTGCTTAGTTCGTGTAGCTTCACCCTACAAGTGTAATTTTTCTTTCCGTGCTTGGCTGCTCTGGGCTCAATTTATGTACAAGCGTTCTGTCAGCCTCCACGCTTCTGTCTTATAGGTAGGTACGGTAATACACAGCTGTTATTTGCGTTCCTAATTGGCGGTACTGATAAACAACTATTCATGAGCTGAGAGTGCCGTGCAAGCGCACTACATCCTTTTCTTCTCTCCTAGCTATTTCACTCTACTTGTTTGTGATCCGCGCTTACTACATTCTCGAAGTAGAAATATTCCCTTGCCGCTTCCAACGCATGACTGCCTATTGTAAACTGCTGTTAACCTATACCCGGACTGTTGAATAGTACCTCATTTTCTACATATTAATGTTTACGCACACCGTACTTCTTTACAAGCCTAGGCCCTCGATCTTCGATGCACTTCCAATCCCGCATCAGAAACATTGCCTGAATTGTGTTGTGCATTTCGTCCCGAGTTACTTTGCAAAGCACAGTCATAAGTCATAAGCAAAGGATTTTCTCGGCAACTTCTCCGTGAGGAAGAGCAGCGATTCGTTGCTGCATATTCTCAATTAGTCAAATGTTGGTATTGAGCATTACACACCCACATTCCATTTTTTTATAGTGCTCGCAAGAAAAGTGAAGTTAGCGCACAAGTGCGCGAGGTCTCCTTGGAGGTTGCCCTGAGAGAGGGCAGCTTGAGCCCTCTTGTCTAGAGCACTCTCATCATCTGAGAAACTGTTTATGACGGTCTTCAGGTCAGAAAGGGTCTAGTTGTAGTAGACAACGGCTTCCAGCCACGTTCCCCAACCTGTGATGATAGGCTCCGGTGGGAGAGGCACTTCCGGCAACTGCTCTTTAAACGCGCACACACGAGAAGGCGCTTTCAAAAACACACCCTTGACTGAAGCAATAAGTTCATTAACGTCCTTGAAGGGCTTTCAGAGTTCTTCAAAAAGAAAAAAATCTTCTTTACAAAAAAATCAGTTAAACTGTTTCCAGCAGGTTTATGGAACATTTTACAGTTGTTTTGAATTGGAACCAACTGGGAACTATTTGGACGAACCTATAACTTACTCCATATACTTTCCGAAATGTGGTGCCATCAGGTCAACTACCACTTTAACAGCCAAAGTCATCAACATGCTGCCTCGATAAAATGGCAAAAAAATAGGAAAAAGGTTGCTTGGATATTTTCGGCTGACGTGGTTGATATTGTGTACTCAGCCGGCGTAGGGGCAGTGTTCACCACAGCCAACTGACGAGGTCATCTAATGTTGCCACGTGTGTGTTCTACTCAAAACCGAAATGGATTTGAATCAAACAGAATCTGGAAGTAAAACCACAGTGTATTTCAGGCCCCTTTTCTGTAAAATAGGGCATTTCTAAGCACCTACGTCGGAAATATGCATCGGAAATATGCGTCGGAAAAAGGGTATTAAACATATTGTCAACACCTAATTCGTGCTCATATGTAAAAATGGTGCATCTACGAAGGTTGAAAAAAATAGGCATTTGCCTAAAATCCGGTCTCTAGTAATGACGAAGAAGTGCCCGCGCGGCAGCAGAACTGCTCTCGGCGAGCGCGTGCTTCGCGTTGGTGCTGCTGAAGACAGCTGGGCCCGCTGCTGAAGCATGCCAGCGCAGATAACAGGTGCTGGTGGCACCGATACCGGCGGCGGTGGCAGCGGTGCTATGTCTTTCGGCATTGGGGTGGTAATGGTGCCGTTTCTCAGCTCCAGGACGGGATCAGAGTCCACCTCCACCACTTGCAATGGGTTTTTCGGGCACAAAGCACAACACGACACAGAGCTCAAAGCGCCGAACAGCGTTTACCGACAGTCAGCGGTTCCAGTAGCAACAACGCGAAGCACGCGCTCGCCGAGAGCAGTCGCGCTGCCGCGCGGGCGCTCCTTCGTCATTACAGCACTTGCTTCTGCATTGCGCCTTTTTGACTGGCTTGTGTAAACGAGTGTACCTGGATTATATTTGTCATACATCTCCCTTACATCTCGCTCAAATATATTTAATTACAAACGCTACTCTTAAAATGAGCAACCAGTCAGTTGCAGTTTTGTTTTCGCGCAAGATTTCATTTTGCGACACTTTTTGCGACAATCCATTCTCCATTATCGACAACTAATAATGAAAATGTTTAGAAATTTCCAACCTAGTGACACACAAGTAAAAATGCAGCGAGAAGTTCTGTTTTTTGTCCTAATCACATCACATCATTCAAAACAAACCCATCCACACATTTTGCACTTAATTCGTTTAATTGAGATTTTCAGAACACTATGTTCAACAACTCTCAAATTGTTTTCCAATAACGCTATGCTAACAACCAACTAGCAGGAATGTACAAATAAATGAGGGCATGGTTAGGCTATGCACTCTGTTTCATGCAGCAGCTTGATGAAGAAAAGAACGAAAAATTGCCCAAAAAAGAACCTAGCAACAACATAAAAAAGCTTGCAGCAAGACACTAAAACGCACCTTCGTATCCATACTGCTCATGAATATTTGCCAGTGGCAAAGAGATGAAAAATGTGGCTGTGGACTCCATGTGGATGTATATGTTTCCCCCTGGAGACATCCATTTAATACCATCACGATTGCAGAGCGCCAAAACTCAGTAATTCGGTCGCTCTGGCCAAACAACAAAGCTTTTAAAAATTTGGAAAACAAGCTAAATATACGTAGCTTTAACACCACATGATTCCGTAAGGTACCGTTCTAAAAACAATTATAAAGCGCCAAAAAGCTGCAAAGCGGCCTGATGCACAAAACGATCAGCGGTCAACGCCTGTGCAGCAGACAAAGCTTATCTCAAGCGTGACGCTTACGAAACGCATTTTACCTGGCGATAAGGTACAGTCCCTGCGCAGGGCTGCAAAAATTGCCACGCACGAATGAACCGCAGGGCAAGGAATTTGACGAAATAGCGTTAAACGGCTTTAAATATGACAGAAGACGCATACTAGAGCTCTTAAGTAGCATGGGGTACTACTCTGCAACATTCGCTTCGTAAACTGTGTTCAGTGCTGCTTTGCTTCCTAGGATGCACGGAAAGAGCGTGCTACCGCACTGCAGATCTTGGCACTTGGGTACTTTGAAGCGGCAGGCCTTGAGGCCACTCTTCCGTAAAATATCCTTTGCAAAATGCATGAAGACAGGATTTCTTACCATTCGAGGCGGGTGGGTAGTCGTGTCGAGCTGTCCACATCACGGCTTCGCTCTTGTCCGCCTACAGGGCAACGAGTTCTGCATTACAAATGCATTCTGGCGCATGAACAGGCGCACATAATAACTTCGTCCGTGCTTTCTGATTTCAAACCTTTAATATGAGAGCCAGCGCTGGCCTTTCTGACAATCTAGAACAAAGACACACATTCGGCACAGCTTCCAGTGGCTGCTTCTGCTCCGGTACGTCAGATACGGTACTTGGTCAACATGAACGAACCTACGCATCTCTCCACGTATATATGCGCTCTAAAAACACAGCAGTTCGACACGGTATCTCGCACACACCACGCACATTGCAGGCGGGAAAAAATCAACAAAGGCCAGAAGGTATCATTGCCCCCTAGCGGCAGAAATGTAGCCTGGTATTTAGGTTTGAAATGAGTTTATTCCACTTTTTACAATGCGTACAGAAGCTGCAATGTCTTTGAAGGATCAGAGCAGCATACACAGCGAATGCCAACAGTTGCCCGTTGTGGAAAATGCGAATTGATTAAATATAATACATTTCATACAAATATTATGCATTTCATTAAAGTGATACACTTCAAGTAACTCTAGCAAGAGAACAGCAGTTCGCAATTGGTAGCGTAGGGCGGGAAGTAGTAAGAGAATATCCCTACTTAGGCAAAGCGGCGACCGCTGATCCGGATCATGAGAAGGAAATAACTAGAAGATTTAAGAATGGGGTGGGGCGCATATGGAAGGTGCTCTCGGATCCTGAATGGCAGTTTACCAATATCCCTCAACAGAAACTCCACGTTTCTTCCCCATAGGTGAGTACCGATAAGATGCAGCTGTTGTATACTTTTCGGTTTGGTTTAGGTTTGGTAAATCCCATAAACCAAACCTAAACCAAACCGAAAAGTATACAACAGCTGCATCTTATCGGTACTCACCTATGGGGAAGAAACGTGGAGGCTAATGAAGACGGTTAAGCTCAAGTTAAAGACAACGCAGCGAGTTATGTAAAGAAAAAATGATAGGTGTAACATTAACAGGTCGGAAGCGGGCGAAGTGGGTGAGGGAACAAACGCGGGTTTATCACATTCTAGTCGAAATCAAGAGCAATGGGCTTCTGCAAAGCATGCAATGCGAGTGCGACACAACGACTGATCCTTAAGGCTAACGGAGTGGACTCCAATAGAAGACAAGCATAGGAGGGGGCCGCATCAAGTTAGGTGGGTGGACGAGATTAAGAAGTCTCCGATGATACGGTGGCCGCAAATGGCAAAGGACAGGGTTACTTGGAGATACATGGGAGAGGCCTTTGCCCTGCAGTGGGCGTAGTCAGGCTGATGATGATTATGATGATGAAGATGATGATTTCTTGGGATTGAAAAGCTACTGTGAAATAGCCCTCTTGTCGATTTTTTTTACTTTCACTCCAGCGGATGCATTTCTACGGTGGCGAAATATATAGAAAAAAAAATTCAGCTTTTTAAGCTTTTCTATAGATTGAGGCAAAGAATACAACAAGGCATATACGTACGTACAATTGCAGACAACTTATTATTTTTCGCACATATTCCTTCTTCAAGAAATACTTCACTAACTGTTCTTGATTGTCATGAAGTAAGCTTTGTGGTCGGAGAAGGATAGATATACGAGTATGCTCGACTTGCGGCACCAACCCCTGGTTCTCAAAGACGAGGTCTTCGCAAGTATTTCGCAAAGGTTGTCACAGCCGTGGGAGCCTTTACGAGCGAGAGGAACGGGATGTTCTCCCGCATAATTTGTAAGAAATTCCTGTTTGTGTTTATCACTAGTAAGGATTTTTGACGGGCTAGTTGGTATATATTCATGTATGATAGGTTGTGCGCTAAACACACGTTCACAGGAAAAAGGATAGAGACAACAGGAAAGAAGCGCATCCTTTTTCCGTCTCTATACTATTTCCTGTGAACGTCTTTTCAGCGCACAACCTATGAAATATCTTTATCACCCTGTCAGCCTGGCATGTGGCGGTTAGTGGTTGATCGCGAGAGTTCGCTCACCGTTGTCAGCGCTATATATCTCTCTCTACCACGCCACGTACCTAATAGCGTGATTTAGGCGTTTACTGACCGAGATAGCCAGTTATGCGCACTTCTCTTTAAAATCATCGAAGTGTAAAACGTTGTTAACGCCAACGCTAATGAACACAGCTAAACGCCGACGGCCTATGGCTTCAGCGCCGCGTTTCTGGCACAACGTTGTCAATGCCAACGCATGCAACGCACATCTGTCACTACCGCCACGTAATTTAAAGCAGGATTGAGGTGTCCACTGTTCCAAGAAGGCAGTTATGCGCCGTCCTTTCTTCTTTTACTCCCACCACCCTTCTTTCCCTTACGGCGCGGTTCAGGTGTCCACCGAGATATGTGAGACAGATACTGCTCCTTTCCTTTCCTCAAAAACCAATTTACCAATCATTATCCCTCTGCTTGCCAAGCTCCCGCTCCATTGGTTTCGCAGCTTCAGCGCGACTAAGGTGTCCACTGCTGGTTACAACTTACAACGCCGACGGCGACAGTGACGCCGCGAAACGCAGAAACGGGCGCCAAAGAGCTGCGCTCTGAAAAAATAGTGTGGTTTAGCTCTGGTTAGACCTGGTTGGTTGCGAAAGCAATGCTATGTTATGCTTTGTAACACACAGTCGTGCTGATTGTTTGCTTGTTTAGCGTGGACATCATTGGTTTACATTCGCTTTTCAAGACGTTTGGCCCATTGTTCTTCTGTTTCCTCGGCACGTCTTCGTCTCTTAGCTTCAATCCGTATAGGACGGCGGGACTCACATTATGAACTTGAAGTGGCTTGCTTAGCTGCTTCTGGTTCTCGCCGTTTTCGCAAACGTTCTTCTCGTTGCTCCTCTGTTTCCTGCTCACGTTGTTTCTGCTTGGCTTCATTCCGTTTCGCTTGCCTAATCCCAGCTTCAGAACTCGATACAGCTCGTTTAGCGGCTTCGGCTTCTCGTCGTTTCCGCAGTCGTTCTTCTCGTTGTTCCTCCGTTTCTTGGGCACGTTGTAACCTCTTTCTTCCAATCTTCCTAGCTTGTTTGGCTGTCGCCTTAGAGTTAAACTGTTCAGAAGCAGTAGGGCAACTAAGCTCAGATATAGACTCTTCGTCGGTGACTTGCATGGAGAGACTCCGGAGTCATTTGACTCACAATGCAAATTTTGCGGGGGAGAAGGCGGACCTGTACCATATGGTATGGGCCTGCCAACGAAATCAGGCTGTCACTCTCAATAACCAGCCAACGCAGGAGGGGTGGGAGGTAGCTCTGACTAGCTCGGACGAAACGAGTCAAAAAGAACTCATCGAAAGAGCGCGGACAGCAGCCTACGCCAAAGGGTTTCCGGCTTCAGTCGCTGCTAAAACCTCCTAAACTGTTTCATTGAAAAAAACTGGCGGGGGCTTAGCTTTGGTTAAGCCTGGTAGGTTGCGAAAGCAAAAGCGCAGCGTCTCCAACTGAAGGAAGGCAGTGCGCCGCGTCTACAGGTCACGCGTGGCTACTGGCCGCCGCTGCGCGACGACTCAAAGCGTCTTCGGTATTTTTTTTATATTTTGTTTTTAAGCATGAAATGTTTTTAGTTCCTGTTGAAGGCAGTGTGGTGACGTCACGCCGAGACCGAGAGCCGACATACGGGCAAGAATTCCACTCATCCGGGCACTGAAACGAGAGCATCCGGGCACCGTACGAGATTTAACGAGACTCTCTAAGCCCTCCTACAGGACCAGCATACAAGCGCCGGTAGCTTCGCGCCGAACGGGTGGTGGCGTTCCTCCCTTCCTGTACGGTGGTGGTGGTGGTGAAAACTTTTAATTTCTGAAATAGAGTTTGGGAGCCACAGAGTGGCCACGCTACATGGTCGGCGTCCCTAGTCCGGGACACCGCATGACAATGCCCCGTCTCTAGCCCGTTTCACCAGAGCCCTTTGGGACTCAAGCGAGGAGCAGTTGAGAAGGGCAGTCTCCCATGCCTCTCTGGAAGGGGTAGGGGAAGGGGGGAGGTGGGGATTTTGAGTACATGCCCACACCATGTGGAAGATATCACAGGTCTCCCCACAGTGTGGGCATCGCCCATCCGTGTTAGGATCGTAATGCTTTAAGATTGCAGGACAGAGTAGAGTACCTGTCTGCAGGCGCCTTAAAGTTCGCTCCTCCGTCTTACTCAGCCCCTTTGCAGGGGCCGGGAAAAGGCGGTGGATGTCGCTATAATGCGTTATAATTTCCTTGAATCGCAGCAGCGGCTGGTTAGTCTCCGAGCCAGAAGAGCTGGGATGAGGAGCCCGGTGAGTAAGCGCTCGGGCAGCCGCGTCAGCGGCCTCATTACCTCGTAAGCCCTGGTGGCCAGGAGCCCAAATGATTCTTTTGGGTGTTGGATCAGTGGCAGTCCGTCTTAGAATGCAAGCAGCTAAGGTGCGGTTCGGGTGTCCACCGAGATGACAGAATTACTCCGCCATTTCCTTTCACCCGCCGCGGTGGCTCAGTGGTAAGGCGCTCGTCTACCGAGCCGGAGTACCCGGGTTCGAACCCGACCGCAGCGGCCGCGTTTCGATGGAGTGAGTGAGTGAGTGAAAACTTTATTAGCTCTAGATTCGGTTGTGTTCGGCGGTTTTGAGATGGCTTCGTCCATCTTGCTCAAAGGTCGGTTGCCCTTAGTCCAGGGCTCCGCTGGATGCTGCTGCCAGTTTTGCTCGCCGAATCAGACCTTCTTGGTCGACCCGGCGATCGCTGGAGAGCACTCCCTCCCATTGCTCCGCACTCGGGTTTGTTATCACTGGTACCACGCTTATCCTCTGGCATGCCCACGTTATGTGGTACAGCGTGGGGGGTTCTTGGCACCAAGGGAATTTGTCATTGTATTGTGTTGGATATATTTTGTTGAGTACGTGTAGGTTCGGGTAGGAGCCCGTCTGTAGCTGCCTCCACGCGACAGAGTCCTCTCTGCTAAGGGAGTTGTCCGGTGGTGAATACCGCTTTCTGCAGCCCTTGTAATAATTTAGTATCGCCGAATAATCTTGGGGTACAGGTTCGTTCCCCTCGAGGTCGCCTACGTTGGATGCTCGGTAATAAGTGTACCCTCCAGCTATCCTGTCCGCCTCTTGGTTCCCTGTTACTCCCGTATGTCCCGGCGTCCATACTATCGTATGCCTGATTGGTTCTTCGTTTGTTTCTCGTTGTGTTATGTGGCCCACAGAGCGGAGTATGCGGAGCGCTCTGTGCCCTATTCTGCCGCGTAGGTAGTTGCGGCATGCTGTTTGTGAGTCTGTAAGGATTTTTAGAGACCGTTTAGACCGATAGCCCTACGCTGCCGCTAGAGCGACGGCCGCTTCCTCAGCCTCGACAATCGTACAGTCTTGTAGTGATGCGCTGGTGATCTCGCGTAGGGTTGAGTCAATCACCGTTGTTACCGCATTGCTGTTGTGCTGCCCCGCTGTTCTGGTGTATGTGGCTGCGTCCACGTATACCGTCGTTTCTTGGAGTGCTAATGTCTTTTGTAGGTATTCAGCCCTTGCCTCTCTGCGTGCTTTGTGTAGGTTGGGATCCATGTTCCGGGGTATTGGCGTTACTTTTAGTGTGTTGCGATATTCGTCCGGAATTGTTTCTGTCCTCTGTTTTTCTTGAATTTGATCGGCGCGGCCCAGTTTCTTTAGGAGCTCCCTGCCAGGTGGGGTCTTGTGTAGTCTGCGCAGTTGGGAGACTAGTTGTGCCTCTCTCAATTCATCGAAAGTGTTGTGTAGTCCTAGGGCTAGGAGCTTTTCGGTTGAAGTGCTGTGAGGAAGGTGGAGTGCGGTTTTGTAGGCTTTGCGTAGAATCACGTCCGCCTGTTGTACCTCATTCTTGACGGGATTGTAGTAGGGGAGGCTGTATGTCACTCGGCTGACTACCAGGCTTCTGACCAACTTGAGTGTGTCCTCCTCTCGCATGCCATGACGTCTGTGTGAGATGCGCGAACATGTCTCGGAATGCTGCAGCTGTTTGGTGGTTTCCAGCCATCGCAAGGTCACTGCTCGAGAATCTGCCATATCCTGAAAGCCGAATGGAACAGACAAGCTCGGTTCTACCGGCACTGCCTTTACCTCCAACTTCACAACGCCTGGGCCCCATATCATGCAAGGAAGAAATGGAAAGAATTCTCTGATCTGGCAAACTCCACTGTTGATTTCCTCTGGCAACAGACACTTCTTCAGCTCCGTGCCTCACAGCCTGAGAAGAAACGCATGCCGGAGAACGTCATCCATACAGCAGGGAACGTTTCACTGCCCACTGAAGTGCGTCGCGTTCTTTCCCAAGGACCAAAGTATGCCACAGAACCCAAGAGGTCACGACCAGAACTTCTGGGCATGGTGAGACAAGTCTCCAGGCTAGCACCCGTCGCCGAATCAGACAGGTGTGTGTCCGAAGGAGTCGATGCGTTGCTACGTTGTAAGGGACCAGGGAATTCCGGTCCAGTTAAGAGAACTGTGTCTTATTTGAAGGAACATTCGCTGCGTTTACTTCCCGCGGATAAGGAAGGAGGCTTCCTTGTGCTACCGTCGCATCTATATGTAACTAAGGGTCGAGAAGCCATTCTTTCGTCCTTCAATGCAGCAAAGAAGGTTTCCCTGGCTAAGATCAAGGCAAAAGCCAAAAAAACATGTAAAAAACATAACCTTGATGTCTTGGCAAATTCAATTGACAAATGTAAAGGACTCAGTTTGCAGCTTTTCTTTAATGCCAAGACGCACAAACCGGAATGCCCTTTCCGTGTAATCGTCTCTGAGAACGGCTCGTGGCAAAAATCAGTAGCAGTGTTTCTTAAGAAGATTTTAAATTCATTGACCTTAGACGATCCCTTTCTGGTTAAAAAATCACAGGACGTAATTCAGGTTTTAGAAACCCATAAGAACAAAGGCCTCATGGCTTCCTCGTTTGATGTAAAAGACCTTTATTATTCACTGCCGCATGATGAGCTGTTTTTATGTATCGAAGACTGCATCGATAAACACGACGTTGTTGCCTTCCAAAATGAGGCACGCATCTCAGTCTCAGGGTTCCTAGAACTGCTTGAAGTGTATTTAAATTCAACATTTGCTATCTGGGATGGTGTTCTTTACCTGCAGAAGAAAGGAGTCTGCATCGGCTCATGCATAGCGCCCGTGCTTAGTGATCTGTTGCTCGCACAAAAGGACAGAAGGCTCCAACGACAATTAGAAGGGTCAAAAGCTTTGCGCTGTTTTCGGTTTGTTGATGATTTCTTTGTTCTGTTAGACACCGATGTCCATAATTTTGAACCAGTCAAGCAAGAAATTGAAGATATTTTTGTCCAGTGCCTTCATCCACTCACGTTGACCTCCGAAGTTCCTGAAAATAATACGATCAGATTTCTTGATCTTAGACTCAGCTTTACGCCGAATCATACCTGCTGGTCATTTGAACCGCGAAGCAACAAGCCTCTACTTCCATTCGCATCGTCGCATTCCAAGTTAGTTAAACGCGCCGTGGCTAAGTCATGCTATTACAACGCTCTAAATAAATCTTGCATTCACGCTCAACAAGACAGTTTCAACCAGCAAACTGATCGCCTTGTAAAGGCAGGATATCCCAAGCAACTGCTCGTGTCCGTTTCTGAATCGATGCTCGCAAGTTTAAGCAAAAACAACAAGAATGATCTGACAGAGTCTGCCAAGGTAAAAGAAATGACAACAGTTGTTCCTTACATTCATAAATTTTCCCATAAGCTAAAGAAGATAGGCAACCGAGCTCAAGTAAGAGTTGTTTTTTCGGCTCCCGAAAAGCTTGGGAAACTGTGTAAACAAGTGAATGATGAATTCACGCCAAAAAAGTGTTCCATAAAGCATGAAAATCAGTTTGTTGCATGCCAAGAAGGTGTCATTTACTCTATTCCACTTTCGTGCGGGAAACAGTATGTTGGCCAGACGGGCAGATGCCTGAACGAGCGCCTGAGAGAACATAATATCACTGTTTATAATACTGTTAAAGGGCACCTCGGCATCCACTGCCGAGATTGCGAAAGCAAAACGTGCCAACCATTCTTCCAACAAACAAAAGTGTTAAGTAGACACCCCAATACGCTGACTCGAGAAATCATTGAAGCTGCTGAAATCGCCCGGCTAAAAGACGCATGTATCAGTAGTCCCTCCTTATCGTTGTCAAAGAAGGAATTAGAATTTCTATCTGCAAGGAAGTAATGCTGCTGTATCTGTTTGGTATTTTTTGTGTGCGTGGACAAGTGTGTATCAACCCTATGTGTTCTTTTTGTTGCTTAGAGCCTGATGTATTTATTTCCACGTTCCGAGCAATAAATCTTTAGTTGAAAGTCAGCGCTTGTCTTTGTGTATCTTCCTGTGGTCCTTGTCTTTTCGCGCTGTTCTTCTTGAACATGGCATACCAACTCGCCCAAGCATCAGTCCTAGCTAGTGGGGACTTTGCGATTTTGTTTTCTTCTCCAAACTCTTAGGAGCTCTGATTTCTCGGTGGAGCATGCTAGCCCTCTTGCTCTGACGTAGTTCTCTACGCAGGTGGCTGCCTTTTGTAATTTCTCTTCTTTCTCTCCGAGCGAGCCTGTGTTGACCCAGATGGTGATGTCGTCGGCATACATGGCATGGTGTATGCCGTCGATTGCTTTTAACTGTTTTGCCAAGCCAATCATGGCTATGTTGAAGAGCGTAGGGGAGATGACCGATCCTTGAGGTGTTCCTTTATTTGGAGTAAGAAAGTTGTCTGATCTGAGCTAACCCAGGCCAATCGTTGCCGTTCTGTTTGAGAGGAAGGCTTTGACGTAGCCGTAGATTCTCCTTCCGCAGTTCAGGTCGTTCATGCCCGTAAGGATAGCCTCGTGACTGACACTGTCAAAAGCCGCCTTGATGTCCAATGCCAGTATTATGTTTTCTCCGCTCTTGGGGACGTTCCCAAGTACTTCTTCTTTGATTTGAAGTAGTACATCTTGGGTCGATAGTTTTGGTCTGAAACCGAACATGCTGTGGAGATACAGTTCGTTGTCCTCCATGTACTGTTGTAATCTCAGCGTCACCACTCGTTCGTACAGTTTTCCTAGGCACGATGTGAGCGAGATCGGTCTGAGGTTCTCAATTAGTAGTTTCTTGCCTGGTTTAGGATTCATGAGAACCTCCGCATGCTTCCACTCCTCGGGGACGGTCTCCGCTTCCCAGTGTTTGTTGAGAAAGTCCGTTAATTCTGCGACTAGCTCATCACTGAGGTTGCGGATGAGTGCGTTATTGATCTTATCTGCACCCGCGGCCGTGTTTCTGGTTGTGTTTCGAATCGCTGCGTAGACCTCGTCTCGCGTGATGGGTCTGTCCTAGGTGTCGTTTTCACTTCCTCGATAGCGCTCTGCGTAAGCTGCTGGGTGTGTGTCCCCGAAGCACTTAACGCGTACTTTTTCCAGGAGTGCTGAATCTGGTCCCTTGAACTGCTGGATTAACCGGTAGATGGCTTTGTTGTTTTCTGCCTTGGTTTTTGTTGGATCTATGAGAGCCTTGAGTATATGCCACGTCCTCGATGTGCTCAAAGTTCCGTTGAGGGAGTCACTGAATTGTTGCCAGTTTTGCCTTGCCAATTGCGCCGCGTACTCTTCTGCTTTCGCTGTGACTTCTGCGATCTTAAGTTTTAGTTTTCTGTTGTACTTTTGTTTCTTCCACCTCTTGGTGAGCCCGCGTCTAGCTTCCCATAGCTTGAGCAGCCTGGCGTCCACCTCGGGTGTCTGCGTCGTTCGCGCGATTTCTTTAGTGTACTTGCGCTGTTTTTCTTTCAGCATGTTTCCCCACTCTTCTATCGATTGGATCCCTTTCGCGGCGAGATCCCCGTCGCATGCCTCTCGAAAAGCGGTCCAATCCGTAATTTTTGCCGATCCCAGCTGGCGCTTTAGCCTGTCTGAGGTTACTTGTGTTTTAAGTATATAGTGGTCACTGCCCAGATTTTCTAACAGGTTCTCCCACACTGCCTGTTCCACTCCCCGTATGAATGTGAGGTCGGGGCAGGTGTCGGTACTGACGCTGTTTCCGATTCTGGTTGGAGTGTCTGTCTGTGAGGAGGGTGCAGTCAGTGTTTTCTGCTGCCGCTGCTAGTGCTTTACCTTTTGGGTTAGCTGTTTGGTAATCCCAGCTTTTGTCCATGGCATTGAAGTCTCCTAGTATGATTAGCGTGTTGTTTTTTGCTAGTTTGCGTGCGCCATGGAAAAGTTCATGGAATTTTGCTTTCCTCTGTTTTGGAGGACTGTATGCGTTCACAAGGAAGATGCTGCCCCTCTTTCTTTTCTTCCTTGGTATAATTTCTACTATCACGTGTTCTACGTCGGTGTCGGCAATCCTGTCATGGTTTATGGCGATGAGCGCCTTACTGACTAGGGTTGCCGTTCTTCCTTTCTCTTGAGTCTCGTAGCACGTATGGCACTACGCCAACACTCGATGGAGGCAAAACGCAAGAGGCGCCCGTGTGCTGTGCGATGTCAGTGCACGGTAAAGTTCCCCAGGTTGTCGAAATTATTCCGGAGACCTCCACTACGGCACCTCTCTCTCTCTTTCTTCTTTCCCTCCTACCTTCTTCCCTTCCCTTACGGCGCGGTTCAGGTGCCTGCCGAGATATGTGACACAGGTACTGCGCCATTTCCTTTCCTCAAAAACCAATTTACCAATTTTACCACTTACTTTGCTCAAAAAGCCTTGCGTTCAAAGGGCAAGGCATCGCGCCGAACGGGTGGTGGCGTTCCTCCCTTCCTGTACGGTGCGGTTTGGGTGTCCACCGAGATGACAGAAAATTACTGCGTAATTTCCTTTCCTCAAAAAGCGTCGCGTTCAAAGGGCAAGGCATCGCGCCGCACGTGTGGTGACGCTCCGTGGACTGCCTGGCAGCGCTACAACACGCTGTCGCGTTCTACTCCTAAACGCAATGCTTAAGCGTCATTAATTTGCAGTTAATTAGTATTTAGTCATCAATCAGTAATTACTCAACTTATTTGTCATTACTTCGTCATCAATTATGTATGACGTAATCCAGTGTCGACGTCACCAGTGTCATAGGCAAAGTGGTGCGGAAAACGCTCTCACCTCTACGCACTTTTAGACAGTTTCGAAAACTGAGATTACAGAGATTGAAGTCCAGACCGGAGTGGCGCTTCGTCAGGAAAGCTAAAATGCAGCTACCACCGAGGTAGTTAGTAGGCAATGAGGAGAAGGCCAACCTGACGCTTCCCTCAGAAGGTGCATTAAGGAAGCCGCCTGTGGACGAAAAAGTAGTCGGACCTCTATCGAGAAGAACAAATACAACACGTCTAAATGTTGCAGCGCAGACCACGAGAAGGAGTGGTCAAGTGGCACTGAGTGTGAAATCTCCGACGTAACTGTTGCTGAGGAGAGTACAATCAATGAAAAACCGGAAGGTGTTCCAGTGAACCCTCGAGAAGCGAGGAGGTCTTTCCCGATGAGGAAGGCCAGGAAATTTCTGCCTGTGAGGAAGGAGCACATGCAGTGGAAGAAAGGATTAGGCTGAGGAAAAGGCCTTTTAAGACTGCGCTGAAAGTAATTAACTAAGGGAAGGAATTGAGAAAGTAGTAGTGAGCAGAACCGTTTTCGAGCCGCAGCTGGCAAAGGACAGGGTTAATTGCAGAGAAATGGGAGAGGCCTTCGATTTGCAGGTGGCATTGTCAGGCTGACGATGATGAACCTGTTTTCTTTCGCGCTTCAGAAGATGGCTAGGCCTGCTGACATGCATCTGAGGTTCTCCTTGCTCACGTCTGGATCCTTTATTGTCCTGCCATCGAGCATGGCTAGTCCGCTTTCCGTAGGGAAATCCTCAGTTGCCTGGATGCTGGAGCTCTGCTTTACATGCGTCTATGTGCCCCAACATGGAGGAATGGACTTCGTCCTTCTGCAGCTTTCTGACTTCAACTTCCCTTGCTGTCCTGGTAATCTGGTTCCTGTTCTGAACCAGGTCGACGCGGACGCCTCGTTCAATCCGCAGCTTATACCCTCTGTAGCGAACCACGACGGCCCCCTTTCACCTCCATGAGTTGTCGGTTGCTTGGACCTCCTGTGTCCTGTTGGCCTCGACCAGTATTATTTGCTGAAGCTTCCGCCAGCAGTCTTTCCGCCCAGCTTTACGGTTCCTCCTTGAGGACGTACTGCCCTGCAGCCTGTCTACAGACTTCTGCTAACGCAGGTACTTGTACTTACGCATGCGGTAGCTATCCTCTTCCAGCAAACATGTCACACGAAGACCATAATGGTCGGCGCCTGGCACGAGCGGAAGCGCTAGCCTGGCATTGTGGCAACAAAACAGGTGTACACTACGTGGACGCCTCCGGTCCTCACCACGGGGGATGGTACACGGTCGCGGTAGTTCGCAACAGCAACACAGTTAACGGCCTCACCTTCAGAGCCAGAAGTGCAACACAAGCAGAAGAGGTCGCGATTGCTCTCGCGGCCTCACATTCCGATTCAAAATACATAATCACTGACTCGCGAGCGGCCTGTCGGAACGTCGAACAAGGCTGCACTCCCTTCCTAGCCTATCGAATATACTAAAATTGCATACGGGATACGGACCCCGCACACCGTTACCTTATATAGGCCCCTGCTCATCAGGGGTTGGCAGGAAACGAGGCAGCAGACGCAGCCGCCCGCGCGCTCTCTCACCGGGCTGTTTTCTCCTCCCCACCCGATCAGGAACCCGATTTTGATCCGGTGTATACATTCAAAGAAATTACAGCCTACTATCAAAACAGTCATCGCCTTTACCCAAGCCCATGTAAAGGCCTCAAGAAGGCGGATGAGCGGCTCCTTTTCCGCCTTCTCACCAATACATTACTGTGCCCGGCAGCACTAAAACATTTTGACCCCTCCTGTAACGGCAGCTGCCCGCGCTGTAGTGTGGTGTCTACTGACACCTATCACATGGTGTGGGCCTGCCCCTCCAACCCGGCTATTCCCCCCATCCCCAACCCAACCCGGGAGGACTGGGAGGCGACCCTGCTCGGCTGCCACGACTTACAGGCCCAACAAGCCTTAGTCGGGCGCGCCCGGGCGGCGGCCACCGCCACCGCGGTCCCATACTAGGGACCTCCACCTAGTGTTTGTAAGGATCGGTCCCTTACGGGCTGATCCCACCATCCGGTGGTAGCTATAGAACCATGAGCACTGATCAGGAGATTTCAACTCCGACGCTAGTGTACAGGTGAGGCTGGTAGGTTCAGCTCACGTGCTAGGGGAGCGGGCTGAAGAGGGAACAAGAGTCCTCTACCCCTTGTGTGTCTGTTGGCGTTGTCAAGGTGCCTGGAGGGGGATCGCGGGACATCAGCTGGGCGCTGGTGTCGTGTGTCAATGATTTCCGAGTCGTTGTACATCACAGTGGCCTTTGAGGTGTCGTGCGCATCTCATGTGGCACCCCCCCCCCCCCCCCCCCCCCTTACGGACGGTGCGAAATATCTTCGCCTCTGTGCTGAGGGCCGTGATGATCACTGCGCTTGGCGGTTTGTTTCGGCGACGTCGATAAGTGCAGTGTTCGGCGAATCCGGAGGGGGGGGGGGGCATCATCGTGAACACTTCCCGTTTTTTTCCGCGAGAGCTTCGCACGTCACAGACGACCACGCACTAGCGCATGTCAGTCTGAAGCGAGATGCGCAGGCAGTGGAGATACGGGAGACGCGCTTTGTCGCACAGTTTGTATTCGCCCGTCGAGTGTGAATAAGAGGGTTACTGATGTATTTTGTGATGACAACTTAGTAGGTCTGCCCCGGAGACTGGTTTTCGACGAAATTGTGTATGCACTATACTACTTATTTTGAGTCTTTATACATGCTGCAGCCGTGGGAAACACCGGGTGTTCGCTTAGCTAGTGGAGAGTGAAATTTTGTGTAGTATTGTATGACGAGCACTTATCTTTCGCTAATCTTTGTTTTGCTTTTTCATCCTTTCCCCATGATTTGATACAACAAGCACATGGGATATCACCCTATTGGCTGTTGCCCCAGTGAGCAGTAGGGTGGATCTAAAAAATTAACATGCAGAAAACCGAAGTAGCGTTGAGCAGTCTCGAAAGACAGCATTTAACTGATGGTAGCGAGGTGCTGGTAGTTGTAACAGAATACGCCTACTTAGGGGATGTAGTGACCGCTGATCCGTATCATGAGAGAGAAATAACTAGAAGAATTAGAATGAGCATTTGGCAGATTATCTCAGTTCACGAATACAAGTTTACCAATCTCACCATAGAGCTGTAGTGTACAACAGCTATATCTTTCGATACTAACCTATGAGGCCGAAACAAAGAGGATAAGGAAAAGGGTTCAACTCAAGTGAAGGACAATGAAGCGATCTGTTGAAAGGAGAATGACAAGTGTAACGTGATAGACAGAAACAGGGCGTGAATCAGGGATCAAGCGCTGCTTAACCACAGTCAAGTCGGAATCAAGATGAACAGATGGGCTTGTGCAAGGCAAGTAATGCGGATGCAAGATAACGACTGCTCCTTAAGGGTAACGGAGTGTACTCCAAGAGAAGACAAGCATAGAAGGGGGTGGCATCAAGTTGGGTGGGCGGATGAGATTAAGAAGTTTCCGAGGACACGGTGGCCGCAAATGGCAAAGGACAGAGTTATTGTAGAGACATGGGAGATGCCTTTGCCCTGCAGTGGGTGTACTTAGGCTGCTGCTGCTGCTGACGATGATATCGGAAAGGAAAGGCGCCATATCTATCTCACTGCTTCAGTGGACATCTGAGTTTCTGGAGGTAGCACCGGAACGGTACAGCAATGTTGTACTTTTTTTGGCAAAGGACAGGGTTAATTTGATAGATATGGAGGAAGCCAGCAGTGGCCGTAGTCAGGCTGATGATGTTGTTTCGGGGCAACGGGCGGCTGCTTTCGTGGTGTATTTCTTCGAGGCAGTCATATGTAGATAGTCTTCTGCTTGTTGTCCGACAGTTCTTATTTTCTAAGTGTAATTAAACCGCCAACTCTGTTGAAGTTGTCTGCGAGTAAAGTGAATGACCAGGTTCGAGCCTGGCAGACGTTCTATAGCCTATTGCGAGCATCAGCATTTTCCTTTCTAAACAACACCAAGATAGCATGTAATGAAAAGCGCAGTTAAAGCGCTGTATGCAGTTGCAAAAATTACTTTCACAGTGGCTTAGTGATTCGTCGATGTCACTTGTGTGTCTATGCATGAAAAATGGCTCAAAAGCGTCAGCAAGACTTTTGGCGATGTTGATATCATCAGCACTAGTGAAATCAGCAAACGAAGTGAACGTCGACAGCGGTCCAAGAACAGGACAATTGAAAGACACAGTGACGCCTTGGGGTAATAAATTAAATCCACAACATCGCATTCAAACGCCCGCTGATAATTATTCAAACCCGTGAAAACCATGTCAAGCAGTGAGTTACCCCTAGTAGCTCCTGAAAAAGCAGCGCTGGCAGACGAGGGACAAAGGAGAGACGCCACACACACGGCGCTGTGTCGTCTCTCCTTTGTCCCTCGTCTGCCAGCGCTGCTTTTTCAGGATGTCGAAACAACTTGCCCAGCAACACACCCTTCCCTAGTAGCTCCGCACACTATTTAAGACCAAAGAACTAGGAAATGTTTAACCGTCAACAACATATGCAAGATTCTAGACAGGGAAAGAAAGCGATTGCTAATGGAGCCTAGAGCGTTTTAGTAGCCCATCAAAATTAGATTAGACAGTGTGAATGCTTACATGTTCAAGTAATCATTCATCGTAGCCACCTTCATCCGGCTGACTACGCCCACTGCAGTGCAAAGGCCTCTCCCATATCTTACCAATGAACCCTGTCCTATGCAAGGTTCGGTCAAGCTATCCGTGTTTTTCAATGCAGCCATTCCTGCTGTAGAGATTTTACATTTGTGGCTTCCCTTTGTCTTTGTGCTGGGTGCCTTAAGAGCCCATCTAATAATTGTTGCCACTGTGGCCACCTCTGAAGTACAGGTGCCATACTGTACATCTGTCAGCGCGAAAAACAGTTCTCTGAGCTATGCATAAAATGCTTTGTTTGGAGCAGATCCCTTGGTGCAGAGTTTGAGGCCCCGGCTATGTCTGGTTTGCATATAAATTGAAGGCCTGTTTTGTGCGTAGTGTTAATGATTTTCGTGTAAAGCTCCTCAGCCCCCCCCCCCCCCCCTCCCGGTAAACCTTTTTACTGCGTCTGCATAGCAGAAGAAATTTCCACGCTTCCTGGCCTCAGGGAACACATGTTACTTGTGACATCACCCCTTGTGCTGTCACAGCTATTCTTCTGTTACAGCTCTTGCAGGTACATTCTACTGTGGCCCATTTGTCTTATGTGTCATGGGTGATATGTCCCAATCAAGCCTGCTGCTTGGAGTGTTCTTTTTATGTTTCGCCACTGTTGTATGAGAAAACCGGCGCGGCTGCAGCGGACTCTCCCGCGGGCTACCGATTACCCAGTAAAGGCGTTAACGCGAGGTCGACTTCCGGCTAGCCATGGCGGCGGCGGCGTCAGCCGACAGCATTTGTTCTGTCGGCGGGAAGAAAGGGGGACCAGGTCAATTTCGCCGTCAGGCGAATTTATGCATCGAGCCCACAACCGGTGCTCTGTACATTGCGGCTTTGGTGCCTGCGGAGTTGGTGCCTGGTGCGGTGCGTCTGGTGGAGTTGCCTGCCTCTCAGGGGGGCTAGTGTCTAACTGGTGTGGAAAAGGGGGGGGGGGTTGCTCTGCCTTATCTTCTTCCATCGGACATGCCTGTTGCGCCGATGGAGGTAATGTATTTTTTGAATTGAATGCGATACCTAATTGCTGTTTAAATGTGCTATTTTCTGATTTTAGTTGTTCAATCTCTGCTTTCAGTCTTTTGTAAGCCAACGCTTCGTGGGAGGAGGCAGCTACATATGCCCTGCTCACCTTGCTGCCGTTGCGCTGCTCGTTGTTATAGGGTCCTGTTGTCTTCTTGGCTGGACGGCTGCCGTTGTGGTGTGACACCTTATCGGTAGTGCAACGTCCTTTGCTTGAAGAGCGTGAGCCGGGTGGTGCTGAGTGGTTGCTGGAGGACTGGGCCTGGTGGGTCAGTCGGTCCCCGCTGCTCGATGGGCCTCTGCTGCTGGACCGGTTGCCAAGCCTGGATCTTGACTGGCGGCTGACTTGTCCTGTCTTGGGCTTGGTTGGTTGTGATGTTCGGTACTTGTACTTGCATTGTTTTGACCCCATGGGATGTGAACCTTCGCAGACTGTGCACTTGGGTTGACAGTCGTGGGATTCTGGAACATCTTGCTGACCGCACTGCGGACATCTTGACTTCGAAGGGCAAGGGCCCTTCCGCCCGGTGTCCAATTTTACCGCACAGTGCGCAGGCTGGCGTTGTTTTCTTGTATAGGCGTACGGGAACCGCTTCACCGTAGTAGAAGACGTGAAACGGGACCTTTCTGCCATCAAACGTGATGGCCGCCACGTTGGAGGAACCTAATTTCCTCACGCTCACCACTGCTGTGTCCGGGGAGCGAAGCGCTTTTGTATGTCTTCGTCGGAAACTCTCCG